>NC_090927.1:911564495-911876162 GCF_040938575.1 Ambystoma mexicanum | reverse complement strand
AACAGGGAATGGCACATGTAAACAATGGAAAATGATCCACAGAGCAGTAGCGGATTCCCTAGACCACCACAGACCCCAGGAAGGGCCCCCTCCCTAGTGGAACACCGACTTACTTCAGGGGAACCTTGGTTGGGTCTCCCCAACACAGACTTGATCTCAGCGGGATTTAGCCCCTTTTTTTAACTTCTTGCATCTGCACATACACAGCCCCAGGGCAGAAGGAAGAAAAGGATTTGATCAGGAAAGGTCGCCAAAGGGATGGATACTTAAACAGGGGAAACGAAGGGGGAAGTGTGGGTTGTGTGGATGAGGTCACAGGAAGAGTGGAAGGTGGACCAAGAGACCAGTGGGGGGAAGGAGAGTGCAGTAATCTGTGGGGAAGATGTTTGTGTCTGTGTGTCGAGTGAATGGATAAAGTATAGTAAGGAGTAATTGTGAAGCAAAAGATCACTGGGTGAAAGGGGTGTGTTTGCGTAGTGGAGTGGGAGAAGGAGAGTGGTAGTGGATGGAGGAGAACAGTAGCGTAAGGATGAGAGTAGTAGTGGGAAAGAGAAGAGTATTAGTGGGAAGGAGGAACGTATTAGTGGAAAGGAGGGAGTAGAAGTAGGGGTTTGAGAAATAGGGAAGTAGTGTGGGAGCAGAAGTAACATCAAAGGATGGAGGCGAGAAATAGGAGGAGGGAAACAACAGCGGGACAGAATAGTGGTGGGTGCAGTAAAGTGGATGGTGAGACAGTATGAATAGAAGGGAGAGGTAAGTGGGGGCATGGGTGGAAAGATCCTGAGTCCAACTGAGCAATTGCAAGGCACTATGCCAATCCCCTATAGAACACTAGCATCTGCCTAGAGTAGGGACATGTAGGAAGTCCCTGAGGGACTTTGGAGAGGCATTGTTTAGAGATACCATCCATAGCTCCAGACAAGAGGTCGGCAGTTGGGGTTGCTTATCAGTAGCACTTAGCTGGGATTATAGATGCTTGGGTTAGGGAGTAAAACCCAAGGGAAATTAGAGAACGATAGCGATGGCCCTAAGGCCCACAGACTGACAATAAAAACCAGCAGATTGTCCTTGAGACATAAATGACACTTGAGAACGTTGTATATACTAAGAGTGTTGCCTCTGTTGTTCTTGATTACGCACATATTGAAGTCTCAGTTTCATGTCACTAGCCTTTCTCAACATTTGTTTCAATTTTATGTATTAGGAAATCAGATTAGAAAGTTTTGTATCCTGATCCCATTTTATAATAAATGATTCTGTCTGTTCCAACTATGACGTTATAGAAGCAATACTTTGAAGGATATGTTGGTGTCTACAGTAAGGAATGATAATTGTGTCAAAAATTTTGAGTAACTCTGAAAAAAGATGTATATCCTCATCTTAATTGCAGAAACTTCAACAACATCATCAAAGGCAATATTCTCTATCGTCCTTTGATGGGGAAAAATGAAATGTTACAGTTTATGTCACGTGATTCGATACCCTCCATTTATGCCATCAAGTACCCATCTGGCGTTTATGATGTTGGTGAAACTACATGCAAGGGAACGCATGATGAAATGAGCATCAGGTGAATGATTTTATTTTATCATCCGTGACAAAACATTTATTTGGGAAAACATCACACTGCTGCTGATATACAATTTGGAATTTTGGAAGTAGTTCAACGCCCAGGACATGGATCAGAAGCTTTCTCAAAGATAATCCCTATGAATTGAAATGATTGCTTCACTGTGTCATCTGGACATGAATGAAGAACAGAGATTTGAATGCTTTATTTTAACTGTCATTTTCTGTGACTTGATTTGTGTATGCAGCATTAAACCACATTTGAGGGCAATGTATCCTACATTTTTTTGTCAATCTAAATCTTCTTTATCATTTATCAAACTGTTCATTAATTTGATTGAATGTAATACATATTCCATTATATTCTAAATTTTGTATGTCTTTTAAAAAAATATCACGTTTGTTTTTGGCACATTTGGTGGCGCAAAACACCACCTTGAGGCCAAAACCTTTACAACAGGTAAAAGAGAAGGGAAGGATGCTGGAAAGGAGAATACACCGTTGTCATGGCAACTGCAATGCTCTGCCAGGAATCCGCTGAGATACTATTTGTTTTCTGAAGCCTTCCACCATATGTACCAAATGATTGGATGTTTTATGAAATAGGTGCCAATCAGCAGTGCTTTAACCTGTCATGTGTATGCGGTGATGGCTCGCTACCCCATCACTGATCCCTGTTTGTCCAATCTGTCTCCTTTATCCTGGGCCTCTGTTATCTGAATGGTTTTTTTCTAGCCCACCTTGGCACTCTTATACACTTCCTCCACCTCTGCATGAGGTTCATTGTTGTGGTCAGTGCTGCGGAGGGCGGCACCCCACAGCTAGAAAGCACAGGAAAATAATCGAAGGGGCATGGTGACAGTGGGACAGAACACATGCTGCCACACGCAGCATGTACAAACAGGAGGTAACAAAACAACCTGCTTCCTTCTGCCACTTACAGTTTTTCATACGGCAATACCGGCGGGCGAATGCGCCGCGGGACGCGGCATGGCAGGCGCCGCCCCTTAGTGGGGGCTGCCGGGCCAGAGACCTGCCCCCCCCCCGAGCCTCAGCTTCCTGGTGGCCCACGGGGGCGAGGGGGGGAGGGGCCAATTCACGAAGGGAGGGGGGGGGGGGGCCGAGGGGGAGGGGGCCGCCCCGGAAGTGGCTGGGGGTACCGGGGATTGTTTGGGGGGCGGGGACAGGAAGCCGGGGGGGAAGACCCTACAAAAGGGTAGGATCGTCGTAGGAACGATCACTTCCTCCGGCTTCCTGCCCCCCTCCCACGTGTAGCACCAGAAGTAGAGAAGAAACCGTCGTCGCCGTTGCCTGCCTTCCTGTGGTGTTGCTGGTTCGGGCTGGTGAAGGAAGAGGTCCGGTTCAAGTGGTTCCCGTGAAGGAGGGTGCCCGTTCGAGTGAGCAGGAGTGGCAACTTTGGGAGTTTGCATAAAAGGAGGTAAATGGCTTAGAGAGGGAGGTTTTCGGCTATGGGCAGGTTAATTTGCGGGGGGCAGGCGAGGTGGGGGCTTGACACGAGGTCGCAGCAAATGAGGTCGGTCGGTCACTGGGTAAATTTATGCCACATTTTAGGAGTTTTTGGAACGCTGGGGGAGGGACGCTGCGTTATAGATTGGTTGTTGGCAGCGAGAGAAGGGCGAAAAAACGCTGCTCGAGCAAACACGTGGCTGCGGGCGCCGATTGTTCGGGATACGGAGGGGTGTTTTACATGTCGAATAGTCGCGAGTAAACGACATAGCAGACAGTAAGGGCATCTGGGTCCATGGTAGTGGAGCGTAATTTTGGGGAACTACAAAATTGCATAGTGGGAATTATGAGCGGAACACATGGTGGAAGGTGGATGGGATAGCTCCCATGCATGGGTTTGGATGTAGCAACGTTTTGCTGAATTCTTGGTGCAAGTGGACATGGCCAAATATATTTTAAACGTGCAAGGTTGTTGCTTCAATAGGACGGGCCTCCGCCCCAGTCTGTTTATTTTATTGGAATGGGGCACAGGTCCCCACGAGAAGCGCGAGAGAAGGGGGTGTGGAGGCGGGGTAGCGTGGAGTACTCCTTCTTGCTAGGACAGTCCTTATCAGTTGGCACAGTAAGGGCATGGGTCACGATGCAGGTTTATGGTGGAGGATTGAACTGCACGACAAAGGGGTAAGTGGGCCATGGTTTTCGGCCGATGGTCGTTGTGCGGGGCGGTTTAGTATTGTAGGTCACTTAGGCTCCCATGCGCGGGTTATCAGTGTTACGCGTTTGGTGTGGGGTTTTGCCGAGTGCGGGAAACAGGAGAGGGGGAGGGGGTTTACAAAAAAAAAAAAAAAAAAAAAAAATCGGAGGCGGGGCACGCGATGCATTCTGGGAATTGTAGTTACGGGTAACGAGCAGATTTACAGTGAGCAGCGAGCACGTCAGACAGGCCCGGGGCTATAGAAAAGTAAGGAAAGGTCAAGTTCCGTCACAGGAATCCATCAACAAAAAATAGGGAGCCAAAGGCAAAAAAAAAAAAAAAAAAAAAAAATAGGGAGCCAAAGGGTGCCTCCGGATGGGGTGCGGCACCCTCTGAACAAGGGGGTCCAGAAGTCGAGGTGCGCCCTCATCTTTATCTCGTGCCCAGGATCCAGAAGTTGGCGGGCACGCCCAAAGACACAGCCTGCAAGGCACGCTTCTGATTGGGGTTGGTGATTGGCATAGGACTTTTAAGTCGTCAATGAGTGGGCAGGTTTTCAGAGTGGCATGCCTAGCTCCTGGTGACCCGGCCTCCACTAGAAGCGCCCTTCCCCGCCCCCCACGGCTGCCCGAGGGCTCTTCGGCATCAAAATTTGGCTGCAGGTGCTCCTGCCCTGGGGGCAGACGGAATCCCAGGTACGCTCCCCGAATACACATTTATTTCCTTTGATTGTCTTTTGCAATGTGCAGCGAGCCCAGTAGCCAATGCGCGAATGTGGTAAAATACAGCAACACCCACTTGTGCCCTGGCCCCTCGCAAACCCGACACGCAACACTTCGTGTAAGGCCGGGATCACCTTTCTTATCTGCATGTTATCTAGAGCGCATAGAAGCCTGTTAGGTGGCCTCGGGGCGCACATCACAGATTCTATAGGTATATGATTATAAGAGGCCGGGCAATTGGGACCAATCCTATCATGGCGCAGCCATTCAATACTCTGGGCTTCGATGCACTAACTAGCCCATTGACCAATGGTCACTTGATTGCTTAGTTTGCTTCTTGCATGGCGCGAGCTGGTTTTAGCGTGTCTTTAGTCTGCCTTTCTGCAAAGCAGAGCAGTTTGTTGTCAGTGTTCGGGCTACTTGTCCCGTCGCGGTTCACTGAGTACGAGCGGTGCTCTTTCCGGGACTGCGCTACTCCCTCCTTGAGATGCGGGCGCCTCGAGGCGTGCCCGCACGATGCCGGCGCTACTTCATGTGGCCAGCACTGCAGTTCGTTCGTCGAGGCGTGTAATTCCGTTTTGCTCCGGAATTCTTGGAAGGCTGGTAAGCTTCTTTTGTCTGGGGGGGGGGGGGGGGGGTGGGGAGGGGGGCAGGTGTGTAATCAAGACGACCTTCACTAATTACACCCAGAGTAAAGTCCGGACAGTTGCATTAAATGCGATATTCTCCATAGGCCCTGATGAACACTATATTAAGGCGGTGCCCGATAGACTGTGACCTTTTTGCGGCGATGCCATGGTCCTGTCATGCCCTTGTGGGTTGGGGGGGGTGAGGGGGGGGGGCAGGATATGGTGTGTCGTCAGCTTCTTGTAGTGAAGTCAAAGTATCGTGCTATGTTCCGTTCCTAGTGGTGTTACGGCGACGTCAGGGTCCCGTAGTGACACTGCAGGAATATGGCTGGTAGCTGAAGTCCTGCCAGGGTGTGAGGGTGGCTTCTTGGAGTGATGTCATGTCATGGACTGAAGCCAGGCTCATGAGAGATGCTTCTCAATATTGTCCCGTTTCTGGAAGGATGCCAACGTCTGGCGTCAGGTTTTTTGGAGAGATGTCGCAGCTAGATATGTTTCTTTTCCTATCCAAAGGAGCCAATTGCTCAGTATATGAGCGATGCTTTGGTGGCGGAATGTGCCAGGCTGAAGTGACATACTGTGGAAGAGACGTGCTCTGTGGGGAGGTGGGGGGGGGTCTGGTGAAGGATGGTGCTTGGCTGAAGTGACATACTGTGGAAGAGAGGTGCTCTGTGGAGGGAAGGGCGGTCTCTAATGGCCTTTAAGGTAGGCATCCATTTTGGTGGAAGATAAGTTACACGCACTCATATTCTACACATACTAGACTCAGGTTTGAAAAGGTGGCAATGGGCTTATATTTCCACTTAAATATCCTGCATATCAGTGGTGAACCCTTCACAATCATGAGACTTGCCAAGGGAAATGCCTTCGCTATTCACCTTAAGTTGTTCTGCGCCATGCCACGTGAAGGGGCCGGTTATGCCGGTAGGGCGCATCTGCCAGAGGTGAGGCTTTTAGTGCAGTGGGTTACGCATGCAATCTCTCTAAGGGGGGCGGCGGGTGTCTGAATACTCTTTGACTGCTCTGTTCCCTGATTGACATTGCCATTGGAACAGAAATGTGTATCAACACATATGGTTGCGAAACCTATTTTGGGGGTAATGGGGTCTGTGTCCCCGGTAAAGTGGATAGGATAGTATATTACACCCACACTGGTCCCAGAAAATCGGTCTCCAAATCTGTAATGGCAGCAATAGCACAGAAGCTAAAGTCTTCGAACCCGGGACTTCCAGAGGAAGGTATTACCAAGATAGACCCAAGTTAATGCGTGTGGGCAGGTGTTTTTGTTTCCATTGCGTTGGTGCTCTTGATGGATGTCTACCTCCATTGAAGACGGTTCACCATGCAGCACATGCCCGAATCTTCTCTGAATAGTTTTCAAGGGAATTATGTGCACGGTGGCCTGTCAAGGCTCATACTGCTCAGCCCTACAATTTCCTGTAATGGGCTAAATTCCACAAATGTGACTGGGCTACGTCCGCCATTGGTATGCTAGTACACTGTGTTGGTCGGCCTGGAGGTGTCTATGTGCAATATCCCTGGCGTTTTAGTAGACCACAGTCTAAAGGAGGCATTGCTGGTGCCTTAGTGGAACCTTTCATTTGAAGGAGGATGCAGTGTGTCATGTGTTATAATGGTCCACAATTTTTCACAGACCATGCACCTGGAAGCTTTTTGTGCTGTCTTTTCAAATACACTAATATAGCTCTTCAACATTGTGCAATCACACTTCTCTGTTCGCCAAGAATGGAGACATAACATATCCGTTTCTTGGTGGCTGTTGGGTTTTAGGCTAACCGGGCTCTCCTGGGGTGGAAGCGGGGATATAAATGGCCGCCAGCAATTTCGAACCCTGGGGAGATTTAAGTGAATTGATTTCGAGAGTATGATCTGGCTGCATTGTTTCATTATTCATTAGATGGAAGCATCGTTATTTATAAACATGCGTTGGTGAGGGTTGTTTGCCAGGGCTGGAAGCTCATGTTTAGGTTATAAAACACAGCTTTGAACATGTATCCATGCTTTGTGGGACACTTGAGCGTGTAATGGGATGGGGGGTGTTTGGTTTGTGGGGCCCACATGCTGCGCAGCTGAACCCCTGTTGGGGTAAGGCTGAGTGTGTGGTCATTTAGACCAAACAGTATGTCTGTATATGTAATGGTTCTGGTCGATGTTAGTTGTGAGGTGTTTATATGCCCAAATGCAATTTTGATTGTTTTGGCAGCCACAAAAGCCCGTTTGCTGGGAGCTGTTTATATTTAGCTCCTGGATCAGGCCTAGAAGAGCCTGGGTACCGTTCCGCCAGGAGCGAATGTTAGGATACCTACATGGAGGATGTCGATGGGGCTACTTTGGCATCGATAATGGCTTGTTTAATGAAATGAGTTATATCGAGCTCGCACACAAGTGTTTCAGAGCGGGACCAGGCGAAAAGGGAGGGGAACAAGTAAAACAAAACCAGCGATCTCACTAGGTCCAGTGACATTTAAGAAAGCACAAGCGCATGGGAAAAGAAAATGGGCAGGGGGGGGAGGAGGGGAAAAAACATAATTTTTAATTAGAATAAGGGCTTAAAACCATGGTAGTGCAGCCAGCTAGTGGCAGGTGAAAGTAGCCAGAAATGTACATCTGATAAGTGAGGGTGGCCATGATGAGGGTTTGAATCAAAGAAAGTGGTGCTGTTGTGTCTTCATCCTACAAGTTTGACAAAAGGAGTACCATCAAGTTGGATTCGTCAAAGTCCTTCACATCTTGCCAATGCCGTTAGAGTCATCGTTATCCAGTCCTGTCTGTGGACCGTGCAGCGCTTTTCATGATGGAAACCTGTAGTTAGGCTTTTGAAACGCGATATGCTGGTTAGCTGGCACGGTAGCTCAGCGGGTTGAGCACTGCTGCAATCTGAGTGTGATATGCAGGTTGAATTCTGGCAAGGCCACCAACTCAGACTTTCATCCTACGAGTCGGATAAATGAGTACCAACTCAGGTTGGGTGATATTGTATGTATATATGTTCTATGTAAGGCGCTTATGTGGAAGCGCTATATAAATAACACATCATTTTCATGTCGGCGTCTGTAAAAAAAAAAAAAATAATAATTGTATGGATAGAAATGATGGAGCAGGTGTTCCCTCAGGTACAGAGCCAGTCGCTTTTCCCATACCAAGCTTTGAGAGAGCGGTAACATTAGCCGTGCAAACTAGCGACAGGGTCCTGCTCTCTGCACCCTCCTTCCCTAACCTCCTGATTAACCTCCACACTGCCTCCGGCCACCCTAGGCTGCACCCTGACCCTTGCCCTACGCACCAGCCTCCAGCCCCTCCCATCACCATCTTCAAACCTTTTCTCAAAATCCCCCCCATCGCTCCCCACCCAACATGCGCAGCTCTTCGTCGCCATGTGCGGTGTGCACGCTCCCCCCCCCCCACCTGCTGACCCATTTAAAGGGACACTCAACAATACACAGGTATTTCTGACACACGGCTCTGTTTGCCGCCTCTTTATGGGCACCCGTGTCGACTCCCCACCTCAGGCCATCTGGCTGTCCCCTGGGATTGCGCTTTTACTCTTTCACTTTCCTGTCCCCTCACTTGGCGCTGTGTGGACAGAGGCGTGTTGTCTCAGAAGCTGTACCCACAGACACTCCGCCCCAGTAATGTGTCCGGCTGCTTCTTGATTCTGGGCCATTCTCTCGGGATATTTAATTTCACTGGCCACGATGGCACGGGTGAGGGTAGGAGATGCAGGAAGGAAAAAATGGGGGAACTCTCTGCCGCCGGCAGCCCGCAGAGAGTCTTGGAGGAGTTACATTGCGATCCCTGTAGCAAAGCGCTGTCAGGCCCATAGGGGAATGCACAGCCAACAGATTAGACCTTACGGCGCCCCAGGAGTACTAGACTCAGGGGAGGCCCTGGGAAAAGGGGAGGGAGATAGGGGTCTTGGAAACTATTCCGAACCCAAAAGAGAGGGCCGGGGGGGGATCAAAAGAACGAAGCTCAAAATACAACAAAGGTATACAAGGGGAAGCCCCCCGGGGGGAAGGAATTGGGGGATGAGGGTCTCGAGTAGAGGCTGTGTTAGAGAAGAAGTTGGGACTGTGAGTCTCAGTAGTATGGGACACTAGTACATATGGACATCGCAGGACGATGACTTTTTAGGCAGGGAGAAAGTGGTGGTGGGTCGGCACCGGAGGGCGGGGCCGGCCCGGTGTATGTATGTGATGTGGGGACACTGTCGGTGGTGTCTGTATAGGAACTTGCCAGGCGCCAAGGTGCGGCCTGCGTTAGATAGAAGGGGAACTGGGGGACGCAGAGAGGGGAGGGGGCGGGCAGAGCTGCAGTTTGGGTCAATGGACCAAAGTTAAGAGGAGAAACAAACAATATGGATGGGGGCAAGCGGCAATCAACGACAGATGAACACGGGGTAGAGAGAAGATAGACAGGGCCGGGGTACCCCAGAGGCGACTGCACGACGACGCCGACGGGGAGGGGGTGGGGGGGCGACCCTAGGTAACCTCACACGGAGTAGAAGAACCTGTGGTGTGGTGAATTACGGATCACATGTAAGATAACTCCAAGACTTTATGCAAAATAAAGCTGCCGTGGCATTAACATTTCCAATTGTACAACTTGTCTCCGCCTATTATTGAGTGCACAGGGAATGTGAAGGAGGGTAGGCCGGCGCGGGAGAGAGGGTGGGGGGCGGGACCGGGGAGGGGCGGCTGGGGGGAGGTGCCGGCCTACACAATACCGGGGCTACTGGTGGGTGGGTGGTGGGCGTGCAGTGGGGGGAGGTGAATGGCGTTAGGATGCCCCCGCTACGGCGGGCGAATGCGCCGCGGGACGCGGCATGGCAGGCGCCGCCCCTTAGTGGGGGCTGCCGGGCCAGAGACCTGCCCCCCCCCCCCCCCCCGAGCCTCAGCTTCCTGGTGGCCCACGGGGGCGAGGGGGGGAGGGGCCAATTCACGAAGGGAGGGGGGGGGGGCCGAGGGGGAGGGGGCCGCCCCGGAAGTGGCTGGGGGTACCGGGGATTGTTTGGGGGGCGGGGACAGGAAGCCGGGGGGGAAGACCCTACAAAAGGGTAGGATCGTCGTAGGAACGATCACTTCCTCCGGCTTCCTGCCCCCCTCCCACGTGTAGCACCAGAAGTATTTTCCCACCCGCCCTCCCTTTATGAAGAAATGTGTTGTAATGAATCTGCTTCCTTTTCAGGTCGCCCGGCGGAGTTACATTGCGATCCCTGTAGCAAAGCGCTGTCAGGCCCATAGGGGAATGCACAGCCAACAGATTAGACCTTACGGCGCCCCAGGAGTACTAGACTCAGGGGAGGCCCTGGGAAAAGGGGAGGGAGATAGGGGTCTTGGAAACTATTCCGAACCCAAAAGAGAGGGCCGGGGGGGGATCAAAAGAACGAAGCTCAAAATACAACAAAGGTATACAAGGGGAAGCCCCCCGGGGGGAAGGAATTGGGGGATGAGGGTCTCGAGTAGAGGCTGTGTTAGAGAAGAAGTTGGGACTGTGAGTCTCAGTAGTATGGGACACTAGTACATATGGACATCGCAGGACGATGACTTTTTAGGCAGGGAGAAAGTGGTGGTGGGTCGGCACCGGAGGGCGGGGCCGGCCCGGTGTATGTATGTGATGTGGGGACACTGTCGGTGGTGTCTGTATAGGAACTTGCCAGGCGCCAAGGTGCGGCCTGCGTTAGATAGAAGGGGAACTGGGGGACGCAGAGAGGGGAGGGGGCGGGCAGAGCTGCAGTTTGGGTCAATGGACCAAAGTTAAGAGGAGAAACAAACAATATGGATGGGGGCAAGCGGCAATCAACGACAGATGAACACGGGGTAGAGAGAAGATAGACAGGGCCGGGGTACCCCAGAGGCGACTGCACGACGCCGACGGGGAGGGGGTGGGGGGGCGACCCTAGGTAACCTCACACGGAGTAGAAGAACCTGTGGTGTGGTGAATTACGGATCACATGTAAGATAACTCCAAGACTTTATGCAAAATAAAGCTGCCGTGGCATTAACATTTCCAATTGTACAACTTGTCTCCGCCTATTATTGAGTGCACAGGGAATGTGAAGGAGGGTAGGCCGGCGCGGGAGAGAGGGTGGGGGGCGGGACCGGGGAGGGGCGGCTGGGGGGAGGTGCCGGCCTACACAATACCGGGGCTACTGGTGGGTGGGTGGTGGGCGTGCAGTGGGGGGAGGTGAATGGCGTTAGGATGCCCCCGCTAAGGCAGGAAGATGGCAAGCGGCACAACAAATGGGGACATCAAGGTGCTAACAACAGTCGGCACCAGCCGGCCGGGGAGGTAACAAAGCCCCCACAAACACTTGTTAGGGCCTCAGGCAAAACTAGGGGAATAAAAGAAGGCACTAGAGAGGGAGAATTTTGCTTGGTACTCCGGACGGAGCACCAGTGTTATTCTGCGCACGCAGAAGGCTTTTCTTTTCATTGACCTGCTCTCTGAAGCTCTGCCTGTGAGCTTTACCTTGCTCCGGTGTCCCTGGTACAATCTATTACAGTGGCCGTACATGGTACTAGTGCAACTGCCCATGAGCTTTAACTGGCTCCGATGTGCTGCTCGAACTGTGGATGCTACGGTACACAATACTGTTTATAGGGGAGCGACCGTTCTGTATTGCCTGGAATCGGTCTGAGAAGGTGAGAGGATTGAGGAAGAGTTGTGGCAAAAGAATGAGCTCAACCGGCAGCATTTGGAGCAAAGCATGAATGTTACGCAGCACAGTCCAGGAGGCGTGACCAGCAGAGGAGATAAATGCATAGGATTAGAAACGGCGAAGAAAAAGTAAACCCGGGGGAGGCAGAACTTCAGGAGGCGAGAAAGTTATGCTAGGTGCAAAGCTGAGGAGAGTGCCCGACCATGGTTGCGCTGGCAACCGAACATCGCATAGCGGGCACACATAGTGAACTCACCACTGCTACACGAGGATACGAACTGTATCAATTTCACTAGAACAGAGGAAAACAAGCCAGTGAATAGCACGATGTGCACAGCGAACAACGGAGCAAAGTTCAGTATACTTTCAAGATCCATCAAGGCATAACAAACTACCTATGCAACACAACGCATGAAATTACGTCCTGTCTGGAGTGAAAAAGCGAGCAAGTGCTTCTAAGGAACATGCACACTCACAGAGAGGAGCAAAGGATCAGATGCAGCAGCGTTAAAAGCACATGGAAAAACAGAATAGCTGAAGGTTCGGTTAACAGGGGCATGCAGGATGTAATTACAGAGATAACACCAGCAACAGGGTGTGCAAGGAGTGGTTGTAATTGCGACGGAATGAGCTGGGGAAATCAGCTCTGGAGCAGCGTGATGGCCTCAAAGCCAGCAACTGTTGGAGGGCCACAGGGTCGGATCCCAGTCACTCAGGCGGGGGTCCCGGCATTGAAGGGTGAGTCAGAATGGGTTTTCGAAGTAAGTTTGTTAGGCAGAATCCTGTGCAGTTCCCTTAGGGAGCACTACAGAAGATTAGGATTACAGGTGAGAGCAATAAATCCCCTTTGGTATCAGTCTGTACCACAAAGATTTAGTTGGTAGCTGTGGCTGAGCAGTCAGACTTATCTTAAGAGGGAGATGAGCAGTATTCAGGGTTTACACAATAGGGCTACAGTACTATGGCACAAGGGAACACTGACCAAAGCTTGTTTTAAAAAGAATATATATATTTGTTTTATACACTTCTAGTTAAACACATTTATCACAGTTATTAAGCAAGTTAAATTCAGTCAAGAAAAGTATACACAACTCCCTAGTTAATTTGTAGACAAGCTTGAGCAAGAGTGAAACGGCACATTGAAAACCAAACGCAAATGGCACTCTGGCAATTTCTCACAAGGGAGGGAAAGCACAAGTTATACAGAAATATCTTCTTAAACACCCTAGCAACACTTCCCATAAGTTTGCGAACAAGTTTAGGCAAGGCAGTACTTTAGCATAAAGAATACTGAAATGAAAACCGAGCAAAATGGAACTTCCCAGGTTATAAAAGTGGGAAGGAAAAGGTGGTTATTAGAAGTAGGGGCACCAACACAGTTCTAGTTGAGAAACAATCTAGAGAAGGCAGTTCTAACAAATTTAGCCAGAGTCAATAGGCCTGTGCCAGAGTCAGTGGTACAGGGCAAGGGCCCAGGGGCAAAATGTTCTTGTTGCTGCAGTTAAGTCTTTGGTTAACGATTTGAAAAGGTGGATGCAGAAGGTGAAATATTTGCGGTTGAATATTTACGGTAGTAACCACTGCTACCAGCCAGAAACTTTTGAGAGAGGGACTGTACGGTACCCTCTCGAAAATGAACATAAGGGAAAAACTATTAACCCTTCCCAGTACCTCCATAGTAAGATGGCTTGTACTGGTTTAGTTCACAAAAATTGACTAGTAAAGTCAATGGGGACTTTACATGCCCTGGGAGACAGTAGTCAGTCCCGGGGCATGGAGTCTATGTTTGGGGGTCGCTACGACACCCCTTTGTCACTGCACGGAGGGTGCTATGTAACACATGTGAATAAAGATGGTTTCTATGGAGGTGAGAAAAACCCCATAGACATTAAACACAAAAATAGCCTAGAACACACGTAGCAAAAATGTCTAAGAGTGGGGAAAAGAGTCTCACTCTTAGCAGGAGAAACAAACAAACCCTTCAAATCCAGCAAAGCTGCTGGGGGACTCTATAGGTATGGGGGACTCTATAGGTAAGGCAAATTAGCCATAGAATGAGAATTCTCCCTAACACTCGCCCCCCCCCAACTAAGGGACAGGAGGATCTAATCCACTCCTGGATGAGTCTCTTACCTCTAGTCGGTTATAAACATCCTAGAGAGACCATCAGCATTTTGGTGCTGACATTCTGAACTGTGCTCAATGGTAAAATCAAACCCTTGGAGGCAGATTGACCATCTTAGCAGTTTTGGGTTTTCCCCTTTCATCTGCATCAACCATCTCAAGGGTTGGTGGTCTGTTTGAATGATGAAAGTAGAACCATACACGTAGGGTCTAAACTTCTTCAAAGACCACACAATGGCAAAACATTCTCTCTCAATAGTTGCCCACCTTGTTTCAGGTTCCTTCAGTTTCCTACTGATGAAGCAAATCTGGTGCTCCCTACCTTTCTCATCCAGTTGACTGATTACTGCACCTATACCTATATTGGAAGCACCTGTTTGTACAATGAAGGGTTGGTGGTAATCAGGAGCTCCGAGAACTGGAGCTTGACAAAGGGTTTTCTTCAGGCTTTCAAAGGCCTGATTGCACTCTTCATTCCATTTGATCTTTTTTGGGGAACTTAGGAGAAGAGATTAAATTCAGTGGAGAAGCTATGGACCCATAGTTCTCAATGAAATTCCTTTAATACCCAGTGAGGCCTAGGAAGGCTCTCACCTGGGTTTGAGTAGAAGGGGTTGTCCAATTTTGCACAGCTTCAATCTTGCTGAGCTACGGCCTTATTTCACCACCTCCTACCTCATGCCCAAGGTAGACCTCTTTATTCTGGCCAATTTGGCATTTGCTTGCCTTTATGGTCAGATGGATATATATATATATATATATATATATATATATATATATATATATATATATATATATATATATATATACCAACGATATCCACAATGCAGGAGCACAGAAAAAAACTAGGTTTAGTTGATTTTGAATTTATGTGTATCCAAAAGCAGATATCACAATTATTTTGTACCCCTATAGATGCTGACAACAATCCCTATTATTAAACCAGATTTAATGAAACATTTTTTATTGTTAAACCAGATTTAATGAAGCATGTTACATTATAATAGAAATGTTATTGACATATTAAGTTGAAGAAGACATTACTACTAAGAAAGGACATGACTAATTAGAAAAACCAGCAGAAAAAGATAAGCAAAAAAGCACAAATGTAGAAGCACACAGTTGTTGAATCCAATTGCAACAATGAACTGAAGAACCTGGTTGCAGAAATGCAATGTTCACATTTTTGAATAAACACAAAGGGTCAAACAACATTGAAAAAAACCATTGAAAAAAATTGTTGAAAAAAACCGATAGACAATTAATGCATCCGACTTTGGTAATAATTAATCAAACCAAACGAGAAAGAAAGACAGAGGGTACTGTGGCCTTTAATAATGTCCCTGGTTCCACAGTCCCATAAGTGCAGGTCTGCCAACGTGTTTGTGTTATGTAGAGATCCAAGAAACCAACGTGGACTCAAACACAACTTAGTTCATATAGGACCTTCCTATCCGATGTGAAATACAAATTGTAAGAGGTCCAAGTGAACCTTTTTAAAGTTTTTGGTTTCAGTTAAACACATCCGTATCACATTTCGGCGAGAGTGCCCCCTGCTGGGCAAAAGTATTTGGATCAAAGCCTTCCTCAGGGCGCAAACAGAGAAAGTGCAACCTTAACCCTGTTTGGAGGCAGACAAAAAATAGTATCAAGGAGTGTTTTCAGATTCTAATGGGCTAGAATGAATCATAGGTTTGGATTATAGTGATTAAAAAAAAGGAGCTAGTGAGAATGACCTTACCCTGGTTGTAGGCAAGGACTGAGCAAGTGCTCACTCGGCTAGGGCTGTAGTCCCCCACTGGTTCAAGAGGCACATCACGGGTCTGCAGGTAGGCAGGTTCAGATCCCACAGCAGAAGTATGAGTTCTGAAATGTTTAATTATTCACGTCTTAAATTTGGTCTGAAAAAAATGTGTGTAAATGATACATACTCACAGAGTTCCCTAACTGGAAAATGCCCAACAAGGCTTGCAAAATTCCACATTTATTTTAAACTGTTGGGTCGAGTCTGGTATTAATCATCAAAAGTTAGCATATTTCCAAAAACTTTTTTTGCAACAACTAATTGGAAATAACAGAAGGTTGGAGAATGAACACCTTCAGAAATACTGTTATTACAGGCCTTCGAAGTTATAGTGCTCATTCACCACATTATTATTGCAAGGTGCCTTTGCTAAAAGGGAGGTTACCTTGTTTTGATGAGAGTTGATGTCTGGAATCATGGTTGCAGGGCGTATGGAAAAACCGCGGTGTGCCGTTTGTGATGGCTGGGATGGTTACAATAGAAAACTCGTATTACATGTGCCTCACTAGGCAGAACCCTTGTTAGTTTCCAATTGGCCTGAACAGAGGTGGAGAGGGGGGTTCGCTGTGAGTGCTGGATGAGCCCAGTGATTGTATGCATCAGTTAAGAGCTGGCTATTAAAGTGAAGCAAAAGGAAACCGTATCACGGTGAACAAGCGTGTACCTGATAAGGTTGGAATTTCCGTGAAATCCTGTTCGCTATGTCCTTGCTGTGCATCAAATCCCTGTGTCAGGGTGAGGCTCTCATTACCTCTGAGCTGAGTCACGGTTGCCAGAGATGCCAACGCTGCTGCAGAAGGTGTGTCTTGCAAGCGCGCATCTGATTGGATAGACGGATTGCGATGGCTATCAGAGACTGTCACGCACAGATTCGTGTGTGGCCATGTCAGTCACTTCAGAGAGAGGCAGTTGTGTTTGAGAGAGTTTGGTTGCGTCAGTACGAGGTTTATTCATCTCGTACTTGGCATTACCTCACTAATTATGTTCAGCTGTTAAGCTTGCATTCAGAATTTCTCGCAAAATAGGAATGCAACGGTATGTGCATTAAACATAATGTGAACACAATGATAGTGCGGCTGGATGAAATAAAAAACGAGTGTTTATGCTTCATCTACGAGGTGAAGCATGTGTATATAATGCATGTGTATGCTCGTAAAAAGAGAGCAGAAGATAGGATATAGACATGCCGTGCTGGATAGTTGGGCATGACTTCTGTATGAGTATACTGTTTAAAACAATCACAGTTTGTAAAGGGAAAAAGTGAAGAGTCAGACGTAAACTGTCTTGTTTAGTGAATGGGCATCTCCAATAATGATATGGGCTAAGTGACCAGCTAGAATATAGTGGTGTATGTTCTGTTAATGGAAGGGTAATCCATTTAGGAGGTATCAATACATCAGTGTGTGCTGCATTTCTGCTCCCACGAAACAGAGATAGAATGCACAAAAAATGTGAATACCATGGTGTGAGGATGGACATGCCCTCCGATAGCAACCAAAATCAAGGGACAGTTAATGAGCACACGTGAGCCTCTAAGCTTGGGAGTGCGCAGAGGCAGCTGGTGTTCATAATAGAGGCAGGAATTCTTTATTCAGACCATGGGTGTGAGTAGAAAGGCTGTGGATCCATCTTGCTTCTTTTAACTGCAAGCAGCGTGGTATGTTAGCGGATTCCTTGACCACATCTAGGATCCACCATTTGAGGTCATTGGGAGTGTGATGTTTTTCCAAAAAGTGGTTCACTAGCACTGCCGTTGTATTTTTGCACCTGATCCGAGATCGATGCTCGGAAATTCTGATATTTACAGACCGGCTCGTCTAACCTACATATCGTAACCCACATGGGCATTCGATACAGTAGATTGCTTGTTTGGTGTTGCAATTTGTCATAGAATTCGGACTCCACGTCTTTGTTCCGATATTGAACTTTTTCATTTTGACAGTGAACTGGCACACTGAACAAGATCCACAGGGAAAATGTCCCAAAGTTGTCCTGAGATCCCAGAGACCTGTTCTGGGTGCTGGTTTCTTGAATTTAGAATGCACCAGAGTATCCCGTATATTCTTGGCTCTTCTGAAGGCAAATCGTGGTATAGGTGAATCTGGCAGGCTTAATTTTACAATGGGCCAGTATTTGCATATCAATTATTTTATTTGGAAAGAATGGGGCCCGTGTGTAATGACACAGGTCATTTTGTTATGTTCAGAATTGTGTTTCAGAGGAGTATTTTGGGTCAAAGGAATTTCTCTATCAGTAAATCTGGCTCTCTTCTTGGCTCCGGAAATGAGTTTCTTCGGATAGCCTCTTTCCATGAGACGGTTGGCAAGGTCTTCAGATTGGTGGTAGAAATCACAAAGTTTACTGCAGTTCTTCCTAATTCAGAGAAATTGACCATATGGCAAATTTTCTCTTAGGTGTCGTGGATGATTACTAGAGAAATGTAATAACGTGTTTCAGGCAGTAGATTTGCGATAAAGGCAGCATTTCAAATTCCCATTTTCATGTTTGATTTTAAGGTCTAGAAAGGCAATTTCTTCATAGCTATGTTCCATGGTAAACTGGATATTGCTATTGATGTTATTGAGCCAAATAAAAAAGAGATCAAGGTCAGTTTCTGAGCACCTCCAAATGAAAATGATATCATCAATATAACGTCTCCAATGTCAGATGCTGTTTTTTTATGGGTTATTGTCACACAGAATATTATTGGACTCGAAATTGGACATATATAGAATTGCAAGGCTCGGGGCAAATGCTGCGCCCATCGCGGTTCCCTTGGTATGTAGGGAAAATTGTCCATTAAACTCAAAGACATTTTTACATAGAGCTAATGTCATCAATTCTATAATAAAATTGTGAGGTACCCGATCTTGTTGGTCCTGATGGGTAAGTATTTGATGTATGCAATCGATGGCCTGATTTTGGGGAATACTTGTGTATAAAGATTTTATGTCCATTGTCACAAGTTTTTGAGTGTGTGGGTCAAACGGGAGGTTTTCAAATATTTGTATGGTATGTGTGGTGTCCCGTAGATAGGTTGCTGTTTTGACACTTATAGGTTTCAAAAAGGTGTCAATGAATTTACACACTGGTTCCAAAATGGAGCCACAGCCCGAGACAATGGGTCTTCCTGGCGGGTTTTCCAAATTTTTATGAATTTTGTGTAATGTGTATAATGGTGGAGTACGGCCTTGGCTGGTGGTCAAAAATCTTTGTTCCTTGTCACTAATCCATTGCCGTTCATGGGCATATTGTGCCACACTTTCTAATTCAGATTTTATTTCACTTGCGGGATCCTTTCTGAGTTTTTTATAACTTTCCTGATCTTGTAACAGGTCATCCATCATCCTGAGATATTGGTCGCTGGACATAATCACTATTCAACCGCCTTTATCGGCTGGTTTTATAACAATTTTTGAATTTTTAGAAAGATCAATCAGGGCTTTGTGTTCAGCTCTTGACAGATTGTGTTTGAAAGATTGTTCTTCCCCTTTCATTTTTTCAAGCTCCTTCAGGATACATTTTTCAAAAGTAATGATTTCTTTGGGGACTTCATTATCTTGAAGTCTGAAAGTGGACAGGACATGTAGACCAGAGTCCGTGTCTACGGATTCCTCTGGGATGTCCTCAAAGAAAGCTTTCAATCGAATCTTCCTGAAGAAACGACGGATTTCCATTTCGGTTGAAAACCAGTCAGTCATTTGGGAGGGTACAAATGATAGACCCTTGGTCCGAAGTGATATTTGTGGAGGTGTCAAATCCACCTTAGCCAAGTTGAAAATTGGAATTTCTTTAGCATTTATTCTCATCGCGTCTGGCGTCTCCTCCCCCGTGACTGACGCCGCGGGGGGGCATATTGTGGGAACAATGGTTGCCCCCAGTATGGTATTCCCTGCCCTATTCTGCCTAAAAAAGGGCGCAGTGGTGGGGGTGGAAAGTTGCCAAATTGAGGTTGTCGTTGTTGGTTATATCTCACCTGGTCATCTGAGCTGCTACTGCTAGAGTTAGAAAATGATACCCAGCGGCATCGCCCTTTATTTTTTGGTTGCGAGGCTGTTTGCTTTTTGGCAGCCTGTGCAAATTCGGCTGTTATATACGGGAAAATCTTTTCCAGTTAAAATTCCTGGATATCTTTGTTCAATTTTTTAGTCTTTTTTGCAATAGTTGATGTTTTAAAATCATCAAATAATTTGTTAGTTTCTCTCAGTTTATCTTTGGCATTAACGATGGCCTGGTTCCCGAGAAACTTTTTTTCTTCTGTGTCTAGTTCTTTTTGAATCTCAATACTCAGACGGAGTATAACAATGTCAGTCACCCCCTCTGGCTCTCTACGGTCTCTCATGGTCAGATGGGCCTGTTCAAGAGCCTGTAAAACATATCCTAGTTGGTTAACATGGTCTTTCCAAGTAGGGCTGAACACTGCAATGTCATCCAGGTATGCCAACAAAAAATGGACCTATGGAACCGGGAATAGCCTCTCAATACATTTATTTATTTCATAAATACCAATAAATGTTCAATTGTCAATTTCTAAAAACCTTTATTTGCATATCAAATTCATATAAAATACTGGAACATTTCCACAGGCAAGTATCTACAAGTTCCACTCATACTCAATCACTCCTACCATTCATTCTGTTTTTTGCTTTTTCGCATCAAATTGTTGACATGTAAATATATGTGGCCTCATATATGGACGGCCTCCGACCCTAATTCCACATTACACAAAAGTCCTCCATTTGATTATCTGATGGTTCCGTCTGTGTGTTCCTAATTACACCGACGTTCGTCTACATGTGTTTCGGTTGTCTTTTTTCGGGACGTCAACATTCATCGACCCTTCGTTCATACAACCTTCTTCAGGACAAAATTTAAGGGAGTTTCCTTATTCCCATAAGCATCGAGTAGGGTGAGTATCACCACCTAAAATACAATATACAATATCAAAAACATGCTAAAATCAATTACACTCAGTATCATACATTATCTACTAACCATAGGCTATTCCCACTCATTTGAACCACAATTAATGTGAAGGTATGATTCTAAATAGTAATCATCATGACAATGTTTAAGGATGACACATTTTTAGCACCCAATTCCATTGTTAACTGGATTAATCCTGTCTACATCTCGGTATAGTAACCACTTTTATCTGGCCCCATCAAAGATGCAAACAAACATGTTAGATCACTACTTGTGGAGCATTGTACTTACTCAACTAGATTGTGTCTCCCTTTTCTGTATAATTACAGGACATTCAAACTCTTTCCTCAAGAGGGATTCTTCCCAGCTCAATCTGGAGGGACCAATTAATTCTCAATGGCCCCTGGAAGGAAAGAAAAGAGCACTTTCAAAGCGGGTTTGGATACAGTGGAGTCTCTTTTCTATATATACATATATGTGGGCCGACTCGATACTTACAACGGCTCCGATCTCTTTGTGCATCAATTCTTAACAAGGAGCCGCTAACACTTGCGGTCGTGATGTAATTTGACACGGTCTGTGGGCCAAAAAGGGAAAAATAACTTAGCGCGTTTGTGTCAATTTACATCGAACTGATCGTGGTAACTTTCCTTCTATTACTTTCTCCCTACACCTTATAGCTATTCCCCACATCTCATGGTGACCTTTCTAATGTACACCCCTACGTGTACCTAAGCTTTGAACACAATCTATTAAATATAGTAAAAACCGTATTCTATTCCGTGCTCTCCCGCCATTTAGTTCTCTCTGTTGTTATGCAGGCAGCCATCCCCACTGACTCGCTTACCTTGCTTCTTCTCTTCAGAACCCAACTGCATGCCGTCTCGCTTTTCGTCTTCCAGCGTTGTCTTCCGGCATTGTTTACATAAACACAGCGTATGCCATGCAGAAGTCCTCCATCCCATTCTGAACCTTGTTAACCATCCTTTGGAATGTAGCAGGTGCATTCTTTAATCCAAACGGCATCACCTTAAACTGGTATAAGCCAACTGGGGTGGAGAATGCAGTTTTGCCAATAGCCTGACGTGAGATCAAATGTGCTGAGGAAGTTGGCTGAATCAAGTCTATCCACCAGCTCATCTGTCCTTGGCAAAGGATGGGCATCAGTCTTTGTGACTGCATTTAGGGCTCTATAGTCCACACAGAATCTCAACTCCTTGGATCCTGCCTTTGGTACTAACACAACTGGGCTAGATCATGGACTAGTAGAGGGCTCTATTACCCCGATATCAAGTATCTTGTTGACCTCTCCTTTGATGTGGGTTCTTACATGTTCTGACATTCTGTAACCCCTGCTTTTGACAGGTAAACAGTCACCAGTATTGATATCATGCTGGCCCCAAGGGGATCAAGCCTGGTGCTAGAGAAAACAGAGGGGCAAATTGATTTAACAAAACTTTGCACTCCTCTTGTTGTTCAGAAGTCAGATTAGAAGAGAGATTAACTCCTTCTACTTTCTCATCTAAAGGTTTGCCTCTGAGGAGGTCAGGTAGAGGTTCACTCTCCTCCTCTTGAGCTGAAGCTAGAAGCAAAGCTCCCAGTTCTGGTCTCGAGACATAAGCTTTTAGACAGTTGGTGTGAAAGACTCTAAGAGCCTCCTTAGGATTGCCTAAGTGCACCAGATAGTTCACCTCTCCAAGTTTTCCCACAACCTTGAAGGGTCCCATCCATTTGTCCTGCAAGGCCCTCTGCCTTCTTGGTACCATAACAAGAACTAGCTGGTCTTGAGCGAACTCAACCATGTTGGCCTTCTAGTCATGCCAATGCTTAACCAGAGCCTGACCTACTTTCAAGTTATCACTTGCCTCAGCCATCATGTGTGACATCCTCCTCCAGAGCCCTATCACATAGTCAGTGACTCTGACTGCCGTGGGGGAAGGAGCACTCTCCAACCCCTCCTTGATCAGGGCCTATGGACCTCTGACCGGATGGCCATAGAGAAGTTCAAAGGGGCTGTAACCCACTCCCTCCTGAGGTACTTCTTTATATGCAAAGAGAAGGCATGGCAGTAGGAGATCCCACTTTTTCTTAAGGGGATCCTCTAAAGCTCCTATCGTGCTCTTCATGGTTCTGTTAAACCTTTCTACCAATCCATTTGTCTGAGGGTGGTATGCTGTTGAGAACTTGTAGGTAACTCCACAGTTTTTCCTCATGGCCTTCATGTAGTGGGACATAAAATGTGACCCCCTGTCGGATATTACCTCCTTAGGAAACCCAACCCTGGTAAAAATACCAAGGAGGGCCTTAGCCACAGCCTGAGCTGTAAGAGTTCTCATAGTAATTGCTTCAGGGTACCTAGTAGCATGGTCTACTACAACAAGTATAAACCTGTTGCCTGAAGATGTTGGAGGATCAAGGGGACCAACAATGTCGATTCCTGCCCTCTCAAATGGTACTCCCACCACAGGGAGAGGCACTAAAGTTGCCACGTTCTTGGAGCCACTTTTACCAGAAGTTTGGCAAGTGTGGCAACTCTTGCAATACTTATCTTGCTCAGCCCCCATTTTAGGCCAATACAAGTAGAGAGAGAGCCTTTCCTTGGTCTTCTTGAAACTCAAGTGACCAGTCAAAGGTATCTCATGGGCTAGTTGCAAGAATTGGAGTCCATTTTCTTGGGGCACTACAAGTCTCTTGTAGTCTCCAGGGATTCACTCTGTCGGTTCACTATAGAAGAGGCCATCTTCCCAGTCTAACCTATACTTCCCAGGCTCTTGCCCTTCAAGCTGAGAAGCTGCCTGGTGGCGAAGACCTTCCAGAGTTGGATATTCTCTTTGTCCCCTACTGAAGTCTGCCCTGTTGGTGCCACCTTCTGCCAGTAAAGACTGCAGCTCAGGATGGTCAACAGGGTCAAGATCTCCAATGAGTTCCTGGCCTCCTACTAGATCTGAATCTTCAGGCTCTAGTTCAACCACACAGGGTTGTACCTCACTCTCTGCCTCAGCTGGAGGAGGAATCACAGGTGTGATTTTTGACAACCTAGGATATTTCCTGGTTGGCAGCACTGGAGTGCTTTCTGCTGGTTTCTTCTTTGAAGTCTTGGGTTTCCCCTTTGCTTCTGGTTGCTTTGAAATAGCAGTTAGTAACTCCAGTGGAGTAGGAGTGATTTCTTTTTCTATCATCTCCTTAGGAGAGCTCCTCAAGGTCCTCTCTCTTCCAGGTCTGGTAAGCTCCTGTAATCTCTTACTAGGAGGTCTGGGAGTACAGGACACTACCCCCAGGTCTTTCAGGTCATTGCCCAACAGCACCCTTCCTGGTACTTCAGATTGTACACTCACAGGTATCCTGACAGTCATTTCATTGCACTGGATGAGAGCTGGTAATTGGGAAGCATCTGCACAGGTCCTCCAGCTAACTTGGTGAGGCGTTTGGGTGCCTTAGCAACATCCTCCACCTTGAAAAACGATTCGTCCACCACAGTTATGCTGGCCCCAGTGTCTCTAATGGCAGGAGTCTCCTGACCATTGACTAGGACACTGTCTTTATAATACTCTTAAGTATTAGGAGGGATAGAATTATACACATCTAAATTCCGTTGTTCCCACAACCCTAGGATACCAAAGATACACTAGCTGAGACTCCAATGGGGTCTTCACCTAGTAGTTGAACGTTTCCACTGGTCATATGTACTTCCTCCTCTGGAGCGAAGGCTAAGAAGACAGTGTGGACCCCTGAAGGTTTACCCTTACATCTGGGATCCCCTTTCACATGATCAGTAGAGCCACAAACAGCATTTTCCAAATGTCTTTATGAATGGTGGCTTTTTCTGACCTCCTTCTGGTCTGGATCAGAAGGTGCACTAGCCTGATTAGGTTTCCCTTGGGGCTTACCCTTAGAATTTTGTTTTGGAGCCTCTTTGGAATTGGAATTATTTGAATTCTCTTTGTTGTCTTTCTTAGGCTGCCTTCCCTCATCCTTTTCTGAGTGACCCCTGAATCCTTGTGAGTAGCCCTGTTGGCAACCCACAAGTCAGCAGCCTTTGCTAGTTTCTTAGAATCTAGTTCTTCTGAATCAGCCAAGTGCTTTCTGAGCTCAGGAGAGCAGGCATCATAGATATACTCCAACATTACAAGATTTCTCATTCCTTCATAAATGTTCTCTCTGCAACCCTTAATCCATCCCTCTAAGTTCTTCAAACACTCATTCACCCAAGTAGCCCAAGGGGTACTATCATGTTTTTGAGGTTCCTAAACCTCTTAAGGTACTGGGAAGGAGTCTTCCCAAATCTAGCTATCAAAGCTAGTTTCACACATTCATAATCCATCCTAGCCACCTCCCCCAACTCCATTACCACATCAGATGCAACAGGGGGAAGCCTAGAGAATAACCAGGGGATCAACTGATTCCCTGTGATATCCTGGAGCCCATGATTGTATTTAAACATAGCTAACCAATCTAATACATCCAACCTAGGTTCATACATACTCACAATCTCTTTAGGCATCCAGGGTCTTTTTGGACTGGAAGATCTAGAGGATTCGGGGAGAGAAGCATTTTCCAAAGACAATTTCTTCATCTCAAGCTCATGATTGAGCTCCATTTCTTTGAGCCTTAGTTCTTGATGTCTCTGTTCAGTTTGGGCACTTATTCTTTTGAATTCTAGTTCAAGTCTAATTTTTTCTAGAGAGATAAACTCAGGACTTAATGTGGGGCCTGATAAACATCCAGTAGCCACAGGTTAAGGGCTTTGAGCAGGTAGAGAGGCAGAGGGGGTGACTGACATTGTTATCCTCCTCTTCCTATCTGTTTCAACAATAACATTTTCAACATTATCATCCTCAATGTTTGCTACATTTGCTGTAGTAGTGGGCACTACAGCACCACTATCCAGACTTAGTTTCTCTAACAGTCTATCAATCATTTCTAATTTCTTGCCTTTGACAGGAAGACCTTTCTGTCTACACAGATCCCTTAAATAATCAGCAGTATTAGTAAGGAGGGTCTCCTGGCTGTAACATTCCATATTTTTGACTTTGTTTAAAATAAACTTGTTGTGATAGTGTCACAACCCTCGCCCAAAACCCCCCCTGGCAAACCCATTGGCCAGGTGGAGTCAGAACTCGGGCCTCTACAGCCTGGCATCCTCTTCAAAAGCCCTCATGGGGCAAGTCCTGGCGCCTATGGCGCCAAGTTCATACACCATGAAAAACAATGTGCTTGGGAACTACTTTATTGTATTGTCAGCCAGCATGGAGGCATCCACATAGCTTGGTTCATAAGAACCAAGCTATGCGGTCTAGTGTTTTGGGTGTGGTAGCCTAGGGACTAATTTACCTGGACTATTTTGTTGGGGCTATTTAAACCACACCCGAGCAAGACAACACGCTTCGCATTACTTTGCAGCTTGCAACGTGACGCTCACTGTGTCCAGCTATTCCCTCGAACCTCGGAGAAGCATAACCTGCAAGGAGACAAAAAGAAAATCATTAGCAGTAGCATCTTACCTGCAGTCTTCATCTTTAAACACTCGCAGCTACTGAGAACAGCTTCCTCGAATCTGCACACCTCCCGGATAGAATGACCTGAAAGAGGAAGATAGAGGCAACATTAAAGAAAGCAGTAGAGACATTTACAAATTATGAACTGCTCAAAAGGCTTACCTGGCTGGTCGCCTCTCGGCTGGCACCACTCCGGACATTCCACTCGCGCCGAAGAACACCGCGACCTACAAGGAAGGAAAACACAGGTTAGCAAAGGCAAGACTTTGCAGCGCTGCGCATAGCGCTTACTTACCGCATCATAGCGCTCTTAATGCGTCATCATTTACCAGCGGGGCTCAACAAAGCCAGTTCGCCGCGCTGAAGCTCCGCATACCTAAGGGAGAAAAAAGAGACATTTTAAACAAAGAAAGGCATGCAGGATAGCAACAAAACCAAAGAACAGCAATAAGACCTACCTGAACAATATCAAACGGGCCGGCGTCAGTGAAGTAACTGGACCGCACTCGCCCATGAAAGACAACGCGCCCCTGCAAAGAAGGCAGGACGGAGAGCACACCTAATTCTACCACAAGGTGAGGAGAGGGCGCCAGAGGGACTGAAATCATACGGGGGTGGAGGGAGGATACTTACCCCAGTCGGTCCATCTTGAACACAGTCCTCCTGTATTTTCCTGCAGAACCTTCCCTGCAGACCACATCAGGGCAAAACTGGGAAGCATACCAGCGAGTAACCCGGCTGGGTGGCGTCCCTGTGGATACCAGGTGAGCGTAACAGAACGCAAAGCCTACCATAACAAATCCACCTGGGCGCCATGGAGACATCAGAAATTGATCAATTGGCCCAATTACTAGGAGAGCTTCGTGCTGAGGTTCATTCTGCCCGACAAGAGACTAATGCCTTCCGGAGAGACCTAATAGTGACCAAAGAACGCACTGAAGAGATTAGCAGGCAATACTTGCAATCACAGGCAGGACAGACGCTTCTATCTGGAAGCAATCCAACGATGCAAAACCCTGCCATACCACCCACTCCGGTACAGATCACGTTACCTGGAACAGTGCCCCTGGCAACACCAGAAAGGTTCTCAGGCGACCCACGGAAGTATGCGGCATTCATCAATCAGTGCCGCCTTCATTTTCTTTGTAGGCCTGGAGCATTTCCAAACGACCAAGCTCGGGTAGCTTTTGTCTTATCATACCTGAGTGGTAGTGCAGCAGATTGGTCGGTGCCGTTGGTAACCCATGACGATCCTCTATTACATGACTTTGGGGGGTTCCAGAGAGAAATGGAAAAACCTTTTGCTCGCCATACCCAGGAACAAGCAGTAGACAATGAATTCTTGTCCCTCCGACAGGGGAATCAGGACGTGTTTACGTACATTGCTGCCTTCAACAGACTGGTTCCCGAAGCTAGGTGGCCAGAAAACAAAAGAACCACGTTATTCCATCGAGGCTTATGAGGCGAATTAAAGGACATCTTAGCCCAGGTGGTTGATCCACCCAGAGACTGTGCAGAATTCATAATTCTGTTCGTGCAGCTAGACCACCGGTTTCAGGACCGAAAGGCAGACCGGTCTAAGACGGACCCTCGGACTCTGTATGTTCGACCAAGGGAAAACACACCCTGTGTACCTGAAAATGCTGTAGAACCCATGCAGATTGGAGGGAAACGGCCTCCATTAACAAAACAAGAGCGGGACAAAAGAAGACAACAACAGCTATGTTTTTATTGTGGGAAACCAGGACATTTCCTGAAGGACTGTCCAGTAAAACCCCCAAGACGAACAGTCGGGGCCACAGAGAAGGATGAAGCTAAGAAATCGGAAAACTACCAAGCTCGACAAACGTAGAAGTCAGTTTGTCGAGTGAGAAGAGTTGCTGACCTCGCACTTTGCAATACCAGTGATCTTAATTAACCACCAACAGTCATCAAGAATGCATGCCGTTGAAGCATACATCGATAGCGGAGCAGTTGGAAATTATATTGATCAAGAACTGGCAGCAGAGTTGGGGCTTCCTTTGTGTTCTAAGCCAACTATGGACAAGGTAACCACCGTGGATGGGACAGAAATCGCTTCTGGACCAGTAACCCAGTGCACAGCCAGGGTAACCTTGCTGTGCCAGGACGGGCATCGGGAGTCTATTTAATTCGATCTCATCAAGGCACCTCAGTTCAGGCTAATACTGGGGATGCCATGGTTGGCTGCTCACAACCCTTTGATAGACTGGCGGGCACGAAAATTACCTTCCCCGGTGACTGCTCCCCTGCTTGCTATTACCAAGAGGAGAAACCCGACATCTGTATCCCCATGATTCCCAGAGCGACAGTATCAACCCTGGGAGCAACTAATACCTTGCCAAGTGAATACCATGATTTCCAGGATGTTTTCCGAAAGGACCAAGCCAATACATTGCTGCCGCACAGGCCCTATGACTGTCAGATCGACCTTGTTCCTGGTGCACAAATCCCTTGCGGCAGGATCTACGCTCTCACAGAACCAGAAAACCTTCATTTGAAATCCTATTTAGACCAGTACCTTGCAAACGGATTTATCCGTCCTTTGAAGTCCCCCGCAGCCAGTCCTTTGTTCTTCGTACCGAAAAAGGAAGGAGTTTTGAGAACCTGTATTGACTACCGCGCATTGAGCCAGATCACTGTGAAGAATCACTACCCCTTGCCACTTATCCCTGAGATGTTAGACCAAGTTAAAGATGCCCAGATTTATACCAAATTGGACCTTCGAGGAGCATACCACCTGGTCTGACTCAAAAAAGGAGATGAATGGAAAACCGCCTTCCGTACTAAGTACGGCTTGTTTGAATATCAAGTCATGCCCTTCGGGTTATGCAACGCTCCTGCGGCATTCCAATATTTCATGAATGACGTCTTAAGGGAGTTAATTGATGTGTGCACCTTAGTGTACATAGACGACATCTTAGTATACTCAGCCTCGGAACAAGATCATGTCAGGTACGTTCGTTCAGTCCTCACCAAGCTCCGTCAAGATCGCTTGTTTGCAAAGCTTGAAAAATGCCTTTTTCATGTCACTGAAGTAGAATTTCTTGGTTTTATCCTTACTCCAGGAGGCATCAGGATGGACGTGCACAAGGTAAATGCCATTCTGAAATGGCCTTCACTGACGTCTCTGAAAGGGGTACAAAGCATGCTGGGCTTTGCAAACTTCTACCGTCGGTTCATCCCAGACTTCTCTCAGGTTGTGCACCCAGTCACAGTACTATTACGAAAAAACAATAAAATGTTTGCTTGGACCGAAGAAGCAGAAGAAGCCTTTCAGGAACTTAAACAAAGGTTTACTTCTGCTCCAATCCTGCGACATCCTCGTCCAGACCTCCCTTATGTCGTTGAAAGTGATGCATCCAGTCTCGCAATGGGGGCTGTCCTTTCACAGAGAGACCCAGAAACTGGCCAGCTACATCCTGTGGCCTTCTGGTCGAATTATGCCATCACGGACAAGGAACTCCTGGCTATCAAATCCACCTTTAAAGCCTGGAGGCACTACCTTCTGGGGGCCAGACACACCATTACAGTCATCACAGACCACCGAAACCTGCAATATCTCAAAACAGCCAAGGCCCAGTCCTCGCGGCAATTACGGTGGGCCCTTTTCTTCGCCGAATATGATTATGTAATCACATTTCGACCAGGAGTCAGAAACGGAAAGGCGGATGCCTTATCTTGCATGGGCATAGATGAAATAGTATATACAACTCCAGACCTAGTACCTATTATACCTGAAGACAAACTCTTGTGTATCACGACAGCCTTAACACAAGCAGAACTACGAAAAGAAATCCAACGGACAATGAATCCTGATGCCTACCTCGCATGGCAAACTCAAGGGGAACAATATACCATCAAGGACCATCTACCCTTTTTTAGGGATCGCCTATATGTACCCAGGAAGGGATTACAACAGCATATTATTTCAAACTATCATGATCGAAGGGCATCCTGGGATCGCCAAAACCCTAGCTACGGTGAAAGAGAACTTTTGGTGTCTACATGGCGTAAGGACATCATTCAGTATATTCAGTCCTGCGGTGTCTGCGCACAAAATAAATCACAGAAACAAAAACATCTGGTCTCCTACAACCATTGGACATTCCTCCAGTTCCATGGCATCACTGATCTACCTCCAAGCCAAGGGTTCAACACCATCCTTGTAGTTGTGGACTTATTCTCGAAGATGGCCCATTTTTTTCCTCTCAAAGGCCTCCCAGACGCAGCCACTTTAGCAAAAGTGTTCCTGGAGGGCTCGGTTAAGCTACATGGCTTCCCTTCGGTTCTGGTCTCTGATCGAGGCAGCCAGTTTGTTTCAAACTTCTGGAAAAAATGTTGTGCAATGGCGCAGATCGACATTCGGCTATCTACCAGTCAACATCCCCAAACGGGCGGCCAAACCGAGAGAACCGATCAGACACTCAAGCAATATTTACGGTGCATGCTGCACCACGAACAAAGGAATTGGAAAAACCTACTATAAATAGCCGAATATGCATATAACAATTCTTTGCATTCAAGCACGGGACAAACGCCCTTCTATACCCTTTATGGCAGACATCCACGTACCTCTGAACTAGACCATCCAGCCAGCTTGGAAATGCCAGCGGTAAAGACTCTACACACAACCATTATTCAGGCTTTCAAAAGGGCAAAGGCACACCTTATTCATGCCAAAGAAAAGCAAAAGAGATTCGCTGACCAACACCGGAAAAAGGCCCCTGATTATCAACTAGGAGACAAAGTTTGGTTAGCCGCTAAATTCATACCCATCAAGGGAACCCGGACCTTTCATCCCCGATTCTTAGGACCCTATACCTTCAAGGCAATTATCAACCCAGCAGCCGTGAAACTAGATTTACCACCTAATCTATACATCCACCCGGTATTCCATGTGTCCCTCCTGAAACCAATGTAACCCGGCACACGGATTGGGACACCACCTAAGCCCATACTTGTTGACGGAGAACCAGAATTCAAAGTCAAAGATATCTTGGACTCTAAATACTCTAGGACCAAGCTATACTATCTCGTCGATTGGAAAGGATTTGGACCACAAAAACTGCTCAAAAGGCTTTCCTGGCTGGTCGCCTCTCGGCTGGCACCACTCCAGACATTCCACTCGCACTGAAGAACACCGTGACCTACAAGGAAGGAAAACACAGGTTAGCAAAGGCAAGACTTTGCAGCGCTGCGCATAGTGCTTACTTACCGCATCATAGCGCTCTTAATACGCCATCATTTACCAATGGGGCTCAACCAAGCCAGTTCGCCGCGCTGAAGCTCTGCATACCTAAGGGAGAAAAAAGAGACATTTTAAACAAAGAAAGGCATGCAGGATAGCAACAAAACTAAAGAACAGCAATAAGACCTACCTGAACAATATGAAACGAGCCGGCGTCAGTGAATTAACTGGACCGCACTCGCCCATGAAAGATAACGCGCCCCTGCAAAGAAGGCAGGACGGAGAGCACGCCTAATTCTACCACAAGGTGAGGAGAGGGCGCCAGAGGGACTGAAATCATACGGGGTGGAGAGAGGATACTTACCCCAGTCGGTCAGTCTTGAACACAGTCCTCCTGTATTTTCAGGCAGAACCTTCCCTGCAGACCACATTAGGGCAAAGCTGAGAAGCATACCAGCGAGTAACCCGGCTGGGTGGCGTCCATGTGGATACCAGGTGAGCGTAACAGATAGTTAGCCTTGTGGTTATTTGAACCAAGGTACTAGCAGCACACTAAAATGTAAATCCAATACTTTTATCCTCACCGCTGTACACCAGTGTTAGTCAGAATCCTGTGCAGTTCCCTTAGGGAGCACTACAGAAGATTAGGACTACAGGTGAGAGCAATAAATCCCCTTTGGTATCAGTCTGTACCACAAAGATTTAGTTGGTAGCTGTGGCTGAACAGTCAGACTTATCTCAAGAGGGAGATGAGCAGTATTCAGGGTTTACACAATAGGGCTACAGTACTATGGCACAAGGAAACACTGACCAAAGCTTGTAGTAAAAAGAATATATATATATGTATTTTATACACTTCTAGTTAAACACATTTATCACAGTTATTAAGCAAGTTAAATTCAGTCAAGAAAAGTATACACAACTCCCTAGCTAAATTGTATTTCTGCTCCCACGAAACAGAGATAGAATGCACAAAAAATGTGAATACCATGGTGTGAGGATGGACATGCCCTCCGATAGCAACCAAAATCAAGGGACAGTTAATGAGCACAGTTAATGAGCACACGTGAGCCTCTAAGCTTGGGAGTGCGCAGAGGCAGCTGGTGTTCATATTAGAGGCAGGAATTCTTCATTCAGACCATGGGTGTGAGTAGAAAGGCTGTGGATCCATCTTGCTTCTTTTAACTGCAAGCAGCGTGGTATGTTAGCGGATTCCTTGACCACATCTAGGATCCACCATTTGAGGTCATTGGGAGTGTGATGTTTTTCCAAAAAGTGGTTCACTAGCACTGCCGTTGTATTTTTGCACCTGATCCGAGATCGATGCTCGGAAATTCTGATATTTACAGACCGGCTCGTCTAACCTACATATCGTAACCCACATGGGCATTCGATACAGTAGATTGCTTGTTTGGTGTTGCAATTTGTCATAGAATTCGGACTCCACGTCTTTTTTCCGATATTGAACTTTTTCATTTTGACAGTGAACTGGCACACTGAACAAGATCCACAGGGAAAATGTCCCACAGTTGTCCTGAGATCCCAGAGACCTGTTCTGGGTGCTGGTTTCCTGAATTTAGAATGCACCAGAGTATCCCGTATATTCTTGGCTCTTCTGAAGGCAAATCGTGGTATAGGTGAGTCTGGCAGGCTTAATTTTACAATGGGCCAGTATTTGCATATCAATTTTTTTTATCTGGAAAGAATGGGGCCCGTGTGTAATGACACAGGTCATTTTGTTATGTTCAGAATTGTGTTTCAGAGGAGTGTTTTGGGTCAAAGGAATTTCTCTATCAGTAAATCTGGCTCTCTTCTTGGCTCCGGAAATGAGTTTCTTCGGATAGCCTCTTTCCATGAGACGGTTGGCAAGGTCTTCAGATTGGTGGTAGAAATCACAAAGTTTACTGCAGTTCTTCCTAATTCAGAGAAATTGACCATATGGCAAATTTTCTCTTAGGTGTCGTGGATGATTACTAGAGAAATGTAATAACGTGTTTCAGGCAGTAGATTTGCGATAAAGGCAGCATTTCAAATTCCCATTTTCATGTTTGATTTTAAGGTCTAGAAAGGCAATTTCTTCATAGCTATGTTCCATGGTAAACTGGATATTGCTATTGATGTTATTGAGCCAAATAAAAAAGAGATCAAGGTCAGTTTCTGAGCACCTCCAAATGAAAATGATATCATCAATATAACGTCTCCAATGTCAGATGCTGTTTTTTTATGGGTTATTGTTACACAGAATATTATTGGACTCGAAATTGGACATATATAGAATTGCAATGCTCGGGGCAAATGCTGCGCCCATCGCGGTTCCCTTGGTCTGTTGATAAAATTGTCCATTAAACTCAAATACATTTTTACATAGAGCTAATGTCATCAATTCTATAATAAAATTGTGAGGTACCCGATCTTGTTGGTCCTGATGGGTAAGTATTTGATGTATGCAATCGATGGCCTGATTTTGGGGAATACTTGTGTATAAAGATTTTATGTCCATTGTCACAAGTTTTTGAGTGTGTGGGTCAAACGGGAGGTTTTCAAATATTTGTATGGTATGTGTGGTGTCCCGTAGATAGGTTGCTGTTTTGACACTTATAGGTTTCAAAAAGGTGTCAATGAATTTACACACTGGTTCCAAAATGGAGCCACAGCCCGAGACAATGGGTCTTCCTGGCGGGTTTTCCAAATTTTTATGAATTTTGTGTAATGTGTACAATGGTGGAGTACGGCCTTGGCTGGTGGTCAAAAATCTTTGTTCCTTGTCACTATTCCATTGCCGTTCATGGGCATATTGTGCCACACTTTCTAATTCAGATTTTATTTCACTTGCGGGATCCTTTCTGAGTTTTTTATAACTTTCCTGATCTTGTAACAGGTCATCCATCATCCTGAGATATTGGTCGCTGGACATAATCACTATTCAACCGCCTTTATCGGCTGGTTTTATAACAATTTTTGAATTTTTAGAAAGATCAATCAGGGCTTTGTGTTCAGCTCTTGACAGATTGTGTTTGAAAGATTGTTCTTCCCCTTTCATTTTTTCAAGCTCCTTCAGGATACATTTTTCAAAAGTAATGATTTCTTTGGGGACTTCATTATCTTGAAGTCTGAAAGTGGACAGGACATGTAGACCAGAGTCCGTGTCTACGGATTCCTCTGGGATGTCCTCAAAGAAAGCTTTCAATCGAATCTTCCTGAAGAAACGACGGATTTCCATTTCGGTTGAAAACCAGTCAGTCATTTGGGAGGGTACAAATGATAGACCCTTGGTCCGAAGTGATATTTGTGGAGGTGTCAAATCCACCTTAGCCAAGTTGAAAATTGGAATTTCTTTAGCATTTATTCTCATCGCGTCTGGCGTCTCCTCCCCCGTGACTGACGCCGCGGGGGGGCATATTGCGGGAACAATGGTTTCCCCCAGTATGGTATTCCCTGCCCTATTCTGCCTAAAAAAGGGTGCGGTGGTGGGGGTGGAAAGTTGCCAAATTGAGGTTGTCGTTGTTGGTTATATCTCACCTGGTCATCTGAGCTGCTACTGCTAGAGTTAGAAAATGATACCCAGCGGCATCGCCCTTTATTTTTTGGTTGCGAGGCTGTTTGCTTTTTGGCAGCCTCTGCAAATTCGGCTGTTATATACGGGAAAATCTTTTCCAGTTAAAATTCCTGGATATCTTTGTTCAATTTTTTAGTCTTTTTTGCAATAGTTGATGTTTTAAAATCATCAAATAATTTGTTAGTTTCTCTCAGTTTATCTTTGGCATTAACGATGGCCTGGTTCCCGAGAAACTTTTTTTCTTCTGTGTCTAGTTCTTTTTGAATCTCAATACTCAGACGGAGTATAACAATGTCAGTCACCCCCTCTGGCTCTCTACGGTCTCTCATGGTCAGATGGGCCTGTTCAAGAGCCTGCAAAACATATCCTAGTTGGTTAACATGGTCTTTCCAAGTAGGGCTGAACACTGCAATGTCATCCAGGTATGCCAACAAAAAATGGACCTATGGAACCGGGAATAGCCTCTCAATACATTTATTTATTTCATAAATACCAATAAATGTTCATTTGTCAATTTCTAAAAACCTTTATTTGCATATCAAATTCATATAAAATACTGGAACATTTCCACAGGCAAGTATCTACAAGTTCCACTCATACTCAATCACTCCTACCATTCATTCTGTTTTTTGCTTTTTCGCATCAAATTGTTGACATGTAAATATATGTGGCCTCATATATGGACGGCCTCTGACCCTAATTCCACATTACACAAAAGTCCTCCATTTGATTATCTGATGGTTCCGTCTGTGTGTTCCTAATTACACCGACGTTCGTCTACATGTGTTTCGGTTGTCTTTTTTCGGGACGTCAACATTCATCGACCCTTCGTTCATACAACCTTCTTCAGGACAAAATTTAAGGGAGTTTTCTTATTCCCATAAGCATCGAGTAGGGTGAGTATCACCACCTAAAATACAATATACAATATCAAAAACATGCTAAAATCAATTACACTCAGTATCATACATTATCTACTAACCATAGGCTATTCCCACTCATTTGAACCACAATTAATGTGAAGGTATGATTCTAAATAGTAATCATCATGACAATGTTTAAGGATGACACATTTTTAGCACCCAATTCCATTGTTAACTGGATTAATCCTGTCTACATCTCGGTATAGTAACCACTTTTATCTGGCCCCATCAAAGATGCAAACAAACATGTTAGATCACTACTTGTGGAGCATTGTACTTACTCAACTAGATTGTGTCTCCCTTTTCTGTATAATTACAGGACATTCAAACTCTTTCCTCAAGAGGGATTCTTCCCAGCTCAATCTGGAGGGACCAATTAATTCTCAATGGCCCCTGGAAGGAAAGAAAAGAGCACTTTCAAAGCGGGTTTGGATACAGTGGAGTCTCTTTTCTATATATACATATATGTGGGCCGACTCGATACTTACAACGGCTCCGATCTCTTTGTGCATCAATTCTTAAAAAGGAGCCGCTAACACTTGCGGTCGTGATGTAATTTGACACGGTCTGTGGGCCAAAAAGGGAAAAATAACTTAGCGCGTTTGTGTCAATTTACATCGAACTGATCGTGGTAACTTTCCTTCTATTACTTTCTCCCTACACCTTATAGCTATTCCCCACATCTCATGGTGACCTTTCTAATGTACACCCCTACGTGTACCTAAGCTTTGAACACGATCTATTAAATCTAGTAAAAACCGTATTCTATTCCGTGCTCTCCCGCCATTTAGTTCTCTCTGTTGTTATGCAGGCAGCCATCCCCACTGACTCGCTTACCTTGCTTCTTCTCTTCAGAACCCAACTGCATGCCGTCTCGCTTTTCGTCTTCCAGCGTTGTCTTCCGGCATTGTTTACATAAACACAGCGTATGCCATGCAGAAGTCCTCCATCCCATTCTGAACCTTGTTAACCATCCTTTGGAATGTAGCAGGTGCATTCTTTAATCCAAACGGCATCACCTTAAACTGGTATAAGCCAACTGGGGTGGGGAATGCAGTTTTGCCAATAGCCTGACGTGAGATCAAATGTGCTGAGGAAGTTGGCTGAATCAAGTCTATCCACCAGCTCATCTGTCCTTGGCAAAGGATGGGCATCAGTCTTTGTGACTGCATTTAGGGCTCTATAGTCCACACAGAATCTCAACTCCTTGGATCCTGCCTTTGGTACTAACACAACTGGGCTAGATCATGGACTAGTAGAGGGCTCTATTACCCCGAGATCAAGTATCTTGTTGACCTCTCCTTTGATGTGGGTTCTTACATGTTCTGACATTCTGTAACCCCTGCTTTTGACAGGTAAACAGTCACCAGTATTGATATCATGCTGGCCCCAAGGGGATCAAGCCTGGTGCTAGAGAAAACAGAGGGGCAAATTGATTTAACAAAACTTTGCACTCCTCTTGTTGTTCAGAAGTCAGATTAGAAGAGAGATTAACTCCTTCTACTTTCTCATCTAAAGGTTTGCCTCTGAGGAGGTCAGGTAGAGGTTCACTCTCCTCCTCCTCTTGAGCTGAAGCTAGAAGCAAAGCTCCCAGTTCTGGTCTCGAGACATAAGCTTTTAGACATTTGGTGTGAAAGACTCTAGGAGCCTCCTTAGGATTGCCTAAGTGCACCAGATAGTTCACCTCTCCAAGTTTTCCCACAACCTTGAAGGGTCCCATCCATTTGTCCTGCAAGGCCCTCTGCCTTCTTGGTACCATAACAAGAACTAGCTGGTCTTGAGCGAACTCAACCATGTTGGCCTTCTAGTCATGCCAATGCATAACCAGAGCCTGACCTACTTTCAAGTTATCACTTGCCTCAGCCATCATGTGTGACATCCTCCTCCAGAGCCCTATCACATAGTCAGTGACTCTGACTGCCGTGGGGGAAGGAGCACTCTCCAACCCCTCCTTGGTCAGGGCCTATGGACCTCTGACCGGATGGCCATAGAGAAGTTCAAAGGGGCTGTAACCCACTCCCTCCTGAGGTACTTCTTTATATGCAAAGAGAAGGCATGGCAGTAGGAGATCCCACTTTTTCTTAAGGGGGTCCTCTAAAGCTCCTATCGTGCTCTTCATGGTTCTGTTAAACCTTTCTACCAATCCATTTGTCTGAGGGTGGTATGCTGTTGAGAACTTGTAGGTAACTCCACAGTTTTTCCTCATGGCCTTCATGTAGTGGGACATAAAATGTGACCCCGTGTCGGATATTACCTCCTTAGGAAACCCAACCCTGGTAAAAATACCAAGGAGGGCCTTAGCCACAGCCTGAGCTGTAAGAGTTCTCATAGTAATTGCTTCAGGGTACCTAGTAGCATGGTCTACTACAACAAGTATAAACCTGTTGCCTGAAGATGTTGGAGGATCAAGGGGACCAACAATGTCGATTCCTGCCCTCTCAAATGGTACTCCCACCACAGGGAGAGGCACTAAAGTTGCCACGTTCTTGGGGCCACTTTTACCAGAAGTTTGGCAAGTGTGGCAACTCTTGCAATACTTATCTAGCTCAGCCCCCATTTTAGGCCAATACAAGTAGAGAGAGAGCCTTTCCTTCGTCTTCTTGAAACTCAAGTGACCAGCCAAAGGTATCTCATGGGCTAGTTGCAAGAATTGGAGTCCATTTTCTTGGGGCACTACAAGTCTCTTGTAGTCTCCAGGGATTCACTCTGTCGGTTCACTATAGAAGAGGCCATCTTCCCAGTCTAACCTATACTTCCCAGGCTCTTGCCCTTCAAGCTGAGAAGCTGCCTGGTGGCGAAGACCTTCCAGAGTTGGATATTCTCTTTGTCCCCTACTGAAGTCTGCCCTGTTGGTGCCACCTTCTGCCAGTAAAGACTGCAGCTCAGGATGGTCAACAGGGTCAAGATCTCCAATGAGTTCCTGGCCTCCTACTAGATCTGAATCTTCAGGCTCTAGTGCAACCACACAGGGTTGTACCTCACTCTCTGCCTCAGCTGGAGGAGGAATCACAGGTGTGATTTTTGACAACCTAGGATATTTCCTGGTTGGCAGCACTGGAGTGCTTTCTGCTGGTTTCTTCTTTGAAGTCTTGGGTTTCCCCTTTGCTTCTGGTTGTTTTGAAATAGCAGTTAGTAACTCCAGTGGAGTAGGAGTGATTTCTTTTTCTATCATCTCCTTAGGAGAGCTCCTCAAGGTCCTCTCCCTTGCAGGTCTGGTAAGCTCCTGTAATCTCTTACTAGGAGGTCTGGGAGTACATGACACTACCCCCAGGTCTTTCAGGTCATTGCCCAACAGCACCCTTCCTGGTACCTCAGATTGTACACTCACAGGTATCCTGACAGTCATTTCATTGCACTGGATGAGAGCTGGTAATTGGGGAAGCATCTGCACAGGTCCTGCAGCTAACTTGGTGAGGCGTTTGGGTGCCTTAGCAACATCCTCCACCTTGAAAAACGATTCGTCCACCACAGTTATGCTGGCCCCAGTGTCTCTAATGGCAGGAGTCTCCTGGCCATTGACTAGGACACTGTCTTTATAATACTCTTAAGTATTAGGAGGGATAGAATTATACACATCTAAATTCCGTTGTTCCCACAACCCTAGGATACCAAAGATACACTAGCTGAGACTCCAATGGGGTCTTCACCTAGTAGTTGAAAGTTTCCACTGGTCATATGTACTTCCTCCTCTGGAGCGAAGGCTAAGAAGACAGTGTGGACCCCTGAAGGTTTACCCTTACATCTGGGATCCCCTTTCACATGATCAGTAGAGCCACAAACATAGCATTTTCCAAATGTCTTTATGAATGGTGGCTTTTTCTGACCTCCTTCTGGTCTGGGATCAGAAGGTGCACTAGCCTGATTAGGTTTCCCTTGGGGCTTACCCTTAGAATTTTGTTTTGGAGCCTCTTTGGAATTGGAATTATTTGAATTCTCTTTGTTGTCTTTCTTAGGCTGCCTTCCCTCATCCTTTTCTGAGTGACCCCTGAATCCTTGTGAGTAGCCCTGTTGGCAACCCACAAGTCAGCAGCCTTTGCTAGTTTCTTAGAATCTAGTTCTTCTGAATCAGCCAAGTGCTTTCCTGAGCTCAGGAGAGCAGGCATCATAGATATACTCCAACATTACAAGATTTCTCATTCTTTCATAAGTGTTCTCTCTGCAACCCTTAATCCATCCCTCTAAGTTCTTCAAACACTCATTCACCCAAGTAGCCCAAGGGGTACTATCATGTTTTTGAGGTTCCTAAACCTCTTAAGGTACTGGGAAGGAGTCTTCCCATATCCAGCTATCAAAGCTAGTTTCACACATTCATAATCCATCCTAGCCACCTCCCCCAACTCCATTACCACATCAGATGCAACAGGGGGAAGTCTAGAGAATAACCAGGGGATCAACTGATTCCCTGTGATATCCTGGAGCCCATGATTGTATTCAAACATAGCTAACCAATCTAATACATCCAACCTAGGTTCATACATACTCACAATCTCTTTAGGCATCCAGGGTCTTTTTGGACTGGAAGATCTAGAGGATTCGGGGAGAGAAGCATTTTCCAAAGACAATTTCTTCAACTCAAGCTCATGATTGAGCTCCATTTCTTTGAGCCTTAGTTCCTGATGTCTCTGTTCAGTTTGGGCACTTATTCTTTTGAATTCTAGTTCAAGTCTAATTTTTTCTAGAGAGATAAACTCAGGACTTAATGTGGGGCCTGATAAACATCCAGTAGCCACAGGTTAAGGGCTTTGAGCAGGTAGAGAGCCAGAGGGGGTGACTGACATTGTTATCCTCCTCTTCCTATCTGTTTCAACAATAACATTTTCAACATTATCATCCTCAATGTTTGCTACATTTGCTGGAGTAGTGGGCACTACAGCACCACTATCCAGACTTAGTTTCTCTAACAGTCTATCAATCATTTCTAATTTCTTGCCTTTGACAGGAAGACCTTTCTGTCTACACAGATCCCTTAAATAATCAGCAGTATTAGTAAGGAGGGTCTCCTGGCTGTAACATTCCATATTTTTGACTTTGTTCAAAATAAACTTGTTGTGATAGTGTCACAACCCTCGCCCAAAACCCCCCCTGGCAAACCCATTGGCCAGGTGGAGTCAGAACTCGGGCCTCTACAGCCTGGCATCCTCTTCAAAAGCCCTCATGGGGCCAGTCCTGGCGCCTATGGCGCCAAGTTCATACACCATGAAAAACAATGTGCTTGGGAACTACTTTATTGTATTGTCAGCCAGCATGGAGGCATCCACATAGCTTGGTTCCTAAGAACCAAGCTATGCGGTCTAGTGTTTTGGGTGTGGTAGCCTAGGGACTAATTTACCTGGACTATTTTGTTGGGGCTATTTAAACCACACCCGAGCAAGACAACACGCTTCGCATTACTTTGCAGCTTGCAACGTGACGCTCACTGTGTCCAGCTATTCCCTCGAACCTCGGAGAAGCATAACCTGCAAGGAGACAAAAAGAAAATCATTAGCAGTAGCATCTTACCTGCAGTCTTCATCTTTAAACACTCGCAGCTACTGAGAACAGCTTCCTCGAATCTGCACACCTCCCGGATAGAATGACCTGAAAGAGGAAGATAGAGGCAACATTAAAGAAAGCAGTAGAGACATTTACAAATTACGAACTGCTCAAAAGGCTTACCTGGCTGGTCGCCTCTCGGCTGGCACCACTCCGGACATTCCACTCGCGCCGAAGAACACCGCGATCTACAAGGAAGGAAAACACAGGTTAGCAAAGGCAAGACTTTGCAGCGCTGCGCATAGCGCTTACTTACCGCATCATAGCGCTCTTAATGCGTCATCATTTACCAGCGGGGCTCAACCAAGCCAGTTCGCCGTGCTGAAGCTCCGCATACCTAAGGGAGAAAAAAGAGACATTTTAAACAAAGAAAGGCATGCAGGATAGCAACAAAACTAAAGAACAGCAATAAGACCTACCTGAACAATATCAAACGGGTCGGCGTCAGTGAAGTAACTGGACCGCACTCGCCCATGAAAGACAACGCGCCCCTGCAAAGAAGGCAGGACGGAGAGCACACCTAATTCTACCACAAGGTGAGGAGAGGGCGCCAGAGGGGCTGAAATCATACGGGGGTGGAGGGAGGATACTTACCCCAGTCGGTCCATCTTGAACACAGTCCTCCTGTATTTTCCTGCAGAACCTTCCCTGCAGACCACATCAGGGCAAAACTGGGAAGCATACCAGCGAGTAACCCGGCTGGGTGGCGTCCCTGTGGATACCAGGTGAGCGTAACAGAACGCAAAGCCTGCCATAACAAATCCACCTGGGCGCCATGGAGACATCAGAAATTGATCAATTGGCCCAATTACTAGGAGAGCTTCGTGCTGAGGTTCATTCTGCCCGACAAGAGACTAATGCCTTCCGGAGAGACCTAATAGTGACCAAAGAACGCACTGAAGAGATTAGCAGGCAATACTTGCAATCACAGGCAGGACAGACGCTTCTATCTGGAAGCAATCCAACGATGCAAAACCCTGCCATACCACCCACTCCGGTACAGATCACGTTACCTGGAACAGTGCCCCTGGCAACACCAGAAAGGTTCTCAGGCGACCCACGGAAGTATGCGGCATTCATCAATCAGTGCCGCCTTCATTTTCTTTGTAGGCCTGGAGCATTTTCCAAACGACCAAGCTCGGGTAGCTTTTGTCTTATCATACCTGAGTGGTAGTGCAGCAGATTGGTCGGTGCCGTTGGTAACCCATGACGATCCTCCATTACATGACTTTGGGGGGTTCCAGAGAGAAATGGAAAAACCTTTTGCTCGCCATACCCAGGAACAAGCGGTAGACAATGAACTCTTGTCCCTCCGACAGGGGAATCAGGACGTGTTAACGTACATTGCTGCCTTCAACAGACTGGTTCCCGAAGCTAGGTGGCCAGAAAACAAAAGAACCACGTTATTCCATCGAGGCTTACGAGGCGAATTAAAGGACATCTTAGCCCAGGTGGTTGATCCACCCAGAGACTGTGCAGAATTCATAATTCTGTTCGTGCAGCTAGACCACCGGTTTCAGGACCGAAAGGCAGACCGGTCTAAGACGGACCCTCGGACTCTGTATGTTCGACCAAGGGAAAACACACCCTGTGTACCTGAAAATGCTGTAGAACCCATGCAGATTGCAGGGAAACGGCCTCCATTAACAAAACAAGAGTGGGACAAAAGAAGACAACAACAGCTATGTTTTTTAATTCGATCTCATCAAGGCACCTCAGTTCAGGCTAATACTGGGGATGCCATGGTTGGCTGCTCACAACCCTTTGATAGACTGGCGGGCACGAAAATTACCTTCCCCGGTGACTGCTCCCCTGCTTGCTATTACCAAGAGGAGAAACCCGACATCTGTATCCCCATGATTCCCGGAGCGACAGTATCAACCCTGGGAGCAACTAATACCTTGCCAAGTGAATACCATGATTTCCAGGATGTTTTCCGAAAGGACCAAGCCAATACATTGCTGCCGCACAGGCCCTATGACTGTCAGATCGACCTTGTTCCTGGTGCACAAATCCCTTGCGGCAGGATCTACGCTCTCACAGAACCAGAAAACCTTCATTTGAAATCCTATTTAGACCAGTACCTTGCAAACGGATTTATCCGTCCTTTGAAGTCCCCCGCAGCCAGTCCTTTGTTCTTCGTACCGAAAAAGGAAGGAGATTTGAGAACCTGTATTGACTACCGCGCATTGAGCCAGATCACTGTGAAGAACCACTACCCCTTGCCACTTATCCCTGAGATGTTAGACCAAGTTAAAGATGCCCAGATTTATACCAAATTGGACCTTCGAGGAGCATACCACCTGGTCTGACTCAGAAAAGGAGATGAATGGAAAACCGCCTTCCGTACTAAGTACGGCTTATTTGAATATCAAGTCATGCCCTTCGGGTTATACAACGCTCCTCCGGCATTCCAATATTTCATGAATGACGTCTTAAGGGAGTTAATTGATGTGTGCACCTTAGTGTATATAGACGACATCTTAGTATACTCAGCCTCGGAACAAGATCATGTCAGGTACGTTCGTTCAGTCCTCACCAAGCTCCGTCAAGATCGCTTGTTTGCAAAGCTTGAAAAATGCCTTTTTCATGTCACTGAAGTAGAATTTCTTGGTTTTATCCTTACTCCAGGAGGCATCAGGATGGACGTGCACAAGGTAAATGCCATTCTGAAATGGCCTTCACTGACGTCTCTGAAAGGGGTACAAAGCATGCTGGGCTTTGCAAACTTCTACCGTCGGTTCATCCCAGACTTCTCTCAGGTTGTGCACCCAATCACAGTACTATTACGAAAAAACAATAAAATGTTTGCTTGGACCGAAGAAGCAGAAGAAGCCTTTCAGGAACTTAAACAAAGGTTTACCTCTGCTCCAATCCTGCAACATCCTCGTCCAGACCTCCCTTATGTCGTTGAAAGTGATGCATCCAGTCTCGCAATGGGGGTTGTCCTTTCACAGAGAGACCCGGAAACCGGCCAGCTACATCCTGTGGCCTTCTGGTCGAAAAAGTTCTCACCTCCAGAGATTAATTATGCCATCACGGACAAGGAACTCCTGGCTATCAAATCCACCTTTAAAGCCTGGAGGCACTACCTTCTGGGGGCCAGACACACCATTACAGTCATCACAGACCACCGAAACCTGCAATATCTCAAAACAGCCAAGGCCCAGTCCTCGCGGCAATTACGGTGGGCCCTTTTCTTCGCCGAATATGATTATGTAATCACATTTCGACCAGGAGTCAGAAACGGAAAGGCGGATGCCTTATCTTGCATGGGCATAGATGAAATAGTATATACAACTCCAGACCCAGTACCTATTATACCTGAAGACAAACTCTTGTGTATCACGACAGCCTTAACACAAGCAGAACTACGAAAAGAAATCCAACGGACAATGAATCCTGATGCCTACCTCGCATGGCAAACTCAAGGGGAACAATATACCATCAAGGACCATCTACCCTTTTTTAGGGATCGCCTATATGTACCCAGGAAGGGATTACAACAGCATATTATTTCAAACTATCATGATCGAAGGGCATCCTGGGATCGCCAAAACCCTAGCTACGGTGAAAGAGAACTTTTGGTACCTACATGGCGTAAGGACATCATTCAGTATATTCAGTCCTGCGGTGTCTGCGCACAAAATAAATCACAGAAACAAAAACATCTGGTCTCCTACAACCATTGGACATTCCTCCAGTTCCATGGCATCACTGATCTACCTCCAAGCCAAGGGTTCAACACCATCCTTGTAGTTGTGGACTTATTCTCGAAGATGGCCCATTTTTTTCCTCTCAAAGGCCTCCCAGACGCAGCCACTTTAGCAAAAGTGTTCCTGGAGGGCTCGGTTAAGCTACATGGCTTCCCTTCGGTTCTGGTCTCTGATCGAGGCAGCCAGTTTGTTTCAAACTTCTGGAAAAAATGTTGTGCAATGGCGCAGATCGACGTTCGGCTATCTACCAGCCAACATCCCCAAACGGGCGGCCAAATCGAGAGAACCGATCAGACACTCAAGCAATATTTACGGTGCATGCTGCACCACGAACAAAGGAATTGGAAAAACCTACTATACATAGCCGAATATGCATATAACAATTCTTTGCATTCAAGCACGGGACAAACGCCCTTCTATACCCTTTATGGCAGACATCCACGTACCTCTGAACTAGACCATCCAGCCAGCTTGGAAATGCCAGCGGTAAAGACTCTACACACAACCATTATTCAGGCTTTCAAAAGGGCAAAGGAACACCTTATTCATGCCAAAGAAAAGCAAAAGAGATTCGCTGACCAACACCGGAAAAAGGCCCCTGATTATCAAGTAGGAGAGAAAGTTTGGTTAGCCGCTAAATTCGTACCCATCAAGGGAACCCGGACCTTTCATCCCCGATTCTTAGGACCCTATACCTTCAAGGCAATTATCAACCCAGCAGCCGTGAAACTAGATTTACCACCTAATCTATACATCCACCCCGTATTCCATGTGTCCCTCCTGAAACCAATGTAACCCAGCACACGGATTGGGACACCACCTAAGCCCATACTTGTTGACGGAGAACCAGAATTCAAAGTCAAAGATATCTTGGACTCTAAATACTCTAGGACCAAGCTATACTATCTCGTCGATTGGAAAGGATTTGGACCACAAAAACTGCTCAAAAGGCTTACCTGGCTGGTCGCCTCTCGGCTGGCACCACTCCAGACATTCCACTCGCACTGAAGAACACCGTGACCTACAAGGAAGGAAAACACAGGTTAGCAAAGGCAAGACTTTGCAGCGCTGCGCATAGTGCTTACTTACCGCATCATAGCGCTCTTAATGCGCCATCATTTACCAACGGGGCTCAACCAAGCCAGTTCGCCGCGCTGAAGCTCTGCATACCTAAGGGAGAAAAAAGAGATATTTTAAACAAAGAAAGGCATGCAGGATAGCAACAAAACTAAAGAACAGCAATAAGACCTACCTGAACAATATGAAACGAGCCGGCGTCAGTGAAGTAACTGGACCGCACTCGCCCATGAAAGATAACGCGCCCCTGCAAAGAAGGCAGGACGGAGAGCACGCCTAATTCTACCACAAGGTGAGGAGAGGGCGCCAGAGGGACTGAAATCATACGGGGTGGAGAGAGGATACTTACCCCAGTCGGTCAGTCTTGAACACAGTCCTCCTGTATTTTCAGGCAGAACCTTCCCTGCAGACCACATTAGGGCAAAGCTGAGAAGCATACCAGCGAGTAACCCGGCTGGGTGGCGTCCATGTGGATACCAGGTGAGCGTAACAGATAGTTAGCCTTGTGGTTATTTGAACCAAGGTACTAGCAGCACACTAAAATGTAAATCCAATACTTTTATCCTCACCACTGTACACCAGTGTTAGGCAGAATCCTGTGCAGTTCCCTTACGGAGCACTACAGAAGATTAGGACTACAGGTGAGAGCAATAAATCCCCTTTGGTATCAGTCTGTACCACAAAGATTTAGTTGGTAGCTGTGGCTGAGCAGTCAGACTTATCTCAAGAGGGAGATGAGCAGTATTCAGGGTTTACACAATAGGGCTACAGTACTATGGCACAAGGAAACACTGACCAAAGCTTGTAGTAAAAAGAATATATATATGTATTTTATACACTTCTAGTTAAACACATTTATCACAGTTATTAAGCAAGTTAAATTCAGTCAAGAAAAGTATACACAACTCCCTAGCTAAATTGTAGACAAGTTTGAGCAAGAGTGAAAACTGAGCAAAACGGCACAGTGAAAACCAAACACAAATGGCACTCTGACAATTTCTCACAAAGGAGGGAAAGCACAAGTTATACAGAAATATCTTCTTACACACCCTAGCACACTTCCCATAAGTTTGTGAACAAGTTTAGGCAGGGCAGTACTTTAGCATAAAGACTACTGAAATGAAAACCGTGCAAAATGGCACTTCACAGGTTATAAAAGTGGGAAGGAAAAGGTGGCTATAAGAAGTAGGGGCACCAACACAATTCTAGTTGAGAAGCAATCTAGAGAAGGCAGTTCAAACAAATTTAGCTAGAGTCAATAGGCCTGTGCCAGAGTCAGTGGTACAGGGCAAGGGCCCAGGAGCAAAATGTTCTTGTAGCTGCAGTAAAGTCTTTGGTTAACAATTTGAAAAGGTGGATACAGAAGGTGAAAGACAATGTTAAGAGAGAGGGGCGGCCAACCCAACAGGTAGGTAAAGGATTTAAAACACCTTTATCACTACCACGCAGAAAGGGCAGCCTGGCGGAATGTCACGCCGCCCCCCACGCTACCTGCTGCACCTATAAAAACAAGGACACGTCCTACCCCGTCTGTGACCTCCACCCCTCTAGCCACCCGACACTCACACCTTAACACATGTACCGCTTTGCCTCCTCGCTTCCTGTACAGCAGGGCACGGCAGGGCATGATTGGCAGGACTGGCGTTTATCGCCCTTCACATCGCTGGCAAACGAGGTGGAGGCTTCTTCATCGCCGAGGCATACGGCGTTCATGGAAACCTGCGCATCACGGCGCGTCACGGATCACGTGACTCATGGTCCCTTAGCAACGCCGCAGCGTTTTGCTTCCACACCTCACGTGGTTACGGTCACGTGTTTTCTCCCAAGGGATAAAGGGAGACCGGAAACTGTAGACGTTGCTTCACAGCTGTTTTCGTCTGGATCACGTGTCGCCCTCTACTTCGTTCTAAGGATCTTTACCCATCGCCTGACCATGGTTTGCTTCACGGACTGCTTACGCTTGGCCCTTATCTGGTTTTGAACTTTGGATTGTATTTTGGATTACCTGTTGACTGTTACGCTTCGCCCAACGGACTGCTCTGTGCTTAACCCTTCATCTGCCTCGACCTGGATCGCCTGTTTATGACCACGGACTGCTTGGTTTTCTCTACGGATCACGTACCATTTTGGGATTTCGGTCCTGCACTAGGTGTTTACCTTTCCCTTTGCCTGGCCCAATAGCTGTCTGGAGGTCAACGCCTCTGTCGGCCTTTCCGGAACCACCCTCATATCCTCACAGGTACATTGTGCTCTGGTATTTTGCATTCAGTATACATTTCCTTGTCCTGTATCCTAACCACATTGCACCTTGCCTTGCAGCGCTCAAGGGGTTCTTCCGGCAGTGTCCCACGTCCAGGCTTGCAGACTTCCACCTGTGGCTTCAAAGATCACACAGACAGTATTTCTGGTGTTGTCAGTGTGATACTTGGGGACAGAGGGGTTGCCCATACTCTGCACGACCATCAAGTTTGTAACACGGAACAATGTACCTTTAAAATGAAGAAGTGACTCATGCGGTGGCGGTTGTTCCTGGTAGTTCCTGCAGTTCGGGGGATCCAGCAGAGGAAGGTTCGAGTTACTGCACTACCCAGGGATGAAACCAGCCGCGGTGCTGCCCGACGAATAAAAGGTACGCTCCTTTAAATCGCGGTCCGGGTGGGCTGGTGCCTAGCTATCCGGTCTCCGAGTGAAGGGTACTGGCGATTCGACCAGAGCAGGTCCAGGAAGGCGATTGGCAAACTGGTTGGCCCCAACAGCTCAAGGGAAGAAGGCTCTTGCAGATGAAGATCTTCTCTCGTCATGTGGAGAAAAGTGGTGAGACTCTGCAGCAGGGCTTCACCGGTGATTCAGTCGTTGCAGATATCTTTGGCTTCTCTCCTCTTTGGCTTCTTAGTTCCAGTGGCGACGTCTTGCTCTTCCAGTCCTCAGGACCCTGCTTTTATGCAAAAAGATCCCCATTCCTACAGCCTAGCTGTCACTCACACAGTGGAGTGGTCATCTTGGCGGGATACCCTCCAGCCTATCAGGATGGAGTGCGACATGGGTTGCTGAGGCAACCCTGTCCAGGGGTCCTACTCCCCCTCCCACACAATGGACCCAACCCCAGACTCAGTGGCGCCGAAAGGAGGGCTTCTTGGCAGAAGCCCACCAAAAGGACGAACAAAGGATCCCCGACCTGGGTTAGGAGTTTAGAGAAAGACACGAGAAAGAAGTTATATTAAAATTCTGGAAAATAAGACCTACCGGAGTAAAGTTAATATTAAAATACATCGGCGGTATGTTAGAGGCTGTCACAAAATGTGGTAGCCTGGAACAATGGGAAAATCCCATAGGGAAAAATTTCCAGGTCGAATATTTACGGTAGTAACCACTGCCACCAGCCAGGAACTTTTGAGAGAGGTACTGTACGGTACCCTCTCGAAAATGAGCATAAGGGAAAAACTATTAACCCTTCCCAGTATCTCCATAGTAAGATGGGTTGTACTGGTTTGGTTCACAAAAACTGACTAGTAAAGTCAATGGGGACTTTACATGCCCTGGGAGACAGTAGTCAGTCCCAGGGTATGGAGTTTATGTTTGGGGGTTGCTACGACACCCCTGTGTCACTGCACGGAGGGGGCTGTGTAACACATGTGAATAAAGATGGTTCCTATGAAGGTGAGAAAACCCCATAGACATTAAACACAAAAATAGCCTAGAACACACATAGCAAAAATGTCTAAGAGTTGGAAAAAGAGTCTCACTCTTAGCAGGAGAAAAAAACAAACCCTTCAAATCCAGCAAAGCTGCTGGGGGACTCTATAGGTAAGGGACATTAGCCATAGAATGAGAATTCTCCCTAACAAAGTTGAAATAAAGAAAAGGGTTTGCAGAGCAGCCCAGTTTACAGCGCTTAAACAGGGCCGGCCACAGCGGTATAGAGGAGCTATATAAACAGGGGCAGCATGTAGCAATCATGACATGCTGAACCCCGCACCAGGCAACAGCAGTAATTCTGAGCACTGGGCAGGCCCGGGCGAGGCAGACCTGTTTTGCCGTCCTGAATAAGGCATGTATAGGGAGTGGCGTGCTCTCCTGGCTTTTTAATTACATTTGGCTTGATGTTGTTTATTTAATGGAAGTAAATTGGGTTTCAATAGCGCAGAACAATTCTAAGCCATGTTTGGGGTCAACAGCAAGAAAATAGCAACAACAATTAGTTTAGGCTTATAAAATAGCTCAGCTGGTTGAATGCTTGCTCGGAAGATCAGCAAGTTACAGTGTTGTAATTATTCTGCGTATGCAGAATACAGCAAATACAACAACAAGAACACCACACGGTGCTGTTACAATCAAGGAGAACCCGAAAGAAGGGGTATCCAGTTCACACAGTACACCAAATGGAGCGAAGCAAAATTATTCTGTGTACGCAGCATACTGCAAATACAACAGTGCACTGGCAGACCGGCAAAGGCACACGAAAACCAACCCGAGATCCGGCAGCCACAAGGCATTAGCAAGCTATGAGGGTAAGTAGCCAATTATAGTAGGGGCCAAATGGGGGGTGTGAGCACACCCATCACGAACGTGACGGACTGGGTCGGGGCCAGTTAAGAGAGGCTAGTAGATAACAAAATAATTGCACAGATATAAGTTACATAAACGCCTGGACCAGACCGTTTGCCAATCAAAGCAGCTCAGGCAGCATTACAGGGGATAGTACCAGAATATTGGGGGCAAACTATACCTCAGATGACAAGATTTAAGAAAGGGTTATCTTCCATGGCAGGGGGCAAAAATACATTTGCTCAGTCCAGCCATTTAAGGAAGCAGCTCAAGGGGAAGCTTTGCCTCTGCAAAACACACAAAGAAGTCGGGCTTTCTATCGGGAAACAAAAAGGGTTGTTTCGCAGGGGCCCAATCCAGCTCATGGTAAGGAGTAGCACAGGCTGCAGAGCAGAGCGAACAAATCACCAGTAGCAATGATGTCAGCTCGAACTGCCAGACGCAGTCTGGGGTCCCCATCAGGGACAGGATAGAGGGGGGACCGGCGCCTGGGAGAATGAAGGAGGCATAGGGCGACAAGGTCTGCCCTGAGGTGCTCTTTACGAACAAGGGAGTTTACATACCACCGAGCAGCCGTATGAGGTAGTGTCGGGAGGTAGTGTTTAAACATGATAGACGTTATTAATGTTAAACCTTACAATCTAACTAGGGTGAAAAATATAGGGAAACAGCTGAAACAGCGGTATAGCTGAAAAAAGTTTTTGGTACGCACAGTTCAAATACATTTCATTTCCTGGCTGGAAGTGTTTTATTTGTTAAAAAAGGTTGCAAATATTTCTTGTAAGATAATGTGCACAGGACAGGGACACGTACCAACTTACAAGGACCATCCAGACAATGATATATTGTTATGAAAAACACAAAATGGTTAGCGATTACAGCGATTCCACAATCGGACCATTGCATTAATGGGAATGGAGTGCATTTGTTTCTTGTCCTAAACTGCATCTGCTAAGAAAGACAAGAATGGTTATGCCAAACACCCCATACGTGGCAAGTAGAATCCAGTAACAGCAAATGGACGGCCGGCTGGAGGGAAGTTACACACATACAGTTTCCGTCCGGGCAAATCCAGACGAGGAATCATTGTCAAGGATAGGACAGAGGGCAAACGAGTGCGGGGTGGTGGGGACAGTTTGAAACTATCAACGGCATAAAACAGGAAGTCATTTAGCAGCAACCTTTCATAGAAACCCATGGATAAAGGGGCATGTATGGAGATACCAACGCTGGCAGGCATAAGCAGGGCCCCGTTGAGACAAAGGCACGCTACAGCACTAGGGGCGCCTATGATGGCGCATAAATCTGCATGGTAGGACGGGTGGGGGCAACCCCAAAACCACCTCATTTCTGTGATAGGGGAATAGCTCAGAGGCAACACGGTTGTCTGGAATGCAAAAACGGGACGGCACAACATAGGTTCCAAACCCGATCCCACGCTCAGAAACCATTCCCTGGTATTAAGCGTGTTATAAAAGAATTATAATAATAAAAATAAAAAGATAGGGATAACTATTATGCAAGGGGGAAGTTAGTAAGAGACCTGACACAGGATATAACATTTCAGATACATTATCTCGAGTTTAGGGAGGTACTAAGAAATGAAGGCAGCATTGACCCCAAAGCTGGACGACCGTGGCCAAGATGCTGCAGCAGCACGGACCCTGCAACAGGGTTATTATTATGATTGGGTCTAGCTAAGAATGCAGTGGCAAACAACACCACAGTGCAATATAGTAAGTTACTGGAAAGGGTACTACCAAAACTACTAAAGGTCACAGGTCAATCACAGGTAGAAGCAGTGAACATTCAAGGTGGTTCAAACCCAACCCGCAGCGCATTAATGTTTGCACTGAAAGGGTAGGGGAAAGTCGGAGGGCCTGTAGAAGGACGAAAGGTGCCCTTTGAATTTTGAGAAAAGGGGAATTCTAATAAGTTTGTTTGATAGAGGGTGCTTGCATCCGTATGAGACAGAACTGTTTAGAGCAGCATTTACCATTGCATATTTCGGAGCTTTCAGGCTAAGCAACCTCAATGTCTCAAGTACTAAAGCCAGCGATGGTTTGGGCACATTGGATATATAGGTACAAATAGACAGTATGTCAATATAAGTGCAAATATCAAAGACATGGTGCAAAAGAGATTTAATATGTATTGCATAAATTCATACAAAGCTACAGACATAGCAAGGAAAAAGTACAATAAAGGGGTGGAAAAGTGATCCACCGGTGGAGGAATTCACTTTATCAGGCACAATGGCATTTCATGTCAAAACCTTAGCTGTTCCTCGGCAATGGGACACATTTAGCAGACAAAGGAAGGGACAATTTCCATTGGGAAATGGTAAATCATTTGGCCACAAGAAGAGGTAGATAAGTAACATTTGCGGGGAACCTGGACGGCCGATTGTCCATCCAGGTGTGGCGGCACAGGCCAGGGGTACAACCCTGGACCTCGTGCCCAAAAGTGTACAGTTGTTTATTATTGTGGATTTTGTGATACTGTACAAAATACGTTTTCTACAATGATGTTATGTGCATTAAAAACCACAGCCTTTTATTGCGAACACTTACACTACTTTTCAGTCATCATTGGGTAATCATATAATTGGGGAACGGTCACTGACTCTTGGCTCCACTGATTATGGCCAGTGCTGCGGAGGAGGGTACCCCCGCAGCTAGAAAGCACAGGAAAATAATCTGAGGGGCAATGTGACAGTGGGACAGAACACATGCTGCCACATGCAGCATGTACAAACAGGAGGTAACAAAGCGCAGGAGGTAACAAAGCAACCCGCTTCCTTCCGCCACTTACAGTTTTGCATATGGCAACGTAGACAGGAAGAAGGCAACCCTGGACCTCGTGCCCAAAAGTGTACAGTTGTTTATTATTGTGGATTTTGTGATACTGTACAAAATGCGTTTTCTACAATGATGTTATGTGCAATAAAAACCACAGCCTTTTATTGCCAACACTTACACTATGTTTCAGTCATCATTGGCTAATCATATAATTGGGGAACGGTCACTGCCTCTGGGCTCCACTGATTATAAACCTCTGCATTTTCCTGTTGCCTTCGTTCATAGGGACCCTACTGCAGTTGTTCACTTGTTTACCTCTCCATGCCGGCAACTTCTCCAGCGATCCCCCTCTGCTCGTTACCCTCATGGCCTTTTAGCCCACGCTGTTGACCCCCACCCATCTGATGTGGGAAGGGCCCTGCCACATCTGTGCCCACAAATGCTCATTTAGCTTTCTCGCTTGCCTCACTCCTTCTCTTTCTGCCCCACTCCCTCTCTTCCTGCCCCATTGTACCCCTCTCTGCCACACTCCCCCTCTGTTTCCTGCACCCTACTCTCATTCACCCTTGTATGCAGGGTGTCACTCACACTGAACTTATTTTCACCCTCCCAACAATCGACAAGCATGAACACTCTTCGCGCAACACGCTTGTTCTCACGCTTACACCCATGGTCTCTCTACCGTGCCCTCTCATCACCCTGTTGCTCCCTGTATTACAGCTTCGCACATACCCCTTATCTTGCTCCCTGGCTCTTTCACTCTCTCATCCTTTCAGACTTTTGCACCCTTGCACCATAAACCCTCTTATGCACAATAGCTCTCTCTCTCAAACACCCATACCCGCACACACCCTAGCTCTCACTCTTGCTTGCACTCAGAGGCACTGATAGTTGATCATTTCACAAATATTTCTTTGCTGTCTCCTCAAGTTCTGTATATACAATTGCAAATCCCAAAGGGGTTTTTGTAAGGTGTTGTTTCTTTGTAGTCTAGTACTTGTAGACGCTATATAGTAAAAGGGGACCCCAAAAAAACAAAAGTATAAATCAATCGAAGTATTTTAGTTCTGTACCCTCAACACTTGAAAGTACAGTTGCAACAGAATACATTTTTTAGCCAGACATTACAAGCAAGGATTGGCAAAGCTAATGGACATAATAAAAACAATTTGTACACCATTGTGCACTGAATTCTTAATAATACTAAGTGGTGTCCACTTATGCATTGTCCCTGGTGACTGTTCCATTTACATCCCCTCCACAACCTGGTCAGAATGTCCCTCATGCTCAGTCCATTGTAAGAAGCTTAGTGCTTCCCTTCAAATCTGATTTCCTATCTATTGTATGTTCTTTTGTGATCTAAAGAGCATTGCCCGTCCCTGTATATAAATTAATTAATTACCTTGTGGGCATTTTTGGAACTTTTAAAGTAATTACTGGGTATGTATGGCAAATCCGTTTACTGTTTTTATACATATAAATGCAAAATGCAAAAAGGAACTGCAAAAGCAAAAACTAGTAGCTTTACCAATGCTTGTTTTCTTATTGTTTCTGCTGGCAGTAGCTGTCTTAGTCTTGGCGTAAAAGATGCATGTGCTCGCAACATTTCTCGCCAACAGTTGGCCTGATTGGCCTGATTGGAAATGTAGGTATGTTATACGATATCTTGTTTGTAACATTCTCCAGCATTGGATCTTTCATGGATTCACATGCTTAGAATATTCCCCGTCGTCAGGCTGGGAACCCTCAGTATATTTATTAAAGGTTTTCCATTGGAAAAAACTCGACACTTTTGTGTCCTATCTACGTCCTTTTGGGCCGCTTATGCATGACCCAATAGGACGTATGGTATAAATAGCCCCGCCCCTGCGGCTCCCTTCAGATTTCAACCATCTCCAAAGTAGTCAGGATCACCTCGTGTTTCTACTCTTTACAGGGTTGAATTTTTTCTTTCCCAATGTCTGGGAAGGTGTTGTTTCGCCCGTGTACCATGTGCGGAATGAAGAAAGTCTACAAAGGAGATGGGCACATGGATTGCCTTTATTGTCTTCACCCGCATCATTCTGCGGACAGCTGTGAGATTTGTATGGGATCCTCACAGAAGACGCTGAGAGACCGTAATAGGCGTCTAGTGATGTGGCTGAATGAAGGGGCCTATCCTTCATCAGAGGTAGGGTCTGCACACAGTCTGGCATCGAGGCCTAAGTCCCCTGTTTTTCATCGCCGCTCTGTATCTGCAGAGCCTCCGGCGAAGAAGCCACGTCCTACGGAAAAGCATTCCTCGTTGGGAAAACGTCCGGCGAAAGACTCCTCTTCGTCATCAAAGCATGGTCGTGGGGACCAGGACCGCCAACAAGGAAAATCTTCCTCTTTGTCAAAAAACGACAAGAAAGACCCTTTAAAGAGCTCCTCCTCAGGGGACCATCACAGCTCTTCCTCGAGTAGCGACTCGACGAAGCACAGGTCTAGCTCCAATAAGGCGGGATCACCTAAAGAGCCTGCGTCACAGCTACCACCACTGTCAACGAGAGTCCCGTCGTCGACGGCTTCACTACCACCTGCACAGTCAATACCTGCAGTGGCCTTGTCGACCCCGGCAGTCATGATTGAAGTGGCTCCAAAACTTACATCGTCGACGGTAGATCCTCCAGAGGTTTGGCAACCGGCAGTGTACAATACAGTTCTGCCAGATACCCTATTACAGCAGGAATCGGCTTTCTCAGTATCGTTGATGGAGGAAGACCGTGAACAGATTGTTTGTCCATCTGATCTTGGCTTACAGGGCAATGGCTCGTCGACGGTCTCTGGGATGCAGAATGCCCCCGCTACATTGTCTCTGCTAAATCCGCAGTCGGTGTTATCTTTACAAGTGTTGACCACACTGCAGTCTCTCTTACGCCAATTAGACGCAAGGTTACCCCCCATAGGTACACCTCCAGGGATACCAGTGATGCCTGTCGACGACGCACCAGGTCCCGCTCTGCGGTCAACGTCAACGACTGGTTTGCCGGCCTCCCGTCCGTTTAGCGAGGATCCTCCCCGCTCACACCCGGAAGAAGGTGAATTGTAAGATTCTGAGTCGGATGAAGGGCCTAGAGACTACTTCTCAGACATTTCATTGTCCCCTTCAAGGGATCCTACATGGGAATCGTAGGCAGAAGTGGAAGCTCCTAGAAGCCCGGCACAACCGTCACCTCCTGATGACATTGGCTCCTTTCACGCTATGATGGGGAAAGCCTGTATCGAATTTGGTCTGGCCCCAGAGGAAGAGAAGAAGGAATGCTTGGACCACGTTTGGCAGGAAAGCTTGCGAACCATGCGCCATCCATTTTCGGAACCTGCAATCAAGGGCAGGTTGGAAAAGAAATTCAAAGCCCTGGATTCTACTCCTAAATGTTTGACAGCACAGCCCTCCCCGGAATCAGTAGTGTCGGCCACGGCTGGCAGAAAAGTCAGATCGCAACACAAGTGTACAACACCTCCGGACAGTGAAGCTAGAAGGCAGGATGCCTTTGGTAAGAAGGTCTTGTCAGTGGGAGCGACAACGGTCAAGGCGGCTAACTCGTTAGCTATCATGGCAAGATACGACCGTGAAATGTGGCATTGCTTGGCCCCCATCTTGGAACACCTGCCTGAGGAGCACAGGAAAACAGCCATGTTACTGGTGCTTGAGGGGGAAGAGGCATCAAACCACTCTATCAACATCGCTGTGGACTTGGCGGAGTCGGGATTCAAACAAATAAATAACGGAGTGGTGTTAAGAAGACAAGCCTGGCTAAAATGTACAAACTTTAGGCCGGAGGTCCAATATAAGGTGCTCGATATGCCATGTGAAGGTGAGCAGTTATTCGGGGAGAAAGTGGACAAAGCCCTTAAAGGCATGAAGGAAGATTCAGACACTGCAAGGTCGCTGGGAGCCTTACAAAGTGGTCGAGCATTTTGCCCTTTTTGCCCCGTCCGCGGAGCATCGGGGAATTCCCGGTTCGTGGCATCCAGGGATCGGAATTTCAACAGATCATCATACTCCTCACAAGGTTACAGGCGAGCTGTCCAAGCGACACGAAGAAGCTGAGATTTCCAGGTTTCTAGGTGAAGAGGAGGACAGTCTTCGTCCACCAAAAGTAAGCATTCAAAGTCCCAGCAATGACAATCTTCAGGACGTCCTGGGAGGCAGAGTGTCCCATCGCGTCGACGAGTGGGAAAGAATAACATCAGACCATTGGGTGTTGGACACGGTAAAACTAGGCCACTCTTTGCAGTTCAAGAACATGCCATCTCACATTCCACCGGTGTACTCGACGCAACCCCATCATCACATATTACAGCAGGAGGTTGTGCTTATGCTGCAAAAAGAGGCTATAGAACTTGCTCCGGTGGCCGAGAGAGTTCTAGGAGTTTACTCCCATTACTTTGTGGTAAAAAAACCCAACAGCAAGTGGCGACCCATTCTGGACATTCGAGCTCTAAACAAGACTCTGCAACGCCTGAAGTTCAAAATGCTTACGCTTCAGTAGGTCATCCGATCTATACAGCTGGGGGATTTTCTGGCGTCGTTAGACTTGCAAGATGCATATTTCCACATACCCATGTGTCGTAAACACCGAAAATGTCTGAGGTTCGTGGTGGGTCAGAGTCATTATCAATTCAAAGTACTTCCATTCGGCCTGAAATCGTCTCCCAGGAAGTTCACGAAATGCTTGATTCCAGTGGCAGCATGGCTACGAAGAAAAGGTCATCACGTCTACCCTTACCTGGACGACTGGCTGGTAAGGGGCTCGTCGCCAACTTGGAAAAATCCTTTTTGGCTCCCTGAAGGAGCTTGGTATTTTTGGGCGTGGAGTTCCAAACTCAATCAGGACTAGTGAAGCCGTCCTTAGAGAGTTCAAAAACTCAAACAAAAAGCGAAAGAGTGGAAAACTGGCACCAGGGTGTCAGTCAGAAAGTACATGTCGCTGCTAGGAGCCATGACATCATGGATTCCGCTAGTGAACAACTGTCGTCTCTTCATGAGACCGATACAGGAATTTCTGGCAGATCGATGGTCTCAAAGTCGCGGATTGTGGTCCGACAAGTTGAGGATCTGCAGCGAGCTTCTAGAAGCGCTTCAGTGGTGGCAACTCTCAGACAATCTGACGAGAGGGATGCCTCTGCTGGAACCGGATTTTCAGTTGACGGTGGTAATGGATGCATCTCAGACAGGATGGTGAGCCCATCTAGGATCCCTACAGGTTCAAGGCCAATGGTCCCCAGGAGAGTCGACCCTTCACATCAATGTGCTGGAGTTAAGAGCGGTACGTTGGGCTCTGAAATCATTTTTACCTTGCATACGGGGATCAGTGGTAAGAATATTAACGGACAATACAACAACAATGTTCTACCTCAGGAAACAAGGGGGCACTCGTTCCAGAACGCTCTCGAGTGAAGCTCAGGAAATATGGCATTGGGCCCTCGAACAGGAAATAAGCATAGTGGCTTACCATCTGCCAGGGGTGAACAATGTACAAGCAGACTCTCTCAGCAGAGAGATGAATCAACTACACCAGTGGGAGTTGAACGATCAACAACTGTCGAACATCTTCAAGAAATGGGGTCATCCTTCTCTGGATCTTTTCGCAACCCAAGAGAACAAGAAGTGCAGGCAATTCGCCAGCTGATGGCCACAGCCCGGCTCGCTGGGGGAGGCTTTCTCCTTCCCGTGGACGGGCAGGTTCGCGTATGCGTTCCCTCCATTTCCGGTCATTCGATGGACCCTCCAGTGGGTTCACAAATATCCATGTCGTGTGATTCTAATTGCTCCTCACTGGGCGAGGCAGTCGTGGTTTTTGGGCCTGCTCCAGCTGTCGGTGACAGCCAGTGAGGTTCGAGAAGACTCCGGACCTTCTGTCCCTAGACAAAGGAGCGATTTGGCATCACAACCCAGGCTCCCTCAGCCTGACGGCTTGGCTCCTGACTTCTCTGAGTTTGGGGCCCTGAACATTTCTTCAGATTGCCGCCGAATTTTAGAGGCATCGCAGGCTCCGTCCACGAATACTTCATTTGCATGTAAGTGGAAAATATTCTGTGTGTGGTGTAGGGATCAACACGGGGTGGATCCGCTAAACATTGCGTCAGAACAAGTTCTGACATATTTGCTACACTTAGCGAAAAGAGGGTTGTCTTTCTCCTCCATAAAGGTTCACTTGGTAGCCATTTCAAGATTTACTCGTAAAAGGCATTCAACTCTGTTGTTCAGCGATCAACTGGTCAAGCATTTCCTGAGAGGGTTATTTCGGACCTTTCCTCCAGCCAAAAAGTTCCCTCCTAATTGGAGTCTCAATCTGGTGCTGTCAGGACTAATGAAGGCTCCTTTTGAGGCTATGTTGTCGTCATCCCTAACATTTTTGGCATGGAAAATGGCCTTTTTGGTGGCTATTACTTCAGCAAGAAGACTGTCGGAGCTGCAAGCACTGTTGATTGATTCCCCATACCTGCGTTTCTTCAAGGACAAGGTGGTATTGGCAACCAACCCTCATTTTATATCAAAAGTTCCAACTACATTCCACAAGCATTCTTCAATTGTGCTGCCAAAATTATTTGCGGCGACCTCTTCTTTTGCAGAAAAAGTTCTCCATACATTGGACGTCAAAAGAGCATTGAAGTTTTATCTGAGTCGTACGCAGGCCTTTAGGCGTACGAGACAACTGTTTGTGGCTTATGCGCCTTCTGTAAAGGGAAAACCAATCTCCAAACAAGGACTAGCCCGCTGGGTGTCGTCGACTATTGCCTTCGGCCACTCTAAAGCAGGGAAGCCTCTGGAAAGACGTCCAAAGGCTCACTCAACAAGATCCACCTCGTCATCGGCGGCATTGTGGTCCGGAATCCCGCTGGTGGACATCTGTCAGGTGGCATCCTGGTCGGTGCCGCATACCTTTACTCGGCATTACTGCCTAGAGCAACAGCATGCAGCGGATGTGTAAATGGGACGGGCAGTCCTGCGACATCTATTTCAGTAAGGTAAGCCCCACAGAGGGGAGTATCCTCCTGTCAATGTACTATGGTTGGGGGTTTTGTCTTGCTAACGGCGTGTGCTGTTCTTGTAGTAGTGGTTTGCATTGCACACCTCCAGATTAGGAGTACTGCTATATAATCTATTCTAAGCATGTGAATCCATGAAAGATACAATGCTGGAGAAGGGAGTAGTTTGTTACCTGTAACTCCATTTCTCCAGCATTGGTATCTTTCATGGATTCACATGCTCCCGCCGGCCTCCCCTGAATGCAAACTTGATATGCCCGTACTACTTTGGGGGTTAAAATCTGAAGGGAGCCGTGGGGGCGGGGCTATTTATACCGTACGTCCTATTGGGTCATGCGTAAGTGGCCCAAAAGGACGTAGATAGGACACAAAAGTGTTGAGTTGTTTCCAATGGACGACAGGGAATATTCTAAGCATGTGAATCCATGAAAGATACCAACGCTGGAGAAATGGAGTTACAGGTAAGAAACTGCTCCTTACACGATACACAGAAATGTGAGTTGAGCTGTAGTTTTCCTTAGCTTTATGTTACATTTCCTTCTGCCTTTTAGTGGAAATTCTATGTTACAGTTAGATGTTCAGCCTGGCAAAGGATGTTTTATACTGTCTGCTCCATAAATTGATTGAAATTGTATTCTCCATGATGGGATACTCATTAACATCCATCCATGAACTGTTAAATAGCTCTGCCTATTTTTGGGATATTGGAACACATATTCATTAAAAAAACAAGTTTGTGTTAAATTACACATATGTGCATCCCAACTTACCTAAATGTTTAACACAATTTTGAACCATAACTGGCTATCTGATTTTTAAACAAGGAAAATATCCCCATAAACATTGATGTTCTTGCTTGCTACTTCATTTTCATACGTTTTTGGGAGGTTGTAACGTTATATTACCTATTTTTACTGGTTTCTGGTGTCCCTCAACGCAGTATGCCTGTACCTTTTGACAAATGTGGGATCTAAAAAGTATGACCATGCTGGGCGTATTATGTGTCTCACTAATTCCCAAGCCACGGAGGAGTGCTACATTTGTCAAAAGATGCCTTGTAGTTTTTTTAAGGCTAGTGTGGGCATTAGACTTAGGGCAAGACATGTCTCTGCAGAGCACTCGCAAAATAAATGTGGCAGCTCCTGATATACCACTGGGGTCCATTAGGGCACCAGCACCATCGCTGTGATCACCCGTTAACATACAGAACTTCGATGTCAAAATCTTCACAGTTGAAAGTTACTTCAGTGACATATTTTCCGTAGAGAAAGTCGTTGACTTTGGGACCAGCTACGACACCGAAAATCAAAATGTGGAGGGAGTTGTCACCATATATTGTGTCCTTGATCTTCTTCTCAACATCAAAAGCTACATCAAGGGGAAAGGGAAAAGACTGCATCTTCAGCCTCAGTCATACCAAAAAGATCTTCTAATGAAGCTAGAAAAGGAGGCAGAACCTAAAAAGATACCTAGACCTAGGTACTTTTCACCAGATGGTTCACATTCTTCTAGCAGGCTAAGGGAGATAACCCCTCCTAGGTCTATATCTTCACCAAGGCCTAGTAAAACTCTATCTCCTGAAGGCAAGTCCCTGAATGCTCACACCAGAGAGAATACAACCCTCTAGGGAAGAAAGGCCCAAGTCGATCTTGTAAGGCTAACACGTTTTAATCTCACACATAGATGAGAGCAACAGCAAAGAACTCTGCTGCTAAGAACGTTTTGCCAAAAAATGATACAAGCAGAATGTTATAAAGAAACACATTGTCATCAATGATGTAAACATATACATTAAACGACCCGCATGGCTGGTTTGTGTGCGCCTATACATGATCTTCCTGCCCCATAAGGGATACAAGGTCATTGGTTCCAGCCCAGTCCGTCTGTCTTCCATTACGTGGGTGCCGCAGAGATCATCTTCTCACAGACGAAGGTCAAAGAACAAATTAACCACACTCCTAACACAATGCTACTTTATCATTATACTGTGCTCCTGGCAGGCTTTAACACTGGCTTAAAGGAGGACTGGGGCACTCTAACGTCCACACACACATTTCACTCACTCCCTTAGGCGCCATCCAGTTTCAAGGTCTCCACCCTCATTTTGAACTATAATGTATCCGTCCCAGCACCTCGCAATACAAATCATACGATTGTCCGCTCAAAGACGTGCACTGTCCTTCCTCTTTGAACATTTTAGGACTTGTTACTTTGGGGTTGGTGTTCAAAGGGCACCTGGTACCATGGAATTCAGGGATCTTGAGGTTGAGGTTTAGTATGCTATATGGGCTATAACTCGTGGTCGCCTGGGGATGGGCTGGATCATGCTTTAGCCAGTGTGAGATAACATGCACACCAGGCTCCGGTCTATGATCGCGGCCTTATAGGGCACATTCCTTACGGATAGAAAAACATCTTTGCAACACTGTTAGAACAATGAATGAGTTTTATGGCGGTTGGGGGTGTGGGTTGTCCTCATGGGAGCTTGGGCATGGCTGGTGATTTCACTCGTCTCACAATTAGTGCCTAGTGCATGCAATGCTGCATTTGCTGTGCAGGCCTTGTCTCCAAACTATGGTTACTAACATCTACACAGACTGCACTAACACCTATACAGAATGGCAGTCTTGCTTGCACCTTCGGCTATATTATGAGGATTGATTATATTGGGGTGAGGTCCTACCACCATCTCCCCTGCCCCCTGGCCCATCATAGTGTTTCAAATGCCTCTCACAGTACTCTAAAGCGTTTAGGGGGCTGGGACGGGGTCGCCCCCTTCCCAACATTCCCCCCCTTTGTTACTTCTACGGTAACAAACTCCTCAATACCCCTGCACTCCCACTGTCTTCTCTCCGCTTCCACGTATGGCTGTGTTCCTTTTATTGGTACCCATGCCCTGCATACTGACCGCAAACTCTCCCCCCTACGTGCGTATTCCTCAGGTGAGCAAGTCATATAGATGCATCCCCCATGCCCTGCCAGGTCCACCCAAACCTCTGTATAATTCTCTATATCAGGGGGTGGAGTAATGATAGTGTGGTATAGGTGATCAACTTCATTTCCATACGGGATGGGGAGCATTTCATACATAGGGCCAATTTGTGGGATATCGGTCTGTTCTTCACTATCTTTTGTCTTGTGAGGTGCTTTTGAAACCCAAATTGACACCATCATTCTTGCGCTATTGGGTGCCACATTGGCACAACATTGAAGGTCCAGTTGACAGGTGCAGAAAATAACAAGATAGACACCAATATCCTCATTATCACTCCGAGCCACGACAGGCCCAGTGAAATGCCTTGGCGAACCTGCCTGTACTCCTCCCTCCTTCTTCATACAAACACCCAGACCATGGATGGCTGCAATGATATGGGATAATGACGTGTTCTCTGCACCCTCTGAAGGCGCAAACGTGCGACGGGAATTACCAAACCTTTTGCAAACCCTGCCTTCCATTGCTGGTAACATGTCTAGCACATAGCGGTTTTGCATCTTCATAAGTCTCAATGCACGCAACTCAACCTTGATCACGTTGAACCCTTTCTCTGTATCGTTCGCGAGCTGGTCCAGCTCCCAGTGCACGATCTGCAACCATTTGACGTTTGCTGCGGCCTGCACTCCCAGCAACAGTAGAGATGCGAAAAAGGATTTTGCTGAGCCGAAAAGCCTGTATTCTTCTGATATTTCAGCGAGCAATGCGGAAGAGTCTTTGGATATGTAATTCGATCTTTTCGTCCTCTTTAATTGTTGGAACTGTCCTTTCCCTGGCAGGATTTTAGAATACTGGGTGGCCAGTTGGTTCCTTGGCAGGCAACGCTCCCCCTTCAGGTGTTCTTCATAGGATTATTTGTGGGGCTGAGTGCAGCGTGGCTAGCGAACATCAGGCCCTGCATGATGGTGGGAGGTGCAAGTAAGCTTGTTGGCCACAGACCCAGTAGTAATCCATTACAGCTGCCATTCCCTTCTTCATATCTGCAATCAGGAGGGTCTTATTACAACACTCGTTTGAGCCATCAAAGACTGTACCGTTGCTGCGAAAACACAGTCCATATACTTCTTTCCTGTGCACTTGCACCGGCTTTTCCATTGTTGCAATCCACGTCAGCTTTGTGGTATGATCTGTCCATATTTGTGCACAGAAATTGTCCACTAGTGCTATCATGTCCTTGTTACATGCTACCAGTCCTGCCAGGCAAGGTAGTGTGGTGTCCTGCCATTTGTACTCTTACGTCCCGTCCCCTTTCCTCCATACTGCATGGGCGTCCCTTCTAAGGGATGGGAGATGGAACCTTTTTCACCAGAAAAAAACCTTCTTTCCCTTTAAATTTAGAGGGGCGCAGGGGTGCGGTCCAGGGAGCATGCGCTGCCCTGACTCCGCCCTCTGGCGCCACACCTCAGTCCCCTTTTCCGCGTCGACGGGAATGGGCCGAATTCACCGGTGCTCCTGGGTTTGGCTTCGGCCATGTAATTCCAGGCACGGATACTTCTTCTCTTTGTCTTTTTTGTCTTTTTTGTCTTTTTATCATTCAGGCACTTGGTCCTCGGGTGTCACGCTCCTCCCCGGCGCATGTCGACTTCCACAGGGTTCAGCAGGTGTCCATCCTGCAACGGGCTCTTCCCAACTTCAGACCCCCACGCCCTCAGCCTACGTTGCCTTGGCCCCGACCACAGTTGGCAATCTTGTACAGCGTGTGGCTCGCTGTCCTCAAAAGCGCTGTAGAACAGACTAGCCAGGTGGAGGGAGCTCTTCCAGAAGTCACCTCCAGAGGACTTCAAGAACTTTGTGAAACATCGAGCCAAGCACAAGGTATGGTCGATATTCTCCATCGCACCCCGCTCCTTCCCAGGCACTCTCCCGCGCGGGAAGGACCGGTCAGCTCTTTATACCAGCACGTGCACCGAGGCTGCTGCAGCTACCGGCCGAGGGATCCGTGGATGCTCCTGGTGGTAGTGTTGAGGGACCGGAAGGTTCTTGTACCGGATTGTCATCTGAGGGGATCCGCCCTTGTAGCGGCAATATGGCCGATGGGCTTTGCCCTAGCACCAGCAATACGTCCGAGGGGGCGCCTAAACGCAGCTCTACCGACCCCCGGGTCGAGGATGTCACACCTACCGGGCCTAGTACCGAGGAGCAGGGTAGGCCTCGTCATCCACACACAAGCGTCTTGGAGGAGGCTGGGCCCAGCGGGCCGAGCAACACTTTACAGGCACGTGGTATGCAGCTCGACATGATGACCGCCACACCAGCCAGAGGCACCCGTCCAATGCCATTACAGGAATTCGGCGAAGAACGAGTGTCAAGGTGGGACTGGCCTCAACCAGGTATGTGGCCTACACCCTGTCCCTCTTTTGCACATGGCAGCTTCCCACTGCGTCCATATGGGCAGGATACGCAGCGGCTCCAGCAGCTCCCAGCTACCCCGTCAGCACCCCCTGCCACCTCTTCAGCCATTGAAGAGGGGTTCTCCGAGAGGTTCCTCGGCCTCATGAAGTCACCTCGTATGGGGGTTATCCTCAAAGACACCATCAGGGAAATCCTCTCCACAATGCTAGCAGCACCACAAGCGCCTCTGCCGGCACCCCAGGCCCCGGAGCAGAGTTACACTCTTTCTCTCAGCCCATCCTCCTCAGTGATTGCTGCGGCATCACTATACTCCAAGCCTCAGTCGTCCTCGACCTCCTCCTCTGCGGCACTGCTAGGCAAGGAGGAGAAGATCTTGGGGGTGTACCGGAAGAAGCTCTATTCCACCGCATCCTTGCATCTTCGTCAGGCCAACGCTGATACCATGCTGGCTGCCTCCAATCAGAGGTTCTGGAACTCCCTACTCAGAGCCAATCACGCTTTAAGGCGGGGCTGGCTGAGGCCAAGCTGGTGGCGCATTACCTCATGGAATCCACAGTGGCCGATATTGACACCTCTGGCCGTGCCATCTTTATCGCCACGGACATGAGAAGGACAGCCTGGCTCCGGGCAACAAAATTCAACCCGGACGTCCAGAAATGCATATTAGATCTACCGTTCGAGGGGGGGGGGGCCTCTTCCACTGCTCCACGGATGAAGAGCTGGACAAAAAGAAAAATAGCTCACAAACGGCCAAGTCTTTATCCATCCTGACAAGGACCACGCACAAATCGTACACCCAATCTCAGCAGCGCCCCGAAAGGAGTCATACGTACGGAGGGTTCCACGGCTTCCAGGAACAGAGATCCAGGCAGCCGGACCGCTCGCCGTCACAGAACTGGCGCAAGCAACAAAAAGGGGAGGGAAGTAAGGGCTTTTTCCAGTCCCCCTCCTCTTCCGCGACAGCCGCTGAGGGAAAGAAGGCATGACATGCCCCTTCGGGTCCACGTGTCTCCGGTGGGGGGCAGGCTTGCTCTCCACGCACATTTCTGGCGCCAGAATTTCGCGGACCCCTGTATCCTCTCCGTAGTATCCACGGGATACCGCCTCCCTATCCGAGCCTCTCCTCCCTCCTCCCCTCCACTCCCACAGGTTGGGACAGCAACTCTTTTGGCGGAGATCTGGTCGCTCATTGAGATCCAGGCAGTGGAGGAAGTCCCAGCCTCCCAGTGAGGCTTGGGATTTTACTCCAGGATTTTCGCCAGAAGAACCAGGCGGGCCTGAGAGTTGTGCTGAACCTTTCAACCCTCAACCTTTCCTTACCCCTGCAAAAATTCAAGATGGTTACGCCAGCTTTTATAGCGGAGACATTGTGCAAGGGAGACTGGATGTGATCCCTGGATCTGAAGGATGCGTACCTACATGTCCCGATTTGGCAGCCCCATCGTTCTTTGCTATGGTTCAGGATCATGGGCTACCATTTTCAATACAAGGCGCTTCCTTTTGGCCTCAACTCGGCCCCCAGGGTCTGTACCAGGCTCATGAATACGGTGGTGGCCCTCCTCAGAGCGCAGGGCCTCCACATCTACCCACACCTCGACGACTGGCTCGTCAGGGCTACATCTCCGGAAGCAGTTCTTCACTCCTCCCATGCCCTTATGAACACACTGCACGATCTGGGCTTTTCGTTCAATCTCAAGAAGTCACAGCTGCAGCCCACACAGGCTCTTGACATTCTTGGGCCTCATCTGGGACACATGCTCCAAGAAGGTATTTCCATCGTAGGACAAGATCTTGGCCATCAAGAGGGCCACCACCCACTTCCTCATCAGAGGGGTGACCTCGGCATGGTGGTACCAACATCTCCTGGGTCTATTGGCAGCGGTCCTATTAGCCGTCACGCACACAAAACTGAGGATGAGGAGGATTCAGCTGCACTTCGCGGCCTCATGGAACCAGGAGCGGGGTTCTCAATCCGAAATGATCAATGTTCCTCCATCTCTCCACCCGGACCTAACATGGTGGTCCAAGGACTGCAACCTACAGACGGGCAAGCTCTTCTGGCCGCCCACTCCGCTGGCCCTATCACCACAGATTCCTCCCTTGAGGGCTGGGGAGCCACCCTGGACGATCTCTCGGTCCACGGCAGCTGGACTCCACAGGGGCAGGAATACCAGATCAATTGGCTAGAGCTAAACGCCATCTGGCTAGCGCTCAGAGCATTCCTACTACTTCTCAGGGGCAAGGTTGTCCTCATCCAGACAGACAACTTGACCAGCATGTACTATGTCAACAAGCAGGGAGGCACCAGATCCCCTCCTCTGTGCAGACAGGCAATCAGCATGTGGGAGTTGGTGTTACGCTCACCTGGTCTCTGCGGAGGTGTTGGGGCACGGTTGCAGTCCTCCCGGGGGTGAGGTCGCTCGCGTCCTACTTCGCCCTCTGCACTTATGTGGTGACTGGTGGTAATAGGTGATGCTGCTCGGGACTGCTCCTCCGTGGAGAATAGGGGGCGTGAGTATGCCAGCTTGTGCGCCTTATCCCCTTCCAGACCCCTTCTCCCAAACCGTGGTACCCGTGGGATGCACTGTCCCTGGAAAGCTCACCTGTTGATTAGTTTTGGCGAGCACTCCGTCCTGCTGCTTCTGGCAGGGGCACTTTTATGATCTGGACCGAGTTCCTTCACTGGTCCCTTGCACGTGATAGTCCATTCCTTCTGCGACTAAGCCACTATACTTCAGGTAAGTGTTCCTGTTTGCCTTTGTCTTTCCTCGTCTGTTTTTGTTGTATTGTAAAGTTTGTTGTCTTGTATTGCTGTCCGTTCCACTTTTGATGTTTGCTCTTTTGCTTTCTTTCCGTTGCAGGTGATGTTGCCGGCCCGGCAGAAGCTGCGGAGCTCGAGGCTGCAGCCGGAGGGAATGAGGAACGAAGCTGCAGCAGTACAGTAAGTGGTAAGTTGTTAACTAGGCGGCACGCGGGGTTCAAATGCGTTGTGGCCCTAGGACGGATGTTCTAACCTTGTCTTTCTTCTTCTTCACAGGGTCTGAGTTTGTGGATGCGCAGTGCGGTGCTGCGGCGTCGGGATCAAGATCACTGGATGTCAGGAGATGAGTCTGCAGATGAAGCGATGAAGCACTGGTTTCCTGGAGGTGAGTATGCAGGAGAACGCCTGGTTTCAAAGGTAAGTAAACTGGTCCAAGCGACGGTGAGCGTCACGTTGCACGCAAGTGCACAGTAATGCGAAGCACCAGCCTTAAGGGTGGAGCAGTTTATATAGCTGAGTTTCTGAAGCCACGGCCACCAGGTTCAGATTGCCTGCCACACCCGATGAATTAGCACATGAGGATGTTCTCTGGAATAAAGGCTTTCAGCTCCTGAAAAGTTCTTGTAAAATAGAAGCACTCCTGCACTGAAATAAAGTAAAAGCACTCCTGCACTGAAATAAAGTGTTCCTGCTCACATCTCTATATGAGCCTGGCGCCAAAGGCGCCAGGACTGAGTCCAGCCAGGGCCCCTGTTTTTATGGGTCCCAAAGGGACATAAGTGAGTCAAGTGACCCATTGCCCCCATCACTAGATGGTGTGGTTTTTGTGTTCTGGGGCCTGTGGCTATGACAGCACTCCCCCTCAAGGCCCCTCTCATGGGTGGTTTCCCCCCTGGCCCTGGTTTAGTGGGGTTATTGCAGTGGTTCGTGGAGCGTGGACATGCTCACTGGGTTCCCAGGTCCGATCTTGGAGTCCATAACCTTTCCAGTCTATAAGGTAGTATAACTTTGACCAGACCATCTTAGAGTCTAGGATCCTTTTAACTTTGTATTCTGGTTCTCCTTCAACTATTTTAGGATCCGGTGGAGTATCGATCCACGTACCTGGTCTCAGTGGTTTTAGGAGGGAGACATGAAACAGCGGGTGGATCCGCATGTGGGCCAGTAATTCTAATTTCATGGCCGCAGGGTTGATCATAGCCTTGATAGTGTAGGGTCCCAGATATCTGGGATGGAACGCCCGTGGTCCTTTCAGGGGGATGTTTTTGGATGCTAACCAAACCTTGTCTCCGACTTGGTAGTTGGGAGCTTCCCTTCGGTGTCGATCCGCAAACTGATTCTGTTTCTCTTTGGCTCTGACAAGATGCTCTGCTGCTTCCTTAAAAACCTGGGTGATGGTTTTGTGTAAGGTCGTTACAGCGGCCTTTCTAATGATTCGAGTGGGTCGAAAACAGATGTCCGTGGATGTCGTCCGTACACTATGTAGAATGGGCTTTGTCGCGTACTGGTGTGAATGGAGTTGTTATATGCGTATTCTGCTAATCAAAGTATGTCCTTCCAGGTATCCTCGGTTTCTTGCAGCATACACCTTATGTATTGCTCGAGGGTCTGGTTAGTCCGTTCGGTCTGGCCGTCGGTTTGGGGGTGATCGCTTATAGATAACCGGAGGTTGATTTTGGCAATTTTACAACACCTTTCCCAGAATGCAGAGACAAACTGAGTTCCTCTGTCTGATATCAATATTGATGGGAACCCGTGTAGCCGGACAATCTGTTCCAAAAACACAGTAGCCAGAGTAGAAGCAGTTGGGAGACCTTTTATGGGAATAAAGTGGGCCATTTTGGAAAACAGATGTACGACGACTAAGATGGTATTGTATCCATTACAGGAGGGAAGGTCTGTAATAAAAATCCATTGATAGCGTATGCCAAGGTGCTGGGGGTACTTCTAAAGGACGTAGCAGACCTGCAGGACTTTGTTTTTGGGACTTGTGTTGTGCACAGGTGCCACAGGTTGCGATGAACTGTACAATGTCCTTTGCCAAGTTGGCCACCAGTAATTTTTCTTTATTTTAGCTTGGGTTTTGGCTATTCCCGGATGCCCTTCTACTAATGAATCGTGATAGATTTCGATGATTTGATTCTGTAATTTCTTATCCGGGATGTACAATTGTCCTTGGTAGTATGGTAGGTTGTCCACGATCGTATACCGGTCTCCCTTCCCTAGCCATTCCTGTTGTGCTGGTGACTCATCAAGTGTTGCAGGTCAGATTTTAAGTTGTCTAGAGTTGTGGCTGCGGCAATCATGCCTTGGATTCGTCCTTCAGGGATGATGGCCACAGGGTTTGGTGTAGTGAATTCCTCTTCTCTCTCACTCATGCGAGACAGGGCGTCTGCTTTTCCATTGCGTACTCCGGGTCTATAGGTGATGACGAACTCGTATTCCGCAAACAAGAGAGCCCAGCGGAGTTGGCGTGATGATTGCACTTTAGCGGTCTTCAGATATTGTAGATTGCGATGATCCGTGACGACAGTGACTGTATGTCTAGCTCAAAGAAGATAATGGGCCTTATTACGAGATTCGCGGTAATGGAAAAACGATGCTGGTATGGGAATACCGGCACAGCATACCGCTCCGGCCTATTACGGGTCGACAACCCGGTATCAGCGCCACCGCTGAGACTGTGCACCACCGTACCGGCATGCGCACAGGCACACGGCCCCTTCAGGCCAGCAAGACTGTGATGCCGCTAACAGGAGGACATCACAAGTCACGCGGACATGCATCTACCGGCATCCCGAAGTTGGTAATAAGGGATACCGCGATGCCGGCATCACCACATCATGGATCACCCGCTAATAGCAATGTGCTGTGTTCCCAACTGCCACAGGTGCACACAATCAGCACAGGTGGAGGCAATGGAGTCTGGCCCAGCACAAAAGGAGCAAACCCACACACCACACCCCTTCCCACACCAAAAGGATCCCACTTGCAGTTGCGATATTGGGGCTGGAGGACATGCTTCCATTGCTACACCATGAGCAACAACTACAACAGGCACTACAGAGGAAACGCAGGAGGAGAATGATGGTGAGACAGGCCGAGCAAGTCCAACCAGTGCAGCCAGTGGTACCACGCAGACAGCCTCCAATACCTCGCATCAGAGCCAGTCCATTCAACCTAACCCCTGAGCAGATCCACACCCTGTACCGCCTGGACCGGGACACCATCCCACCATTGTGGACATGATACACGGCGACATTGTAAGCCCGATTGAAACCCGCACCGCCATCCCCCTTCTACTGAAGGTAGTGTCTGTACTCCACTTCCTGGCCACAGGCACCTACCAACATACAGTGGGGCAGATGCATGGCATATCACAACCTTTTTTTCACGCATGCTGAACCAAGTGCTGGATGCCCTCTTGAAGCACTCAAGTGACTACATATCCCTACCACGGACTGCCCTGGAGATCTTTGACACTAAAATTGGCTTCCATGCCCTGGCAGGCAAGCCAAATTGTATCGGTGCCCTCGACTGCACCCCTGTGGAATTGGTGGTCCCACATGCCATGAAGGTGGCGTACCGCAATTGTAAGCTATCCCTCTCTGTCAATGTGCAGATGGTATATGACTCCAGCAAGTTCATCACACATTGTTGTGCCCGATATCCCAGATCAACTCATGATTAAATGGTCCTGCGGAACTCCGCGATACAACGCTACATGGAGGATCATGCTGGACGACGTGCCTGGCTGCTTGGTAAGTTGCATGACAGGGACATAGCAGTGTAATGGGGGGAGAGATGCACACACCACCCGGGTACGATTGGGGTGATGACTGGGCAATGCCCATACTGCAATACACTATGCCCCAAAGCTTTCCAAACTGAACATGTCACCTAAACCTCATATAAATGATGGAAGCTGCACACCAATGTCAATATGCCAGACTTGCAACCAGCCCACATCCCTCAACATGTCCACGGTACATCATCAGACCGTACCCTCTGCAACACAATGCAGCAACATGCTGCGAGTATGTACAATGTAAATGACCGCAGCAAAACACAACACAGGACATGCATCCATGAGTGCGCACAAATCAATCCCACCAAGGGAATACACTGATTGTCACTGGCCCACCACCACAGAAGCGCTGCATGCCACCATGGGAATATTAAGCGATGAATGACAAATCATGAGGAGACTTGTGCCAATGCTGCTAGTGAAAATACATACGATTCACTCCACATCACATAGATGATAGCAAAGCAGTAGGCATCCTCAGTGCATGAACACCAGCAAGGAAGTGGACACCCTGCATCATCTGGACAACGCACCCCACACCTGTAGACCATGGAACACCACACATTGTGGCAAATTAAAATGTGTGCATACATCCAGGGACATGTGCATGTGAACAACAAATATCTGCAGGCATGAAAGTGATAAGTACAGGTGTTATGGTAGGAATTGACTCACACATACCTTATTTTGCTCCCATGCAGGTGATACTGGCCATCCCTTGAAGCCATGACTCCTCACCCCTGTCCAGAACCCGCAGAACAGGCACGAATCGTGTGGTGATCGAGCAGACCTTTGGCCTGTTGAAGGCACGGTTTCGCTACCTCAGCAGGTCGGGTGGGGCACTCCTGTACGAGCATGTGAAGGTGGCCAAGATCATCATGGCATGTGCCATGCTGAACAACATGTGCATCCGACGAAATGTGCCTCTGCCCCCTGACATTGAACAGCAACCACCAGATGAGGTTGAAGAAGGGGTTGCACATCAGCCAGGTGGCGATGCACAGGAGGGACTTGCTGTGTGCCAGTCTGTGATAGGCCAGTATTTCTAAGACACATGGATGCAGAGCGTGCCATGGATTTGGGACTCTGGGCACTGGGTGTGGGGGTACATGCACACTGTGCATTGTAAACCAATAAAGCACACATATACAATAAGCAATGTCCAGTCATGTGATTTTTTTGTACACAATGGGTGTATTGAACAGGTAATATAAACAAAGTGCTTTTACCCTCCCCCCACAACTCCTGCACACACCCCCCTCCACCTCCCCCCACAGACCCCCTCCCCATACGCCCTCCCCCAACAACTCCCCCACCTCCATCCTCCAACTCCCCCCACAACTCCCTCACACACCCCCTCCCCTCCCCTTCCCCCCACAACTCCCCCACACATGGTGGGCAATAATCATTGTATGCAACATGACACTAAATTAGTCCGCACATGCAGGCTGCCCCTGCTACTTGTGTCCCCTGTCGGCCTCCGGGGGCTGCGTGGTGCGCGTAGACTGACGCAGGGGGCTTGTCTGGGTGGAGCTGGCCGATGATGCCGTGGCCGCATGCTCCACTGTCGGGCAGGACGCTGAACCTCCAAGGCATCAGTAATCCTGGCCAGGACCTGCCTCCCCGCTGACAGCTCCTCACATATGCGCCTGGTGCTTGATTCCATGGCCCCTGTCATGGCCACAGTGTTTTCACGGGCCTCCTGCCTTGTCAGGGCACCATCTGAAACATACTGCTTCACAAGCCCTGTCAGATCCTGCTGTCGCCCTCCATTTGTGCCATGCGCCACTCTCCTTCCCGGATCCCTGTTGAGGTGGATGGGACATCTGCCGAAGGGCCCAATGCAGGTGTGCCCTCTGTGGGGCTCCAGGGCTCTGGTATTGCCTCTCCTCCTGACTGGTCGAGCGTGGTGCTGTTGGGGGTGCTCATTGGGGTGTGCTGGGGTGTTTGCCTGGGGCTGGGTGTGCCTACCACATCCGTTGACAGGTTGTTGTCCTCAGGGACACATACCTCAGCCTGGCACTGTCCTTCATCACCACTCTGGGGCGCTGTGGCAGCTGCCTCCCCTACGGAGCTGTTTACAGCAGACAGGGTCCCATCTGCCACTGCCTCAGGTTCAGTGGATTCCACTGTTGGTATTGCGGCTGTTCTTTGCCACCCCTGTGCCTTGCCATCCTGTGTTTGCTTTGCCTTGGGTGGCTGTTGTTGCTTGCCTGGGGCCTTAGTTGTGGAAGGCCTGTTGCCGTCTTCCCTGCCCCTAGCCTTTTTTGATGGAGTCGTGGCCTGTGTAGCTATGTCCTCGGAATCCGAGCCTGTGGTTGACCGAGAGAGGGACGGCATCAGTGATGGTCTTACATGCATCATGCATACATTGGAATTAGTGCAGTTGTACGCATTTGATGATTTGCTGTCTTGGAGTTGTGACATACAGGTTGCTTGCTATATGGGGGGGTTATTCAGGCATACTCTGGTTCACACATGTGTAAGGTGGTGTATGCTGTGTGACTTGCCTTAGTGTTGTGGACTGCGTGCAGTGTGACACATGCCGTTTTGCTGTTTGTGGGATGTGTCTCAGGTATGGCATTGGCATGCTGCATGCATGTTGATGTGACGGTGCTGGGGACAGCATCTAGGCATGGATGTGTCCATGTGTGTGTGATGGCCCATGCATTGGCTCATGTCACTGTCACATTTGTGGCCCATCATCATGCTTTGCATTCCAGTGGTTTGTGTGGACACTCACCTCCATTTGCCGATGACGGGACTTCACGCTCCATGTCTCCCACTCCCTCAATGGCCTCCATGCCAATTGTGCTGGCATATGTTTCCTCCCATCGGGTGAGCTTTATGGGGGAGTTGGGCCCGCCGCCTGTAGCCAGACCCGGGCTCCGATTTGCTGATAGGATATTGCGCACACGGAGGCGCAGGTCATCCCCCTTTTTTTGTCATCCTTGACGGAGCTGGGCAGGTCGCCTGAGGTCTGATGCAAAGACCACATCTCCATTCTGGGCCAGAGTGTCCGCCAGCATGTTTAACTCGTCCTCCGAGAAGGGCACCTTTCGCCGGCGGGATGCTCCTTTTTTAATGGCCTTTGGCATTGTGCTGGAGATATAGCTGGAGATGTAGCGGATGGTGTGTGGATCCAGGTCCTGTGTCTCGAGGATTGCAATGGATTGTGTTTTTCAAGATGGCCGCCATTTCATTTCCCGTTCCAGCACGATGACGTTACTTCCGGTTCCGGTATTGCCGGGCCCGGTATTGCCGGACCCGTTATTGCTGGTGCCGTTATTTAGGGGTGGACGAAGGCGGAGGAGGTGTCAGCGCTTTGCGTGGTGCTGCTATGCATTCTGCATGCACGCATTCTCGTAATCGGCGCTGTTAGCGGCGTCAGTGCTACCCGGATGCGGTATTGCCTCCATGCCGGTAAGGTTTGGTTTTTACCACGAATCTCGTAATGATGCCCCATGTCTCCAGGCTTTGAACGCTGCCTTAATTGCTAGCAGTTCTTTATCAGTGATTGCATAATTCAATTCAGGGGCTGGACACCTGCGAGACCAGAATGCCACGGGATGCAAATGACCTGTGTCGGGGTCTCGTTGTGGCAGGACTGTTCCCATTGCTATGTTGGAAGCATCACTTACGACAATGTATGGTAGTTCTGGTCGAGGATGCCGTAGAATTGGTGCTGTGGTAAATGCTTGTTTTAGCTCCTGGAAGGCTTTCTCTGCCTCTGCGGACCAATTAAATTGTTTATTTTTCCGTAGTAAAGAGGTGATTGGGTGGACAATCTGGGAGAACCCGGGAATGAACCGGCGGTAAAAGTTGGCGAACCCGAGTACACTCTGTACTCCCTTTATGGATGTCGGTGAGGGCCAGTTAAGGATAGCGTCTACCTTGTGCGTGTCCATGCGTACGCCCCGTGGTGTGAGAATAAAGCCGAGGAATTCTACCTCTGTCACATGAAAGAACCATTTCTCCAATTTGGCATATAGCCGCTGTTGCCGCAGTTTCTCCAAAACTTCCCGAATTTGGTTGACGTGGTCCTCCTTGGTGGTCGCATAGATCAGAATGTCATCGATATAGACAAGAGCTTAGACGTCCAACAGTTCGCGGAGCACGTCATTCATGAAAAATTGGAACGCCCTCGGGGCATAACCTGATATTCATAAAGCCCATATTTCGTGTGAAAGGCCGTCTTACACTCGTCTCCTTTTTTGATACTTACTAGATGGTAGGCCCCTCTTAAGTCTAGTTTTGTATATATCTGAGTGTTTTTGACTTGATCCAAGAGCTTAGGGATAAGCGGTAACGGGTACCGTTTTTTTTTACAGTGATCTGGTTAAGTGCTCTGTTGATCTGGTTAATTGCTCTGTAGTCAATGCAAGTTCTCAGGTCTCCCTCATTTTTAGGCACAAAAAAGAGGGGCGAGGATCCAGGGAACTTGGACAGACGAATTAAGCCATTTGCTAGATACTGATCGAGATAGGTTTTTAGATGCTGGTTTTCCTGTTCTGTTAGGGCGTAAATCCGGCTGCAGGGAACTTGAGCTCCAGGTACCATATCAATTTGGCAGTCATATGGTCTGTGCAGAGATAGGGTGTTCGCTTGCTCTTTTTGAAAGACATCTTGGTAATCCAGGTATTCAGGTGGTAGTGAACTGGTGAGGCACAGTATGGTTTCTTTCTTCGACGAACCTGGGTTGGTAAGACCTTTTAATGAGAATCTGTTGCTATAACAGGTGTCGGCACAGTCTTGGGGAAAGGTCAGAACTCGTTTACGCCAATCAATCCTGATATTCTGGGTCTCCAGCCAGGGCATTCCCAATATCATCTGGAACTGAGGAGCGCAGATGAGATCGAAGGTGATGTCCTCTTGGTGACCGTCCTGACACAGGAGCGTGACCTTCCCGGTGTAATACGTCACTGGGCCGGATGATAGCTGAGATCCATGAACTGCTGTGACGTTTTTCCAAAAACTGCTTCTGTCAGAGAGGAAGGCCTATCCGGGTAGCCAAATCCTGGTCCATGTAATTTCCCACAGCCCCACTGTCAATGTATGCCTCCAAGGCATGTATTTCCGACGGTTGCTTGTGGTTTACCAGGAGCACAGGGATGACTAGATGTGAGGTCTGTATAGGTTATTTTCACTGCTCGACAAGTGGACCCCTACGCTGGCCGGGTGTTGGAGTTTCCTGAGTCCTGTTCTTCTTCTTCACCCTTGTCAGTTGCTCCAACTGCTTTCCTGGGTGGTTTCACTGGGCTTTCTCTGAGATAGTGACTTGCCTTACCACACTACAAACAAAGCTGCTGCTGTCTCCTTTTCTCCCTTTCTGCCTTGGTGAGTGGGCTCTGCAAGCCTACGATTTGCATTGGCTCGGACTGATCATGTGATTTGGTTTGATTCTCACGCGGTCGCACGTAGACCGACCGCCCCTCGGCCCTGGCTCGATCCCTCTTCCGATCCTGCAATCTGTGATCGAGCTGCACTGTCAGGTCAATGTATTCAGCACATCTTTCCGGGGGATTTACTACTTGGGCTAATACGTCCTTAAGTTTCCCTCGCAAGCCTCGGTAAAAAAGCGTAGTTCTTTTCTCCTCTGGCCAGTTAGTTTGTGCTATCAGACGATTGAAGGAAGTGATATATGTTAGTAAGTCTTGATTACCCTGCCGTAGTGATAACAGTTCATTGTCCAGAGCCCACCCTTGAGTATGCCGTGCAAATAGTTTATCCATTTCACGCTGGAAACCTCAGAAGTCTCGAAGCAAAGGATCATCCTGGTTTACCAAGGATATTGACCAGTCCGCTGCACTACCTCCCAAATATGAGAGTATAAATGCCACTCTCGCTTGATCGTTGGGGAATGCCCCAGGTCTGCACAAGAAATGTAGGCGACATTGATTCATAAAGATGGCGTACTTATTTGGATCGCCTGTGAAGCGTTCTGGTGGGGCCAGGAGAACCCCCCCCCCCTGGAAGAACCACCTCTACTGGCATGGGCTGTTGAGGCGCGGCAGGAGGGGCATACCCCGGCAGTGGGACCTGGCCTGCCTGTGCCTGGAGAATTTGCCTTGCTAGTTCATCTGTCCGCTCCCGGTTCACAATTAGATCCCTCCTTAGGGCATTGGTTTCCTGTCTTGAGGCATGAACTTCAGCCTGTAACTCTCCCAGTAATCGGGCCAACTGGTCAGTTTCAGAAGTTTCCTTAACGCCCAGGCAGAGATTCGAAGAGGCTTCGTGTTCTGTTACGCTCACCTGGTCTCTGCGGAGGCGTTGGGGCACGGTTGCAGCCCTCCCGGGGGTGAGGACGCTCGGGTCCGACTTCGCCCTCTGCGCTTATGTGGTGACTGGTGGCAATTGGTGATGCTGCTCAGGACTGCTCCTGCGTGGAGAATAGGGGGCGTGAGTATGCCAGCTTGTACCTGATCCCCTTCCAGACCCCTTCTCCCAAACCGTGGTACCCGTGGGATGCGCTGTCCCTGGAAAGCTCACCTGTTGATTAGTTTTGGCGAGCACTCCGTCCTGCTGCTTCTGGTGGGGCGCTTGTATGATCTGGACCGGGTTCCTTCACTGGTCCCTTTCACGTGGTAATATTGCTTGAATGGTATGCAAACCATAAGGTACGCAGACAAATATATAAATGTTATATATTTGTGTGCGTACCTTACTATGGTTTATGCCATCTTTTATAAACATAGACATTTGTAACATATTTCGAATGGATTGTGTCCTCCCACGTATTCCTCATCTTAGATATAGTCTGCCAGCTTTGCTGCTTCTTCAGGAAAAATATTTGACAGAGTGCGCTGTGCTCGAGGCTGCGTAGTCATAGTCCCTTGAGGGCCGCCGTCGAGTGTCGACGTCATCCGTTGTATAAAGGGCTTGAGCCGTACCCGTTGGTCTCGGTTCCGTTTTTCCGAGCTTCTGCTTCGTGTTTCGAAACGGCGCGTCAGTTCTTTCATTGAGAATATGTCTTTATCCTCAACTCCTACCACACCCAAGACGGGTTTTAAGAAATGCCTGAAGTGTGGAAGGAAGATACCCATTACCGATCCTCACCGCAAATGCCTTTGGTGCCTCAGTCCTGACCATCGGGTCGACGAGTGTGGTTCGTGTCAGGCGATGTTGGGTAAGGCTCTTAAGGAATGCTAAGGTAAGCTAGCGGTGGGGGAGGATTCTTTTAAGTCTGCAAAAAGACAAAAAGACTCTGGAGAGTCGAGTAGAAAATCTCGACACGAGTCGAGGTCGAAGAGTCGCTCGAGCAAATCTTCCTCCTCTTCATCTAAGAAATCAAAGAAGCGACGTCAAAGATCTTCTTCCTCTTCTTCCTCCTCGCCTGAGAGAAGATTTATTTCATGTCCTTCTAAGCATGATTCCCCTAAAAAATGGGAGGCCTTTAGGGCTTCAATGCTAAAGATTTTTGAAAAGGCGGCCTGACCCCCTCAAAAATGTCACGTGAAGAGCATGCCCGTGACCACTCCAAGAGTGACAGAGGGAAATCTAAAACTAAACATGCAAAATCCAATGAAAAGTCAAGGGCGTCCTCGGAGTTAGATTCTCCGGCCTCATGAGAGAAAACAAAAACCTCTGGTGTATAAATCGAGGTTGACAGAGGACAAAATGGCGTCGTCATCGAAGTCAGGCATCGACTCGACGTGTCCTTCGACGACTACGTCGAAGCCAAAGATGGCGTTGGTACCTTCGACCACAGTGTCGAAGCCTCCCTCGACGACATTGAAGCCTTCCTCGATGACCTCGAGAATTCCTTTAAGTATATCGAAGCCAGCATCTATTCCATCGACGCCTTCAACGCCTTTGTCGAGGAAATCTTTAATACCGATACCCACAGCGACTCCTATGGCTAAACCTAGATCAATTCCACCAGCTTTACCAGATAAAATCTTCCATCCTCAGCCCAGGCAGGAATTCTTTAAATCCATGTCCTCTATCTTTGAGGAACACTCCTCTGATGAGGATATTACATCAGCTGTTGTTAAATTTGGGACAAGAGAAGTTCCTGAGGAACTAATAGACCCAAATACCAAAATAGCTGACCTTTATGACTGCCTTCAGTGGCCTAGATACCTCCCCTGAGGTAGAATTTGAAAGACCAGACCCTGCAGACCATGCAGAACCTGGGTATAGGAACCTCATGGGAAGGGTCATCGACTTCATGGGGTGGAAGACAGTGTCCCCGAGTTATATTATTGATGAAGAACCCGATCCTTCCTTTCCACAAAGCTCTGCAAAAAAGAGTAATGGCGAATTGGGAAAACCCATAATCTTTACCAGCTGTCAATAAAAGATTTGTGGGAAAGTACAGACCTTCATCTTCAGATCCAGAATATCTTTCTAAGCATCCCTCACCTGACAGCTTGGTGATGCGACTGCAAATAGGCATTCAGCTTATCCTTCCATGCCACCTGACAGGGACGATAAGAAGATTGATGCTTGGGCAAGGAAAGTCTTTACTTCGGGCAGTCTGGTCCTTAAATCTACGAATGTAACTTGTACTTTAGCTAGATTTACATACAGCTCTTGAACACATCCCGGAGGGTGAGGAACGGATGGTTTCCTGGCGATAGTAAGGGATGGAAAGGAGGCTATGGAGGAGTGCCTCAAGTTAGGACTGGACACTGCTGATAGTGTGAGCAGATCCATGGCGTCTAGCACAGTTTTATGCAGATTTGCTTGGCTGAGGAAATCTGGTTTTGCATCTGATGTACAGTCCAGGTTACTCAATATGCCCTTTGACGGCTTGAGGCTCTTTGGCAGCAAGGCGGACGAGAGTTTGGAGAGGCTGCAAACCTCGAAAGCGACAGCTAAATCATTCAGCGCCGCTAAAAAACAGCCCCAATAACATTCATACGCAGGGTCATCTTCCTAGAAAAACCGTCCCTTCTGTTTCTACTCCTCTTTTGGAAGAGGGAAGGGGCAGGCCAGTCAAAGAGGTCAACAGAGAAGACCCCCTCGTGGTGGAAAGGGAAAAGGTGCTAGATCCGCCCCGGCAGCGGCTACTTCCTCCTCAGCCGTTTCTGCAGCCACTGCAAAGCCACTCTGAGGTCTTTACCCACAAAACCCTGTTGGGAGGAAGGATTACTCGGTATCTGAACGAATGGCGGGGCATTACGTCGTATGCCTGGGTGCTAGAGATAGTGACCCATGGTTACTGCCTTCCTTTTCATCAAAGACCTCAAGATCATCCACCGGGAGCCATCTCTGTCAAAATTCCAGATCCGCTCCTTGTGCAGGAGATTTCAACCCTGCTAGAGAAAGGTGCAATAGAACATGTACCTGTAGCGGAGAGGAGCAAGGGTTGCTACTCCCCTTATTTTCTCATCCCCAAGAAGGACAGAGGATTGAGACCCATCTTGGACTTAAGAAATGTGAACAAATTCCTCAGGAAGGACAAGTTCAAGATGGTGACCCTTTCTCAGATCCTTCAGGCTCTTCAACTTCAGGACTGGTTGGTATCATTGGACCTATAGGATGCTTACCTTCATGTGCCAATCCATCTCAAGCACAGAAAGTACCTGAGGTTTGCAATTGGCGGATCTCACTATTAGTTTCGAGTTCTACCATTTGGGCTGACCTCCGCCCCAAGGGTTTTCACCAAGCTGATGGCGGTAGTGCCAGTGAGTCTCAGGAGAGGGGGGATTTACATCTACCCTTACCTAGACGATTGGCTAATCAGGGCAAATTCACCCGAACGAGCCCTGGAACATCTAATCATGACCTGTTACTTCCTACACAAGCTGAGCTTCTCCCTCAATTAAAAGAAGTCACGAATGATCCCAAGCCAAAGACTCCAATTCATCTGAGCTGTCCTGGATACAACCCCAGGGAAAGCCTTGCCTCCCGAGGAGAGAGCTCACCACATTCTGCAGATGGTAACAAGGTTTCAAAATGCCCAACATCTGCCGGCTTTCGATTTTGTAAGGTTGCTATGCCTCATGGCATCCTGCATCTTTCTGGTGCCAGAGGCCAGGTTGAGGATGCAATCCCTTCAATGGGCCCTCAGGACTCAATGGTCCCAGTTTTCGGGAGAGATGTCAGATCTTCTGCAAGTCCCGGCCAGGGTGGCCCAAGATCTTCTATGGTGGGCTTGCAAGGAAAATATCCTCAAAGAAGAACCTTTTTGGCAACCACGGCCGGAGATAACAGTAGTGACGGACGCCCATACCAATGATCTGAAAATCAGTGGTCGTTGGTCTCCATCGGAGTCCAAACTACACATCAACCTTTTGGAGCTGAGGGCAATCAGAAAAGCGCTGAGGGCCTTTCTGCCCTCTGTACGGGGAAAGAATGTACTGATAATGACAGACAACACAGTGACTATGTAATACCTCAACCAAAGAGGAGGCGTAGGATCACTCCCGCTGTGCAGAGAGGCAATACAGCTCTGGTTTTGGGCAATGCAAGAAGGAATCTCTCTATCAGCAGTGAACCTAACCGGAGATTAGAACACGGCGGCAGATGCTCTGAGCAGGCAGAGCACAGTCTCCCATGAGTGGGAACTAGCTCAGGAAGTCCTTTTGGAGATCTTCGCCCTTTGGGGAACCCCTCAAGTGGATCTGTTCGCGACCGAAACCAACCAGAAATACGAACAGTACTGCTCAAGGGAATTTTCCCCAAGAAGAGCTCTAGGGGACGCGTTTGTAGTGGACTGGGTATTTCCACTCCTATACGGGTTCCCTCCAGCCCCTGTGATTCCTCAAGTAATCAGGAGGTTGAGAAAGTTCAGGAAAACCATGATCCTAATTGCCCCGGATTGGGCCAGGAGAATGTGGTACCCCGACCTTCTGGACATGTCCATCTGCCCTCCAATTCGTCTTCCACAAAGAGAGGATCTCCTCTCGCAAAAGGAAGGTCATGTTCTCCATCCAGCGGTCAAAGCTCTCAGCCTTCACGCATGGCTTCTGAGAGGCTGAGATATAAGGATTGGGACCTTCCGGACAACGTTATGGAGATTTTGCTTTCGGCCAGAAGGCCAGCAACAAAATCCTTATACCGATGTCGTTGGAAGAAATTCAGTAACTGGTGCAGGCATAAGAATGTGGATCCTTTTCAATGTAGCACTCCCATGGTGCTTTCTTTTCTTTTACATCTGGCCAACTCGGGGCTCCAAGTTGACACTATCAAAGGATATTTAGCAGCGCTATCTATCTTCAAGCACTCCTCCGAAGAAGTTTCTTATTTTAAAATGCCTTTAGGTGTTAAATTTCTTAAAGGGTTAACAAATGTGTTCCATCCTACACCTTTTCAGGTTCCCATCTGGGACTTAAATTTAGTTTTAAAATGTCTTATATGCTCCCCCTTTGAGCCTTTACATGCTTGTCCTTTAAGGCTCCTAACTCTTAAAACTGTTTTACTAGTGGGTTTAACATCATCCCACAGGGTGAGTGAGTTGCAGGCGCTCTCTTGCAAGCCTCCTCACACCATTTTCCACAAGGATAAGGTAACTTTGAAGGTCAAACCTTTTTTCTTACCTAATATAGTTTCAGATTTCCATCTGTCGCAAAAGATCGCTTTACCTTCCTTTTACCCTCCTCCGCACGCTAATAAAGAGGAGGAAAGGTTTCACAGGCTGTACCCTAAAAGGGCTCTCAGCTTCTATATCTCTAGGCTAGTGAGATTTAGACAAACTGACCAATTGTTTGTTGGTTACACTGGACACAAATTGGGCCTTGGGGTGTCCAAACAAACTCTATCCAGATGGATAATTCTAGCAATATCTGAGCGTTACAAATTGGCTGGGAAAGAGCCTCCAGATGGATTAAGGGCTCATTCAACTAGGGGCATAGCAACTTCTACGGCTCTTCAGAGGGGTGTTCCGGTGCAGGACATTTGTGCGGCGGACCACCTGGTCATCCATGCACACCTTTGTAAAACATTACTCTTTAGACTCCACTTCTTATCAAGGGGGCCTTTTTGCAAAAGCCGTCTTTCGTTCAGTACATAATTAAAAAACTCTGGTACTCTGTCCTCCAAATTACAACTGCTGTGGGAGTCTATCTAAGATAAGGAATACGTGGGCGGACACAATCCATTGGAAGAACAAGTTACTTACCAACTGTAACGTTCTTTCGACTGGATGTTCCCACGTATTCCTCATCGACCCTCCCAACCTACCCCTCCATACTGTTTTTATGTTTTTTACACTTGTACTTCCTTAAGAGCCTGACATCCTTCGATGCCTGATAAAACTGATGCGACCATTAACACCGAAAAAACAGAACTGAGACCAACGGGCGCGGCTCGAGCCCTTTATACGACGGATGACGTTGACACTCAACGGCGGCCCTCGAGGGACTATGACTATGCTGCCTCGAGCACAAAGCCCTCTGGCAAAACTTTTTTGTGAAGAAGCAGCAAAGCTGGCAGACTATATCTGAGATGAGGAATAAGTGGGAGGAACATCCAGTCGTAAGAACATTACAGTTGGTAAGTAACTTGTTCTTCTATGTTTATAAAAGATGGCTTGCATAGTACTCAAACCATAGTAAGTTATGTATAAATGCTTACATGCATTTATATATTTGTTTGCATACCTTACTATGGTTTGTGTACTTTTTAGGCCACGCCCATTCCGCAAGCAATATCCCCAAATGAGGGCCCCCTCTCGATTTCTAACCTCACTTAAAGCCCTGGTTTTACAGGTACTTCAGACCTTGCGGTAAGTAGGTGCAATGTGTATAAAGACACCTCTCCCCTATTTGGTTAAACACGTGAAATTGAAATGTTGATCTTGTATCAATGGGACTGTTGACAAAAGCAATCCAGGGCACTTGGTGATGAATGTCCGTGGATTTTTCCCTTGTTATGTGTTCAGTTATACTTTATTTTAATAAATGACATGTAATTGTTGTGTGGACTAGTTGGCTGGGCGAGGGTACTAGAGCAGTGAATCTAACTGTGCTATAGCATACTAGAGGTCTGGACCCTGCCATGTGTGAAATGGTGCAGGTAGGTGGCGCAATGGTAATGAAACATGAAACAAGGCACCCATAGCACAAAGTGCTGGGTTGCACATATTTCTTAGTCTGATACCAATAACACTGATCCAATTTAGGATATTCAGAATCTTTTATTCCTACAGCCAACACGTGTTTCAACCCCACCTGGATCTTTCTCAATGCTAGTTGAACTTCTATTTCCTCAGTAGGTTAGTGGAGGTAACCTAAAGTAATCAGAATCATCGGTGACTTTCACCCTAACGTTCATGCGTGATTCCAGTGGCCTGGGGCATCACGTGTATTACACGTGTCTGTGCGTGCCGCTCAGATCCTATCAGGGATTGACAATGATGTCAATATTCCCACTCGAGCCTTTACTCTGCTAATAGTAATGTCCACAGTATTGTGAGGATCCGATATTCAAGAACAGGCTGTGTCGGGCCTGGCCGGTTGTAGCCTTTTGATGATGGCCTGTCAGGTAATTTACCAATGTTATGCAACGGCTTCCAGGATAGAAGTGCACATATGGTCTGTAATTAAAATACACCTATTATGGCTTCTGGCCCAGAAGAAGAGTAATTCATTCATGGAAATACATATTGTAGACAAATGTAAACTTCTGCCGTGCCCGGTCCACAGACACACCAACAGCTGGGTTGTGAAATGGCAATCTTTCAGAAACAAATTTGAACACCGAAAACTGTAGCAGTTTCTCATGATGCTTAGGTTAAGGGCAGATGTCTATTTGTGCCTCTGACCTTGTCAACATTAAGAGATATTTTCAAGTAAAGTATAATATGAATCTGGAAAGTCTGCTAGGCCAAAACCACGGGGAAGCCGTGAGGTTGTTTGAAAATAATAAGGCTTCGAAGTGTACAAACCGGCTGGGTACTTTGTAGCTTCTGTTTTTAGCTTAGAAGAGCCTGTCTAGCTTCATACCAACAGCTAACAGGAACTACCTTTGACCCCATAGCCCAACTGTTGCGATAAATGCATAGATATATGACATTAACTCTGTATTTTTCGGAATGTGCAGAAGGCACGTTAGGGCACATATAGAAGCCATTTAGCATATAATGGGCTAAATGTGATGGACACAATGTGGTAGTTAGTATCTAATATGGAAGTTAGATGTCTGGCACGTTATGAGCTAAGCTAGACCCCCATTTCCCAGAGGTTGCACCTAGTCAATAGGTGATGCCTGGTACCCATAAGCTGCTTTTAGCAGTGGCTCATCACATTTTTATTTTTGTTGGGGCCTTATATTAAAACTGCATTCACATTTACAATGCTATGTCAAACCTGATGGTAATATATTATGAACCTCTAAATTGGATGAGATTCGCGGACACTAAACAGAGGTGGATTAGGACAGAGGATAGAAATTGCAGCTGGGCGCCTTGTTCTTGGACAGGCGGTAAATTGGTATCACAAAGGCATCATGGAACTTAGAGACGGCAAGGTTCTCATGCACTATTTTACCTCTCAGCATGCTTAGCATCTGCCACCCACCAACCCAAGGCATACAGGGAATCGCAAAGGATGGAGAGCACTCCACAAAAGAGATGTATCCATTGCATCTAAGCGGAACTAATTCCCTATTAGGATTAACGTATAAATGTAATGGGAAAGACCCACCATATTGGATACTTGTTGGAATTTTGCAGGACTTACATTCTCCTTCCATAGGAGTGTAAGAAAGGTATCCAAGAAAAGAGAAAGATCATTCCCTCTGTCCCTGGGGATCAGAAGGAACACTTGTTCTCAAAATGCTGCTCATAATCAAAGACCCAGCAGATGAAAGTTCGAGTTTTTTTAGAACCACCAGCATTTATTTATTCATTTATTTATTTATTTATTTATTACATTTGTTACTCACCCAGACCCTGGGGTTTCAAGGCGAAAGATACAGAAGGTAGTCAATTATTAAACAATGTTGCAGTTTCAAAGCAATAATACATTTTTTATACAGACGTTACAAAAGCAGATATGGTCCTATATCAGATTCCAATTGGTAAGATAGTCCATAACCTTTTGTTCCAGACCTGTTTACAGCATTGCGGTTGCCCTAGGCAGTGCAATTGGTCATGGGAGGGTAGGGCTTGGGAGGTTAAAATGTATTGAATAACCAGGTTTTCAGAGCTTTTTTGAATTTTTGTAAGTATTCCTCCTTTTTGATGCTTAGAGGTAGGGTGTTCCAATGCAAAGGGGCTAAAACTTTGAAACTACTTCCTCCTTCTCTGCTATATTTGTATGTGGGAACTTCTAAGAGGGCCAGATTATTAGATCTCAGCGACCTGCATGCCAATTTTGTTTTGATGGAGTTGTTGAGGTAGCTGGGCGCTTTGTTGGTGGTGCATTTGTAGACGATGCTAAGGGTTTTGAATATGATCCTTGCTTCAATAGGCAGCCAGTGATTTTCTCTTCTAATGTTGGATATATGTTCTGATTTCTTTATCCCTAAAGCCGCTCTAAGGGCTTTATTCTGCAGTAGTTGGATTTTGTTTATATTGGTTTTGGAAGTTCCTAGAAGAGGATGTTACAGTAATCTAGTTTTGTTAGGATCAGGGCTCTAGCCAGAGTGATGCAATTTACAGGGGTGAGAAATTGGCGACTGAGAGCAATACATTTTGCTGTGTAAGCTGTGGATGAAGAGAGGGCTGCTATTTGTTTATGCATGGAGAGGTTGGCATCGATGTAGACACCTAACGTTTTGACTTGTTTAAGTACTGGGATCCGGGTACCGTCGATGATAATGTGAGAGTAGTCCGGATGGAGGGTGCTTATTCTTTTTTGGGAGCCCACAATGAGGATCTCCGTTTTCTCATCATTTAAACAAAGACTATTCAGGGCCATCCAGTTTTGGATTATGGAATAAACTTTATTAATGGTGAGGGTGTCTTGGGTGTAGTCACCTGAGATAGGGATGAGGATCTGTGTGTCATCTGCGAAGTTGGTGTAAATGACACCCATATCGTCTAGGGCTGAGAATATGAGTTTGGTGTATGCATTATAGAGTGTAGGGGATAGGCAGGATCCCTGGGGGACACCTATGGGCACTAATATGGGGTCAGCTGCAAAATTCCCAATGGCAACTCTGGATGTACGGTCCGTGAGAAAGGATTTGATCCAGTAAGTGGCGTTGTTGGAAAGATTAAAATCATTTTTTAGACTGTTGCATAGTTTGTCATGATCTACTAGGTCGAATGCTGCTGATAGGTCCAGTAGCAGTAGTGTAGCTAGTTTGCCTGAATCTCTGATAGAGTCTAATTGGATTTTTAGATCCAAGAGTGCTGTCTCAGTACTGTGATTAGGCCTAAAGCCTGATTGTCTGTCTCCTAGCAGATTATTTTGTTCTAGGTGAGTTTGTAGTTGGTTATACGCTATTTTATCAATGATTTTAAGTAAAAATGGGACAGTTGTTATGGGCCGGTTGTTAGTAGGCACTAGTGGGTCTAGCGTGGGCTTTTTTAGAAGGGGGGTGACCCAGGCTGCTTTAATGCTGACTGGGACCTGGTTGGTGGAGAAGGAGGCATTTACAAAGTTGGTGATTATGGGCGTGAGGGTGGGGGTGCAGAGTTTAATTAGGTGTGCTGGGAAGTTATCTCCTTTGCAGTTGGAGGCTTTAAGTTTGGCTATAGTCTTGAGTACTGTATCGTGAGAGACTGGTGTGAAGTTGAAGAGAGGGGCAGTGTTTTCTACGGTAGTGGAGATCTGGTTGGCCGTGGAGTGTTTGTCGGACAGGAGGTTTCTTTTAGAGATAATTTTGTTTTGTAATAGTTTAATCTTAGTGTCTAGGGCATCTTGGATGGTGGTGCACCATTCTTTGCTAGGTTTGACTGGGTTAATTATGGGGATCGGGTTCTCCAACTCCTTGAGTATGGTGAATAACTCTTTGCTATCGGAGGACGCAATACTAATTCTTGTGTTAAAGGCATCTGCTTTATGGGCGATGATGGCTGATTTATAGATTTTGTTTGCAGAGTTGAATTCTTCAAGGGCACCTGGGGTCTGGTTTTTCTTTAGGCGGTGTTCAAGCGATCTTTTGATTCGTCTAAGAGAGACTAGTTCCTCATTGAACCAGAAGGAGGACTTTTTGTCTTTACGTTTAGTTTTATTAACGCAGGGTGCTAGGGCGTCTATTGTACTAGTAAGAGAGTTGTGGTAAAGGTCTGCCAGGGCACACGGTTCTTTGGCGTTAATGATTTTGTTATTGAGGGCTTTGGCTAATAGAGGGTTGATATTTTCTGCTGTGAGTTTACGGGTGTTTCTTGTTACATATGATTCTTTGATGGCCGTTTTGGGTAGATCTGGATTTTTGCGCAGGATAGTGAAGTTTATGCAGTGATGGTCTGACCATGGTACTGGGGAGATGGAGTCTATGGATACTATAGTGTTAAGATGTAGTATCCAATCTAGAGACCTCCCTTTTATATGGGTAGGGGTGTTGATGAGTTGCGTGAAAGCCATGTCTTTGAGTGCACTGTGTAGTGCATCTGCTTTGTGGTCTTGGGGGTCGTTAAATCCTAGATTCAGGACCCCTAGGACTAAGCATTTTGTGTTTGGTTTTATAAGTGGCGTTAACAATAATGGTATGTCTAGTTCTGGTTGAGATAAAGTGTTAGGTGCTCTATAGATGGTTATTAAGTTTATAGTGGTAGTTTAGCTAGCAGGACTTCATAGCCGACTGGGCTCTCGATAGGGCTGGTTCTTAATTTGAGGTGGGCTTTAGAGATAATGGCTACTCCTCCAACTACTGATTTTGTTCTGTCTGTTCTGAGAATGGTATAGTCTGGGGGAATGGCAATGGAGAGCGAGGGGCCGGACGCTTGGTGGAGCCAGGTTTCTGTCACTATGAGTAGGTCAAGTTCTTGCTCAGTAATGAGGTCATGAATTTCAGTGGCATGAGCATGTATGGAGCGCGCGTTGATGAGGGCTGCTTTGAGGTGTGTGGCCGGGGGTAGCTCTTGGATTGGGGTGGGTAGGTGAATGTTGGTAGTCTCAATAGCGTTAGATTGTTGTTTGATTATGATGGGACTTTTGGAGTGTTTATCTTGTGTTCTTAATAGAGGTATGCCTTCTGTGTTAGCATGATTGGTAAGAGTGATGTTTCGAGAAGTACTACTTCTGGCAGCTGCTATTACTCAGCACATATCAAAGGATGTCTGAGCCTGCGTCTAGCCATCATCGAACCACCAGTTGAACCAGCATTTCTTCAGGAAATGAACTTCTGCACGAGCCATCGAGCCCTGTTTCACACTGTCAAGCAAAATGACTGAATAACTAGCTAACTAACAAAGATATCTTTGCCTCGACATAACACTGCAGAGCTGAGTCACAGAGCTTATGCAACCTGCCTGAGTCCCGCTTCACACCACCGAACCACTTTTTGAAACTGATACTTTTCGCTCGGCTATGCTACACCAAGGCCCGAGTACTATTGGGTCTGATGAGCTGTCCAGTTGAAGAGTCAGGCTACCTTGAACACATCAAACCACAGCTCGAAACGAACAAGCACCAAGAAAACTCGAACCAAACAAGCACCAAGAAAACTAACTGGATGCTGTATAGCCACTAAAAAGTACAAAGTACTGGCATAACTGCTAGTCCCAGTCACAATAGGTACCCAGACCACCAGGTCTTTCATTTGCATGCTAGAGAATGGCTAAGACTACCATTTCTCCTTTGAACCCTAAGAAAGATTCTTGAAGACTATTTTGTGCTTTCTCTTTTTCCTCTTAATTCCCTATATTTTGTATATCCCTTCTGCAGTTTCCAATAATCCATTCTACATTGGTAGCGTTTCAGTCTGGTTTACTGTGTTGATTTTGCAGAGATGGGAGCCATTTGTATATGTATTATACATATACAGTGTGTGTTTAAGGACAGAAGGCTATTTTTCTGGAGACTTACTTGGACATTGCTTTTCTATTTGTACTTACTGTAGACTGTTTGTTGCAATGCTTCAGATGCTGGCTTGCTTCTCAATGGACATTACTCCTCTTCCTCACAGCTTTTGTGGCCTGATTGGAAGAATGTACATATGGACGTCTTCTGTGGTGCAGCACCACTGAGTACCCCATATAATTCCCTGAATATTAGCGCAATAGTTGGCTCAGTGCGGTCCGACAATTATAAACATTATTTTTGCCTGCTCTATGTAAGCTTTACTACTGCCCTTTCAGAGGATGGGCTTAAGTGTAGTACTAGTCGTGTCCTAAGCCCCCTCCGTTTACATGATTCAACACTTCCAGGCATATGGCTACTGCACAGGAAAGACTCCATCCTTCTGGTCGTGATTGTTAGAAATGTGTGAAGTAAGGCATGCTGGGATTTAGCACAGGCTACTTACCAGATGCTATATGCTTTAAATGTAGGATTTTTGCAGATACCAAAATTGGTAGTGCTACATACGGTGAATATTGTTATCTTTATAAGGCATTAACGTGGATCCAAACCATAAAATGGCAATTCACAGATCATAAACTGCACAGGCGTTTTGAAAATGTGTCAAGTGATACTGTGCAAAGAAGTGTTATTTACCATGGGCGAATGTAGTGCTGGAAGAGTATTTTGTTTTAAAGGCTATGCCATGTTGCACTGGCTGTAGTTCTATGTGCTGAGTTTGCCTGATCAGTTGACTGTTTTCTCTTAGGTGGAAATAAACAACTGTCAACACGATTATTTCAACGTACTTCCCAACAAGACCCTGGCAAACGCATACAGGGAGAATGGAAAATTAGTAGGCATGGAATTTACAACGGATGACCTTGTTTTAAATGGCCTGTCAGGTAATTCACCATTGTTATGTTATGATTTAGATCATGTTATGGCGTCCAATCCCCCTGCCTTTTATAAAGAGTAGTCCAGCAATTTAAACTGAACGTCTTTGCCCCATAGCTAGTTTCAGAAACCAATCATATCGCAATCGTTCTCGTTTGTTCTTTATTGTATACTGACACATATTTTATTTATAGAGTATATTAACGTGAAGTACTCCAAACCTACAAAAGCACCACTCAGCCCACTTACAATTAAACATGAATGCAATATGTATTTATTTTAACTGTGTACTGGCATGGATTGCCCTAAAAATTCCCATAGTGGTTGTAACGTTACTCTGATGTGACTAAAGAATCAGAAACAGTTTTAAGTAAAATACGTTTAATACCCTTCGAATGTAACTAATATCTAAAAAAAAAGAATAATGACACATTGGAATCCACACAAATTCATTCAAAACCCTCCCCATGCCATCTAAGATTCTTATTTTCCATACATTAATATCTTCTATGGACACCTTTTAAATTAATTCCTTATTACCCAGATGTGCACCTGGCATCCCCCCTGCCCGTGCTAAAGCAGCAACCTTGCCACCCTCCAACCTCATCCCTCCATGATTTTCTTTCTTTTCCATCGAACAGTCTGAACTGGAGCCTGTGTTTTCAATTCAATGTTTGGCCTTTATCCTCCTTTATGTGCTCCATTATATGATTCTCTTTGTTCATCATCTTCATCTTTTTTCTGTGATCTATTGTAGCCTTTTACACTGTCCATTTGTGGGATGTCCTTCCCCATAGGGCAGGGGTCTGCAAAATTTGGCTCTCCAGATGTTTTGGACTTCAACTTCCATCAGCTCTACCCAGCAAAGCCAATGGTGAAGTCTCATGGAAGTTGTAGTCCAAAACATCTGGGGGAGCCACAGGTTGCAGTCCTCTGCCACAGGGGAAAGCAAGCACTCACTGTGCCTAGACCCTTTCCTCAGTATGCTAGCTTGCTTGACCACCCTTCTGACAATTTAGCACTACGGATGTGAGAAACAGATGTTTCTGGAAAAAAGAGTGTGGATGTTATTTAAGGAGTTCGATTCTTGTAAATGTGTTGTTTTGCTTCCAGTTGTATTCCTTCATTCATTCCGGTGCTCAGGGCTAGGCTGCAGGACACTGACTTCAAAGAATAACTTTCCTGGAGTTACCCAGGCTTGCCTTATCTGCACTGTCTCTGGTGCTTGGGTGCATGGTAATCAACTCTTGCAATATCCGTGTCTCTCTCTTTCAGGCCTCTAAGAACTACCCCTTCAGTGACAAGCCCACAAGGTATTTTAAGAGTCGAATGTGGATAAGTATCCTCTTGGCAAGCATCTGGTTCCAATGATCTCCTTTGACCAAAAATGTGTACCTCCTTCGTTCTGTCCAGCCAGGGAAGCTCAGATATTGGAGTATTCCCAAACTCCATACATCTCCCTGCTAGACTCCACCCAAGCTACTTGGTCTGCCAAAGAACTCAATCTGTTCTGAGTGGCCCAAATGGCCTATGATTACCCTGGGCCTCATTCTCAGTGTCCTAAGCAGAATCTCTGGAATGCCCCTGAGAGCTTCCTATAAGTCTCTGTAACCCTTGAAGTCAAACGGTGTTGGCAATGCACACAGAGCAAGTAATGCCCGTACTTTAATAGCACTCATGTAAAACTAAGACTCCTAATCCAGGGAGTCTCCTATTCCCACAGCTGTGCATTCTAAAGGGCATGCCATTTCACAATCTGTTTTGGATATTTAGGCCTTCCCTCTAGCTATCACAAATGAAGACTGATCAGTGCAGGCGGTTTCTCAGGGTCAACATCTAAGCACGTTATTGGTGCATCTGGAAAATATATGGGTTCAACTGAAATGGAAATGTGCCATTCCCTTTCTTTGATTGCTTGCTGACAGTTGTGCCTCTGGCCGTGGGAACGCAGATAGCTACTGACAGGTCACAGGTAGACTGATGGTTTCTGGTTTGGGCTCCCCATAACCTTCAGATTTGTATCCTCAAGCCAGCTCTACGTCTTCCACAAAGGAGTTAATCCCACGACAATCTCTCTGATCACAAACTGTGGCCCAAGATACAAAAAAGTAGAGGTAGATGAGTTTTTGTATTTCCCCAGCTACAGATGATACTGCTGAAGACGGAGCTGCTAAGAGTTCTCCATCTGCTGCTGCCCCTGGAGGTAGGCCCCTCTTAAAGTGCTCCACAGCCAAAAAACATGTGTTTCACAGGTTTCACTCCTGGCATATCAGCGAGGACAACAAAAACATTTTGAAGCATGAAGGGAAATAGGCCAAGGAAAATCTCTTTTACCGTCAACTGTCTTCTTAGCAGTCATGTCGTAGGCCCACCATGGTTCCAGTCCATAGAAATGTTCCTAACGATAGCCACCTCTATCATCAACCTAGCTGATGACCAAGCAGTAAGTGACCTTGACAATGGCCTGTTTGATAACCTTGACGTTGTATAAAGACCTGGTTGGCAAGAAGTGCAAGGCCATTTTAAAAGTTGGAGACCACCCAGTCCATTTATTCTGAAAATGTAGCCATTTTATCAAATGGCATTTGTATGATGAAGATGGTCTGACTGTGGAAAAGATGGATGATATCTACTGCGTTGATAAGGATACCCTGTGATCCTGCATGAATTCCTCTGCAGTCTAAAATTCATTATACATTTACATGACACATTCTTTCCACCTCTTTTCATAACCTCGCCACCACTGCTGCATCTACATCCATATCTAGCGGTATGCTTACTAATGTCAAACCCATTGTTTCTGTTGACTTGTTCACCACAACCAATGGTGTTGCTAAAGCATGCAACGCATTGAATAACAATGTCATTGCTACCAACTGGACTTTGGACTAAGTACCTGCGTGTTAGCGCCTCTGGTGATGACACCATCTCCACAGAACAAGATGCACAACGTGGTCAAGGATGAATGGGGTCAGCATGTTACACCTAAGGAGGGACCTAGATGTAATCCCCCACCAAACAATCTCTTGTGAATGATATTGATAGATATAATGTATAATATCTAAAGTGTCCAATATCTTTCAACTAAATATACCAAATAGGAAGAATCTGTGTTTTCATATTGCCTTACAAAATAGCTTGTTTGCAACAACTATCCTTAGCATGGGTCACATATGGGAGATGGTGAATGACATTAAGCAACCTCTTTCATTCACGTCTGCCAGAGAAGCCTGAAACAAAAAGAAATACAATGCCCCCAACACCATGCCATTTTCTCATCCTTAACAGAGTAAATGAGACTCAATGGTTGCTACAGTGCATGGGAAATAATCATTTAAACCTGCTGACTCACTTAAGTCTCACTGGACAAAGAGGGAAGGAAGCTTGATGATGTTGAGAAGAAATCATTTTAAATTAAACAACCATGAGGCCAGCTAACTTGGTGTTGACTGCTTCTTTTTTGATACTATGATGCCTTACAAGATACACCATTTAATTATTTTGATTCCACAGGTATAACGATTCCATTATAGTACATACTATCACATAGACTATCACACTCTTTGCCTTTTCTGTCATACAGCCATATGTAGCGAACATTATAACTATCACAAGGGAGTACTATAGCAGAGATATCTAAGATTCAAAATCCCAAATAAGAAGTCCTCCCTTTGAGCATTCCTTTGGGCATTTGCAAGCAGCCACAGTGCAGGAGGTGCTATACCCCTCCCTCATAACCTTACCAACCATCCCTGTCTCTAGAAGGCAAATAAACGGGTGCTGTGGCACTAATTCCTGACAATCAGCATCCTCTAGCTTACTTCCTACAGAATCAAAAACTCTAGCTTATTTCCTAGACTAGCAGTATTCCGAGACAGTAAATGCAAGGCATGTCTCAGTACTGAGCGCCCATATCCTGCTTTTGTTATGTTTTCCATCTTTACCATTTGAACATCACTATCCAAATCCCCTCCACCCACCATCTTATCTGCACCTTCCTCGCTTCTATAGTCCAGCCTGTAACTGTTTATAACTATTCCCCACCCGCCGCCTTGAGAACAAGCATGATGACTATCTACAGCAACTGGAAAAACAGGGTGCACGGGTAGCTGCAAACAATTGTGGGGGCCCATGGTTCAGGATTCTCTGTTAGCGCTGCTGCTGAAGTTACCTGGCACTAAGGCTGTGGTCTTCTAAGTCAGTCAACCACATCGCCCCCTCACCTCCACCTCACTAGGGAAAAAACTCTGCTTCTCAACCCAGTTACAGACCCACCCTGCCCAAATGAGGAGTAAGGAAGTAAAGGGATTGGAGGGAGATCATGCAAGTAAAATGTTATTACATGGACTACACTGTGGAATTATTATTTCTTGCTACAGGAGTAATTGGATGACAGGGGCTATCCCTTCTCCAGCCTCTGGGCACAGCTAATATTGGGAACGTCTGGGTAATTGTTTAGCATGGTCTTCCTTGATTTATTTTGGTTCGGCATTGCAAATGCAGCCCACCTCATTGTTATGCATCGGGACTGTGACCAATATGTCATTATGTTCTTGGGGCATCTGGAGTCTGAAATACTTGGATTCATGACTAGTAACAGGGCCAGGACTGCTTGAATGTTTTTATCAGTGATATCCATGAACACTCCATCCGGGGTACAATAAATGGTACAGTTTAATTTGCACAGAAGGGCACTCCCCGATATGTTTACAAGAGACAATGGCCTCAATAGAAATGGATGCTTATCCTAGTGTAATAGAGACTGTGGTTCAGTGACTGAGTGTGGCAGAAAAGATTGCACAGTGTCCCTATAACTACTAGAAGGGGAAGGTTTTCCCTTGTACCTCACATTGTATAAACGGCCATCTAGATTTTCTGCAATCAGTAGGTTAATTTCAAGATTTTCTCTCAGGCTATTTTTGACTTATTTGTCTTTAATTTAGGGGCATTCAGATCAAGAAATTAGGCTGGGTCTGGGGGTGGAAAATCCACTATCGCTAGGATTGCTTTGGGCATTAGTTCTTGTGGTGCCCTTTCTGCTTGCAATGATTATAGGATGTAGGACTAGGGCACCCCCCCTGTTGGAAATCCTGTGGAACACCTCTGCCTCTTGCCCAACCTCTACCACTAGTTCCCCCTTGGAAAGCCCCTTAACCCCATGAGGAACTGACCCTGAACCTTATGCAATTATAAGCCATGAGCTTATTTTCAATGTTCTCCTTTTTCTTCTCCTGACAAGTGACACAGTGATTTGTCACTCTCATTATCTCACAGAGGAGTTGAGTCTGCCAAGCAATGCAGATCATTCTGAGCTGTTTCTGGAGTACCGCTATTTACTAATGACAACGGTTCACCATTTTTGACTTTATACATATGATGTGCCAAACCTTTTTCCTCTGTGTCTGATCTTGTTACTATGTCAATGTAGGTTTCCTGTGTAGCTCCAAAGAAACACCTCTTATAGTCAGCCTCCTCCTGACCACCTTGTTAGAGTTTTCATAGGACTTCTTACATTTCAATACTGGCCCCCGGCGGGCTTTGGGGAAAGACAATCTGCAAACGAGCAGTCTTCCCTCGGGCAAGGCAAGCAGTGCCAAACTGTCAAAGAAAAAGAGCTCACAAAAATCGTTTTTGGGTAGTAGAAAAAGACAGAGATAGTTTTATCTTACAAGACAATCAATAAAGCTACATGCTTATGCTATCAGTCCGGTCCCACAACACCCAGGTCCAACCACCAGACCTCCATCTTTTAAGGTTATGACCCTGTGACTGAATCAAAATTTAAATGGAGGCCCTTAGAACAATAGTCCACTGCCCAGTGTCTCTGACAGGCAAACTGCTTCCTATCTCCTACTTTTTCCAGAATGTTGTAACAGTCCGTCGTCAACACAGATGGCCCCACCACACTGATCACCTGACCAGCATCCTTAATCAAAACATCCTGTCCAAATGACATTCCGAATTTCCATTTTCCATATTACAAAGTTCCAGTACTTTTACGCAGATACCTAAACCCTTAGTTTGAAGGTCCATACCATGTGACTCCTGGTGCCCTGCTCAGAAATGCCGAATCAGCAGTTTCTCAATTTCGCTCTCATAGACACACTTACTTTCTAAATGAGTTTAACGAAAAAACATATAACATGCTGCTTATAAGTCAAAATGGTAATAAATTCCACTGTAAAAGCTGAAAGGAAGAAATGCCATGAGGTCTATTTTTTTATTTCTTTCTTTAACTTTGTTTTTTATTATTAAGCATTTCAGCATACAACAGATCCGCCAGTCAACACCCAGCTAACAACATCAGCTACAAACATTAATAAAACAATGCATACCACTTCGCCCCCTAAAGCCCTCCCACCCACAGCCTTACCAGACTTCACTAGGCAATTGGTTCAAAGGGCATAGGGTTAGAACTAGACTCTGATAAAGACAGTTCAGGGTGGCAACAATAGTGAGGACCCACACAACGTTAAGAGATGCGGCAACAGAAAGGGCTACAAGCAACACCCACAGGACTGTAGAGACTTTAGAGGCCGAGTGAATTCACAGTTTCATAGCATCACAGTCCTCATTTAAAAGAACCACAGACCAATCCTGCAAGAAAGAAGGCATAGTATCATTGGTGATGGCAGACAATTTCTCGTAAGTAAAAATAGCTAATCATTTATTAAGCCATTCCGCCTTAGAGGGGGCTGAGGAACTCTTCCATTTTTGGGCTAGGGCCTATCTCCCCGCTCTCAACATAGCCCCCGTCACCTTGGGGAAGGTAAAAGACTCGTTATCAGGCATGGGTGTGCCCAAGAGGCTCTCCAAGGAGAGAAGCGAAGGGCTCGTTCCCACTATGTCCTTGATCCAGCTGAGCAATTTGGACCAATAGACCTGGATGATCGGACACTCCCACCACATATGGTACCAGGTTCCCCGGTGTGAGCACAACCTAGGGCACATCGGAGACACTCTCGCGAACATTCTGGATAGGGTGACCGGGGGCCGATGCTAAGAGTGGAGAATCTTAAAACTATGCTCCATGGCTGAAGTGTACAACCTCCCCGAAAAGATTGACTTGAAAACTAATTTCCATGTAGAGTCGTCAAGGGTTAGGCCCATTCTTTCCTCCCAGATTTGTTTGAACGGCTGTCTACACTCTAGATTAGCGGTAACAAGTACATTATAAATCTTAGAAAGGGAGCCCTTTCTGGCCTTGGATTCCACAAAGATCTTTTCAAAGAGAGTCAAGGGGCGAGTCATATCAGCCAGCCAGCCGGCTTGGGTGAGGATCCCCTTGAGACGCAAATATTCGAAGATGGGGAGCGGCTTATCCCTCAACACATCCGACAGCTGGTCATATTCAATGAAGACACCCTGGCGAAAGAGCTGGGCAGGCCTTTCCAACCCCTGATCAGACCACAATTGCGTCTCACGGAGAAGATAAGGGGGAAGGCCAGGAAGAGAGCCGCTTATTATCTTTGTTAGGCTTCCAGGATGCCCACTAGGCCGCCAGTGTTGGATGAGATCTAATAGGCGATGGAAGGGATCTTGGGGGAGCCCATAAAAGATCCCTGACTTTTTTAGGATGGGCCTGGACGTCCTCCACGTAAGTCCAATAAGTCCCTAGGTCATCTCTTAGATGCTCTAGCATCACACGCAACTGGGCGGCCTTATAGTACAATCTAAAATCAGGGAGGCCGAAGCCACCGAAAGATTTTGGAAGAGTCAGGGTGGAATATTTCACTCTAGCCCTTTTGCCATTCTAAATGAAGTGAAGAACCCAGGACTGTAATAGTTCGAAAAAGGAATCGGGAATTATGCAAGGAAGGGACGAGAAGAGATAAAGGAGACGAGGCACTATGTTCATTTTGACCGTGGCCATGCGCCCAAACCACGAGAGAGTAAGGGGAGCCCATCTTACCAGGTCACTCCGAATCTTTGCCAAAATGGGGGGAAATTTAATGCAAACAATTTGCCCAGATCTCTGGGAATATTGGTGCCTAGGTATCTGGTGGTCTCCTGCTCTAGTCTCATACCCAACACCTCCACTCTGCCATTTATTTCGTGGTCCAACCCACCCATCAGCATTATGCACATTGACCTTCAGACCAGAGAAGGAACCAAAGTGGCGAATCAGGCCCAACAGGAAGTGAATCTTGGAGATTAGTCAGGTAAGCCAAAATATCGTCCGCAAACAGAGTTAGTTTGAATTCACAATCCCCACATTGCACCCCCGAGATCCCGCTGTTGGCCATGACCGCAATGGCAAGGGGTTCCATCGCCAAGGCATATAAGAAGGGGGACAAGGGGCACCCCTGACGGGTACCTCGAGTAAGTGGCAAACATGCCGAAGTACAGTTATTAACCAGAACCCTTGCAACAGGGCCATTGTACAGGGCCGGGACCAACCCACAAAATGTGTCCCCTTGGCCCATTTTCCGAAGCACCTTACCCATAAAAGGCCATTCGACACGCTCGAAGGCCTTTTCAGAGTCCAAGGAGAGGAGGTAGGCTTCCAAATCCTGCTTCGTAACCTCATGCATGAGGTCCAGAGTTTTCCTCACGTTGTCCGACCCTTGGCGACCAGGAATAAAACCGACCTAGTCTCCGTGCACCAGGGAAGGGAGGAGTTTCGCCAGTGTATTCGCTAGGAGTTTAGCTAGAATTTTGACATCTATATTGAGAAGGGAGATGGGCCGATAGGGCTGACAGAGGGAGGGGTATTTTCCTTCTTTGGGGAGAACCACAATAAGAGCAGACATCCTGGAGGGAGGAAGGGAGCCTGTGTCAAGGGCGGAGTTGAACACCCTAGCTAGGAATGGGGCCAACGTGGAGCGGAACATCTTATAAAAGCGGACTGAGAAACCATCGTCCCCTGGAGCGGTAGAGATGGTATCAATTATTTCCTGGGGCGATATGGGAAGCTCTAAGGAGACGGCGTTCTCAAGGGAGAGACGAGGAATGGGAAGCGCTTCTAAGAAACGGTCCACATCAGCACCGTCACCTGTATACTCTGATGCATAAAGGCATTCGTAATACTGCCTAAACTGTTCAGCTATCAGGCCGCCTGCAGGATTTTTTCACCCCCCTGGGAGGAGATGGAATTCACTCTTCTACTGTTTCGGAGCTCCCTAAGCCTCCAAGCTAGAATCCTGTCCGCCTTTTCCCCCCTCTCCATGTACCTCTGTTTTAAAAAGGCAAGCTTTCTCTCCGTCTGGCCCACCAGGAGGGCGGACAATTTCACCCTGAGTTTTTGGAGCTCCTCCCACTTGCCCGGGAGCATCTTGGACTTCAGCTTCCCCCCTGGTTGAATGGCGGCGATTTGTTCTCTCAACTTTAGCTCCTCCCGGACTCTATCCCTCTTCTTCCTCGAACCCATCTCCATAAGGGAGCCTCTGATCGTGGCTTTAAATGCTTCCCAAATTCCTGTGACATCCACCTCCTCAGTATCATTGAGGCAAAAGTATTCCTTGATAGCAACGAGAAGGGACTGCCTCAACTCCTTATCTTGCAGCAAAGTGTCATTGCTGTCCACCGAGACCTAGGAGGGGCAGAAGGAGGGACCCCCAAATTGACTCTAACCAAGTCATGGTCGGACCACGGCATGGCCAATCCCGAATCGAAGAATCTACCGGGATGTAATCGATCCTCGAGAATGCCAAATGCACTTTAGAGTAAAAAGTGAAGAATGAATTGTGGTCGCGAACAGGGTGGTGAGAGTCCATTAAACCCAATTCCCCATTAATCCGACTGAAAGAGTCCGCCAACTTCACCTGGGCCCTTAGGTCGGGGCAAGGGTTAGGGGATTTCCTATCTTTATCAGGACAGAGAACCATATTGAAGTCCCCGCCCACTATAAGAGACCCCTCAGCGAATCCCCTGATTGTTTCCCCCATCCCCTCCCAAAAAACATCTTGTGCCTCATTCGGGGCGTAGACGCCCACCAGAGTAAACAACCTATATCTCACTACCCCCTTGACCATAATAAAGCGTCCTTCCGGGTCGGATCTGTGTGCCTTGGGGGAGAAGTGGGCGTTGGGGGAAATCAGGAGAGCAACCCCACGTTTCTTCACGGAGTAAGAGGACTTAACCAAGTACTGTATGGCCCTAGACCTGAAATTTGTTCCTTCTCCTTGACCCAATGGGATTCCTGTACAAAAAGAAGGTGAAGTTTGAGAATAGAGAATTCCCTCGTCACCAATGATCTCTTAGTGGGAGAGTTTAATCCCTGCACGTTCAAGGACCCCACAATCAAAAACTCAAGAGAATCACCCATTGAAAAGATGGAAATATTTCTCTGACTCCTCTAGGGAGCCTGTTATGTCTGTCCCAACCCCCCGCTTCTTTGCGCAAGAGTAAACCACGAAGAACCCTGTAGACCCCCTATCCCCCAGAAGCCCCGGCAGCCTGAAAAAAACAGCCCCAACAAAAGAAGGAAACACCACCCCCCCCCACCCACCCAACCCCTGAACGCCTGGACCCCGAGCTCCAACAGCATGAGGCTAGACCAGGCCACCAGTGACTCCTCCCCTCAGGCGAATGAGCTCAACATCTACGACAAGAACCGCCCCCCCCAAACACACTAAAGACTAAGCGAGAAAAAAAAAACCTTAGATAGACCAGCCCCGGGAATATATAAACCCCCTGCCCAGGCCCCGCCTGGGGCAAAGAAGCAATGAAAAGAAGACCACCCTGTAGGCTGGTAGTTAGCCGTAAACCCACTAAACTGTCAAGACCAAAAAACCAACAATTGAAATGCAACTGAGGCCCCGAACTGGGACCTCAACCATAACAGTAGACCGGGCCACCAGCAGGTGGTGTGTCCCCACAGAGGAAGACCAACCCAGCAGCAGATACGGGCCGTCACCCATTGGTTGAGCCCGGCGGTGCCAAGGCCACTCTACGAAACTTTCTGTGGCCTCGAACTTTGCACCTCTCGGAATTTGATGCAGGCTTAAGGGGCTCCCTCGGGGCCCTATCGCTTCAGTATCTGTGGAAGCAGCCCCTGGGTCACCAAGAAGTTCCTGAGATACCCTATGAATGTCATCTTCAGAAACTAAAGCATACTTGTAGCCCTCCATTTAGAAAGAAAGCAAGAAGGGGTACCCCCACCTGTAACACACTCCCTTCGATTGGAGCATCTTTGGCAGAGGGGCACATAGCCATCGCCTTGCTAGGGTAAAGGCCAACAAGTCTTGGTAAATCGAAATTTGAGAGTTCTCCCAAGAAATCGGCCCTTCCTTCGTGCCAAGTCGAGGATCCTGCTTTTCTCAGAAAAGTAATGAAATTTCACTAGAACAGATCTGTGGCCTCTGCTGGAAGCGCCTGCCCTGTGCGCTCTCTCGATGGTTGGCTCATTAATGTTGGCTTCATGGAAGAGAGAACTAACCACAGCTTTGACTGCTTTAATGATGTCTGATTGCGTCTCACCATCTCGTTCCGGAAAGTCTAAAAATCGAAGATTGCAGCGCCGCTCCCTATTCTCCAAATCATCCAACTTCAAAGCTCAGTTCTCCTCTTTTCTCTCTAGCTCCGCCAGGCGCTTATCGAATTGGGTTTCGAGCAGATCGATTGACGCCGTATTAACTTCAAGGGCCTGGACTCTGTCATCAATGCTATCCACCTTTTTGTCGAGAGAATCCAATCTCGCTGCAATGTCCGCTCTGAAGCCCTGTATCTCCTCCAAGAGGGCGGCCATGCCCTTGGTGACAGAGTTTGCATCAGCTGATTCTAGTAGTAAAGGAGCTGCCATACCGGGAGATGGCAGAGATCTCGCGGGTGTATGGCGAAACCTCTGAAGGTATTCTGACCAACTCATGAGAGCCTCGGGATACCAGGGTCGCTGAACCTGTTTTGTGCTCAGTGAAGAGGCCGCTAAATGAGACTCCTGTTACTGCCACAGCCCAACCCACCCTGAGGCTGCTACCCCTGGACCATTGGATTACAATGACTCTCTCACCACTTCCTGCATGGTTACTAGCCCCGCCCACCTGCGCCAACACTTCCTAAATAGGCACGGGCGTGCGCACCAGCGTGCGTGCATCGAGAAGTGCCCAGGAAGTGCCTGTTTGCCTGGAGGCTCTTGACAAGTATCCCGCTCCACGTGGACGCTCGAAATTTACCTGGACTTATTGTGGACTTTGTTTTGCTTCGCTGCTTTGGTTACTAGCCCCGCCCACCCGCGCCAAAACTTCCTAAATAGGTACGGGCACGCACTCCAGCACGCACGCACCGAGAAGTGCCCAGGAAGTGCCTGTTTGGCTGGAGGCTCTTGACAAGGATCCCGCTCCACGTGGACGCTCGAAATTTACCTGGACTTATTGTGGACTTTGTTTTGCTTCGTTGCTTTGGGTGAGCTTCATCACCATATTGGGATGTTATAGTTAGTATATATACTCCATATATACTATATTAGACCATTTATACTCTCATATTTCTTTTCAGTTACTAGCCTTGCCCACCCGTGCCAAAACTTCCTAAATAGGCACGGGCGCGCGCACTAGCGCGCGTGCACCGAGAAGTGCCCAGGAAGTGCCTGTTTGCCTGTTAGCCGGGAGCAGGGGGCGTGGGCGGTGTTACGTTTTTCTTTTTCTTTGTGCCTTTACCAGTTTTGTACGGCTCTGTATGATTGGAATACAGGGCCCCAGAGTGTCTGAAACCACGGCACCGTGGAGCGTCTTTGGAATTGAGGTAATTGTTTTCCCTTTGTGAACTTTCTGGAACTCCTTAGCCTTTCCCCCTGTGAATTCCCTTTTCCCGCGAGTCACCCCCCATTGCGTGTTTGTTCTCACGGGAGCGGGGAGTGGGGAGTAAAAGCCTGGAATCCTAGCGGAAAAGTGTCCGCATTTGTAGGACGCAGTCTGTCTGGAGGGAACTGATTCTACTGCTACTATTACACTCGTATGGTGGGAATTGCTTATATGCCTGTTGCGAAGTTGACATCGTATACTGTGTCCTCCCACCTTGAGCAGAGTGCGGCATAGAGTGGTAGAGTGTTTAGCTTCTCCTTTTTGTTTTCGCTGGGGAATCCCATAGACTAGAGCACATGCTTAAAACACTCTGTATGTATGGTGAGCCCCCCCCCTATTTGGTTACTGTACATGTAAGGAAACTTAACAACAATACAGACAAGTGGTGCTTTATTTCTCACATTGAATCTTGATTGTGCTCCCATTCTCGGAGCATGGTAGGAACCCTACGAAGTGGGACGATACCTACGCCGTGTGGGAGCCCTAAAAACAAATTTAGAAAAAGAAAAACTCCAATTGCTAGTGGAACCTTCATATGCCTAAACAATAAACCCCCCATGCTGTTAACCTGTCCCCTGGGAGAATGAACGCAGAAGACCTAAAGGAACAATTGGGGGAGGGGGAAGTAGGAAAATGGGACTTAAGTGGTATTGATTTCCCGCCGCTTCAGAATCTAGCTGGAGCCCCCACTATGGATTCCAGACAAAACAGACCAGATTGTCTGGAAGAACCTAAACAAAAAAGGTTCTTAAGTGTTCAGGACATACCAATAAGGCCCTCAATATTAAATCTGGAGGATACTTTGCCCCCTACTCCTCAACAGGATACGCTTCTTCTGACCCCTGTGGTGTCTGCGGAGCTGGATAGACGGGTCAGACTTTCTACTGGACCATCAACTCCGGCAAGGGGTGGTGGTCTCGACAATGTGCACCTCCACAAACCCTTGATTGGAAGATGTGAATATGGGGACTCCTAAGTCGGATACTCTTAAATGCTCAAGCCCCACTCTACCGGCTCCTCTCCAAAATCACGAGTTTGAGGAACAGCACTCCAATCATTTAGGAAACGTACTTATGGTGGAGGAGAATGCACCAACTTTAGAATCCTTTCCTGTCCTTACCAGGATCCTAAATCTCCTGGATAAGGGACACAAAAGGACTCATGTGGAACTACAGGAATTGAGATACATGCTGGTGGAGTGTTCAGACAAACTTAGTAGGTTGGAGGGCTTTGTACATGCCCAGAATTTTTATACCTTATCGCGTCCCGTAAAGATCCCTGAATTGAGACACAATATAGGCTCCCAAACAGTGGACGAGGATACAGACTGCAAGAATAAAGAAATGGAGGAGACTTGCAATCCCTGGGCAATTAAAGATCTGCCTTTGGTCACCTCCGCACCCTCCGAAAGTAAAACTGAGCAGGAGAATAAGTCTGAAGAGGTGAAGGAATTAATGAGATTGATATCAATCAACTCAGAAAAGATTAAGTCAGTTGAAAGCCTACAGGCCAGGGGGCAAGACTTCAGTGACAATAAGGAAACAAATATCTTAGACCTAAGCACCAGAGACAAACCTGATAGTCCGTCTGTATTACTGAAGGCAATTGAGGAGGAGGCTGTTCTGAAACAGCGATTGGAGTCTTCCCAGAACCCAGACTTAAATCAGGAAGATGAACGCCCTTTTGTTTATTTATGTCATCTCTCGTAGAGAAAAGAAAATGAGAGCTAGGGCTCTCAAAAGAAGAGCAAAGAGTGAAGGGGGGGGGCAAACTAGAGCTAACCAAAAAATCCCAAAATCAACCTGCCACCAAGATAAAGAACTCTAATACAAATATTAAAGATATTTGTAGTCTATCGGGGGAAGAAGGTACTCTTGACTTCACACAATTGAACAAAGAAAGCAAGTTAGCCCTAGAGGTAAAGGCAGCCTCCGGCTGCCACGAGGAGGGGAAGGAGGGTCTCCTACCCAAAACCCCAGAAACCGGAGTGAATGTTCAGGGGAAGGCATATGATGAAGTCCCAAACACCCTATCAGATGCTATGAATCATGAGGGGAAAACACTGACTGGCACACACAAGAATAAAAAAACTGAAATAAATAAAAGAAAAATTCAGAGCATAAAAAACTGAATGAGAGTAGATCTGACATAAACAAAGAGGGGATGAGCATCCAACAGTTCTTCAATACTAAAATAAAGGAAAAGACTTTAAACTAGACTGAGGAAAAAGATAAAGAAAAAGATTCCTACCACATTACCCCTAAGGGGCCAGTCATCACCCTTACCTCTGCTCAGAAGGAGGGGACCGGAAAGGTGGTGGGGAATGGGAGTACGGACCCAAACGCCAAAGAACCCACCATAGTTCCTAGTGAAGATATAAAAAAACTGGTGCAAGAAGCACTACTCAAACTTCTTCAAAATCCAGCTAAGCATGGTACACCTATCCCTCTACTCATGTCGCAAACGGGTAGTAACTCTGGGGAGGTATAACAGAGGAGAGATACTCTAAACCAGACGGTTGGGGAGGTAGCACAGAGGAGGGACAGCCCCAAGCAGAGGGTGGTACTCCACGAAGACACGTCCCAGCTCGTACTGAAAGGTCCTGCACTGGAAGCTGGGCCGAATACTGGATTCCACCTCAAAACATGGGGGTGATTTAACAAACATTGTGGCCAACAATGCCAAGGCGAGTGAGGATAGTTGTAGGGGGGGACTCTCGTCTCTAACAATTAAGGAATTTGAAGAACGGATAAGAGAAAAATTCGACCTGTGGAACCAAGAGAAGGCTCACGAAAAAGCAAGAGAGTCCTATCAAAGGCAGGAGGCTCTGTTTGAAACTCGAGGGGATGAGGGTGGGGAGTGGGAAGCGGAGAAACAATTGAAGTGGGAAGAACAGAACACTTTGCCCCAGAATGCTTGGCCGGAAGATAGAAGTGAATGGAGGGAACCGAAATACACAGAAGACCCTAGTGTTATGCTGAATTTTGTATTAAATATAGGAGGCCCCCCTTCATTACATCGAGGAAAGATCCTCTCTTTGTTCAATGAGATCTTCATTCTCTCTCTAATCTCCTCCGGAGATATTAAGCTCATTGATTATATGCACCCTACCAGATATGACTGCGTAAGGATTAGTGTATTTACCCACAAAAAATGTTATATACCCACAATTCCTTTACGGGGTATACTGAGTCCGTTGTTTCAGCGAAATTGGGGAAAAATAATAAAAAATCCTAACGAGACAAGTGCCCCACAAGCATGCCTTCTCAGACGAGATGAACATTCTCAAGAAGGAGCGTAATCGTGAAATACGTGGCTTCCTAACCCGTCACAAAGTCTCAAAAACAACGATAGACCAGTGTGAACTCAATCGGCTGAAAAACAAATGGAAGAGGAAAGCCAGATGCCTGCATGCCTAATTATATCGGGGAGATGCTGTAGACATGCTGGTATCCTTGGCAATGTAAACACACAAAGATTCTGGACTTAGATAAATAAGGGTGGGTCTGCACAAACCAAAGTACAAACTGTATGTGTAAACTCCGACAAATGGGAGGGACATTCTAATACTCTGTACATATCTTCTATTACACCGTGGAGACCTCAGCCCTATATTGTAAATACTACCTGGAATATCCCATTTGGGGTTAAGGAGGTTGAGGGTACAATTATTAAATGTTCATCCTCTAATGCCCCAGGACCGAATCTGCTCTGTAACAGCATTTTAAAGGGTAACTCAAACTTATGGGCAAAAATGCTATTCTTTCTATTCAAAGACATTCTCCATATGAAAATCATTCCGACCAGTTGGAGAATGTCGTATATTGTTCCTATCTATAATAAAGGGGATAGGGCATCCCCGGTAAGATATCAACCCATTGCCCTTTTGGACGTTGATTACAAAATCTTTGCCCGCATAGTTTTGGAGCACATTCGGACCTGGATCAACAAATTTAACATTCTGTCGCCATACCAGTTTGGCTTTAGGAAAAATGTGGGCACCGATGCAGGAGGTCTGGCAATTAATATTCTGCAAAATGCAGCTTGGATTCCAGGAAATTCACCTATTTATGTTGCATCTATTGACCTAACAGCAGCTTTTGATCTTGTGGACAGGTCAATTCTGTGGGCCAAATTGGATGCCCTGGGTATGCCCCCTCCTTTACTATCGATTCTGTACCACATGCATGAAGATTCCAGGCTGAAGGTAAGTCTCAGTGTTGAGGGGAATTTATCCCAGGAAATTATGGTCACAAATGGCCTAAGGCAGGGCTGTATTTATGCCCCTACCTTATTCAATTTGTACTTCTCAGATATGGGAAATAGCTTTAAAAACCTGAATGTCTAATCCCCGAAGATCGAAGGCAGTAAGCTGGTGTGGACTGCTTATGCAGACTATGTGACCCTGTATGATCTGACTCCTATTGGCCTTCAGCGTCTCTTATCAGCCTTTAATAATTACATCTTGGCTAATGCCCTTAGAATTAACTACTCCAAGACGGTTATTGTTTGTTTATCCAGTAAGAAACAATCAAAAAAATGTACTTGGTTCTTAAACCATGAAAAATTGCCAATAAGTACAGCAACCAGGTATCTAGGATATCCGGTCTTTGGAGACAAAAAAAAAGTTAACTTTAGAACCTTCCTGGATGCGAAGGTCGGAACTATGATTGACCAATTACGTAAAGTAGATCTGAAGTATGGCAAGTTCTCTTTAGTGCCATGCCTTTGACTATACAAAAGCAGAATTGTGGCTCAATTCTGCTATGGTTTAGAACTAGCCCACTCTTGGTGTAGGGGTGAGGTGGCAACTTATGAAGCCAAGATTGTTAGATCAATGGTAAAATGTCTGCCCAAATGTGTACCATTAATGGGAATTCGTTACGAGTTGGGTCTGCACTCGTTACGGAGTGTCCTTGAATGGCGTAGACTAAGGGCCTCATTACACGGATGACGGGGAACCATGGCGCTCATAGCGCCATGGTTAATGCCGGTAAAGTACCGGCACCGCCTTGGCGGAAAGGGGAAATACCGCCCCATTCCAAGGTTGGCGGGGTGGTAATTCCCCCTTCCACCATTGCCCTTCCCCATTCCCATTTTTGCCTCATAGGGCTCATTGGGAATGGGGAAGGCGTTAATTACGGTACCGCAAATTGCGGTACCGTAATTAGCTCCCTGGGTCCCTTTGCGGGTTGGTTTTTAACGCCTGCAAAAAGCAGGCGTTAAATCCCCCAAACCGCAAAGGGACCTCGTAGTAAGGCGGTAAGGATTTACCGGTACCGGTATTTTACCGGTACCGGTAAATCCTTACCGCCATCCGTGTAATGAGTCCCTAAGTCTATACCAGCAACTGTTAACTAGCGACACATCAACGTTGTACGATATTATGGGGAAGGGCATTAGGAGTGGTCTCCCCACATCAAAATATTTGAAGGATCTGATGGAGAAAGCCAACAATGTACTTGATCGACTGGGGGTGCAGAGAGATTTGTTAATCAGTAATCCATAGAAAGTGAAAATCTTACTGCTACATGCAGACTGGAATCTTAGGGTGGCTGAGGTTCAGAAGTCCAAACTATACCATCAAATTATAAACGTTTACAAAAAGATGGGGGAGCCTGCTCCACATTTAATCAAATTCCCAAATAGGGAATGAAGGCAGGAATTTACTAGATTCAGATTTAGTGTGTTGGGCACGGGCGAAATACTAGACATCCGAAACGGCAATATAAGGGGGTATTCTCTTTGCAGGTTTTGCAAGCAAAAGGAGTACTGTGAAACACTGACACGTTTGTTGACCATATGTGATGGCTTAAGAAAGGAGCGCATCAGTTACTTTAGCAACTATGTACCCAACACTGACTGCGTGGATTTAGATCTTTTGTGGTGGGATATGCTTGACGGCAAAAGAGTAAACCTACAGATCACAGTAGTGAGATTTCTGAAAGTATGTTGTGGTTTATAAAAAACATGTACATCAATGTACTGGTTGATAATGAGCCTGGATCAGCCCCTTGTAAACTAAGTAAAATAAAAAAATAAAAAAAACACTATAAAATGGAAAAGGACCTAACAAAAATCAAGGGTAAACAACAAAAATGTGATTAAGAATATTATTGTGGAAATTGTGATTACTTAGTGGCTTGTTCTAATGTGTGTCATCTGGTCATCCATCTCCTATTGGAACCACTATAATGTGGTAAATAAGGGGACCCCGTTAATCAAACGCACTCTAGTAACATTGGCCCTCATTACAACCCAGGCGTTAAGGGGTTAACGGCGCCGTAAAAGGTGGAGGCGCCGTTAAACCCTTAACGCCTGATTACGAGGTCCCTTTTCGGTTGACACTTTAACGCCTGCTTTTAGCAGGCGTTAAAAAACCAACCCGCAAAGGGACCTTAGTGCTAAGTACGGTGCCGCAACTTGCGGCACCGTACTTAGCGCCTTCCCCATTCCCATTGAGATCTATGGGGCAAAAATGGGAATGGGGAAGGGCCATGGCGGCATGGGGAATTACCGCCCCGCCAACCTCAGAATGGGGCGGTAATTCCCCATTCCGCCATGGCGGAGTCGGTAAGTTACCGGTATGGACCATGGTGCTATTAGCACCATGGTCCAACGCCTGGGTCGTAATGAGGTGTGTTGCAGGGGATGTGTCTGTGTTTGGAAGCCTGGAGATTCACGTTGCTTTAAGCAAATTTGTATTGATCAGGGTAAATTAGACAGTTTTATTTTTTTTTAGCAAGACATTATTCTTTTAATGTGGTAATTCAATTGGTACATTTTAATTGTGTTTTAATGTGATTCTATTCTAAAATAATGTCTGTTCTCTATTCACTGTAAAATGTAAATTAGGTTTTGTAAAAGTTACTTTGTAACTATAAATAAAATAAAAAATAAAAATTTTTAAAAAAAAGGCTGACAAGAGAGAGACCCGGAGTGGAGAACTAGAGAGCCCCGGGCTGGCCAGACAGTCGAAGACCCGAACTATCTACCTCGAGGGGTCTCACACAGCTAGTAGGAGCGTCCAACAGGGGATTACTTTAAGGAGTTGCGACCCAGCTAGGCGTTTGGGTGCCAGGTGAGACAGGTCCAGGGGCGAAGATTACGGGGTGGCTCTGTCAGTGTGCCTCGTATGGGGGGAGAGCACTGCGGTGTCCAAATGTCACAAAACAAGCCTCAAGCTGACCAAGAGGCGGGACCCAAGAGTGTGTCTTCTGTGGCAGGTTGGCCCGGGGGGGCTATGGATTCAAGATGGCAGGGGAGGGAGGGCTGGGACACCTACCCACAAGCAGGCCAGGCCCGCTGCTCCTCTACTTGGCGCCAATCTCTCCACGCCGTCAGGAGCTCCCCCGGCTCACAGGGGGGGAGGGGCCTCCCGGGGCCTGCTAGAGAATTGTCTATGGTCCAGGGGGGCTCTGTAGGGGGCTGTCGGAACACAACAACCACCCGCCCAGAGGGGCAGGCACAGGCGCAGCACGCCCGGTCTCCAGCTCCACGGACCAAATCCAAGGGCGAATCTGCTCCACGCCTCCCACGTTGCAGAAAGTGAAGGGGCGGACGGCTGTCTCCCCAGCCGACAGGGCACCGGTCCTCTTCAAACGGGGGGAGAGGGCGGCTCAGCTTCACCGCCTCCCGGGCCTGCACAGCACAGCTCCACTCCAGTGGTCCGGCACAGGCGACAACGATCCCAGCAGGGCAGGCGGGGAGTTCGCTAACACGCTGTTATTCCCGCAGCACTGGCCTCAGGCCCCTCCCCCATCAAGGCAACAGCAGGGAGGCCGCGGTTCTCCAGGCAGGCGCTGAAGCGCCGGAAGCTCCGGTGCAGACGGATGCGAGATCTCCCGCTTTACCAAACCTGCAGAGATCGGGAAACTATCCAGCCAACGCACCAGGGGATCACACGGCCCCCGGCGGGGGTCAAGACATCGCTCACGGGGGTTCCAGGGGTGGCTCAAGTCCCTTATATCAGGCCCGTTGGGAGAGCGAGACGGAGATGCTTAGAACATCTCGGCGCCCCCTGGTGGTTCTCATGAGGCCTATTGTAAACATTGGTCTCATAAATAAGGAATAAACAACACTATGTGGTAATGTCAATAGGACAAAAAATAATGGAACTAGGTAGGACTCCGAGGCCACTTCTGGCAGCACCACCAGGCCCCCCGGGTACACAGCTATTCGGCTGCACCAAAAATCGTCTTCGGCGGGTGTTTGGATTTGGCGTGTGTTGTTGTTGGTTGGTCCTTCCACGCCGGTGGAGGAGGAGGCGGAGGCGGCGAGGAGCACCGCGGCGGAGGCCGGAGAAAGGAACACGTTTTGCCGTTGGCCGGTTTCCTATGCGGGCGGACTCAGGCAGGGCGGAGCGATGACTGGGAGGAGGGTGTTGGGCTTGAGGAGGCTGAGAGGTCTCCTTAGGCGGGAGCAAGGGGAAAGTGTGTCCAGAGGAGGAGGTAAGGATGGGAAAGGGGGACGGGAAGCCTGGAAAGAAAGGAGGGGTGGAGGAAAGGGAGAAGAGGGGGAAGGTGTCATCTGTGAGATCCTCATCTGTGGAGGAGGGGAAAGGGGGAAATGGGGGACGGCTTTGCAGCAGGTCTCCTCAGAGGAATAATGAAGGAGGGTTGGTTCAGGACATCTCAGGGTCGGAGTCTCAGGAAAAAGGTGGTTTGGAGGAGCTGGGGGCTTTGGGGAGCGGTGTGCTGGAGGAGGAGAAGATGCAGTGTGATAGTGTGTGGAAGGTGGTATTGAAGCCTGATAGTCGCGAAAAGACATTTCAGGGGGTGAATCCATTGGAAATTGCTAGATGGATAGAGGCAGCTGTGGGGGATGTTACTCGGGTGCTAGTGGTGGCTGGGGGTCGGTTGCTAGTGGAGGGAACGAATGCTGATAGCAAGGCTAAGATTCTGGAGGTGCGTTGTTTGGGTAGACATGCGGTACATGCGATTGATCAAAGTGGTGTGTCGTGTAAGGGGGTGTTGTATGGAGTGCCGGTGGCTGTGAATATGTCTGAGATAGAAGATAAATTGGTGGATGTTGGGGTGGTGGAAGCGTGGAGGTTGGGGAGGAGAGATGCACGTGGGGATGTAATATCCACGACAGTAGCAGTGAGATTTGCGAGGAAGGAGTGTCCGGAAATGGTGGAGTTGGGATATCAGAGGTTCCGTGTGAAAGCTTATGTAGCGATGCCAATAAGGTGTTATAAGTGCCAACAGTTTGGGCATATGGCGTGAGTATGCAGGAATGAGAGACATTGTGGGAGGTGTGGAGGGGACCATGATATTAAGGAATGCAAGGTGGAGACCCCGATGAAGTGTGTGAATTGTGGGGGAGGGCATTCTACTGCGTTTAGGGGGTGTGAGAGTCACAGGGTGGCGAGAGAGGTGGTGCAGGTTAGGGCGGCGGAAGGTTTGTCTTATGCGGAGGCTGTAGCAAAGGTGAAACCGGCACGGGTAGTAAGTGAGGTGAGTGCGAAAGAGCTGGTAATGGAAGAGGGTGTGGGAAGGAAGAAAGTGATGGGTGAGGTGAAAGGCAAAGAAATGGTGATTGTTTCGAAAACTGAGTTTATGTGCTTCATAGTGAGTGTGCTGGAGTTGGTTCAGAGGAATGCGTCTATCAGTGTGTCGGATCTTACGAAAGGAGTGGTGGAAGCGGGGAGGAGGTATTTGAGTGTTGTGGATGTGGTGGAAGAGGATGTATTTCAGATGGTTGCTAAAATGCGGAAGCAGAGTGGGGTCCCGGCATGAGGATTTTGCAGTGGAACGCGAGGAGTTTGTTGAGGAATGGACAGGAGTTGAAAGCGGTGTTGTGTGGGGAATTGAAAGTTGACGTGGTTTGTATTCAGGAGACGTGGTTGAGGGGTGATCTGAGGTTTGTGATTCCGGGTTTTGAGCTGTTTCGTAAGGATAGGTTGGAAGGGAGAGGGGGGGTGTGGCTCTAGCGGTTCAAAAGGGGTTGGTAGCAAGGGAGATTGTGGTGGAAGGAGCAGTAGAGGCGATTGGGGCAGGGATACGGGTAGGAGGATCGGAAGTATTGGTGCTGAATTATTATAATCCGTGTGAGGTGGTGGAAGTGGGTGTGCTGTCTCAAGTGATAAGGGGACATGTGGGACCTTGTGTTTTGTGTGGCGATTTTAACAGTGCCAACACGTTGTGGGGGAGCGATCGGACAGATACGAATGGGCAATTGTTGGAGGACATGGCGGATGAATTGAGTCTGGTTCTATTGAATGATGGTTTAGGTACGCGGTTGGATGTGAGGACTGGGAAGTTGTCGTGCTTGGATTTGACCTGGGTGTCTGCTGCAATAGCGGGTGAATGTGATTGGGAGGTGCGTGTGGATGGGGACATGGGGAGTGATCATTCTGGTATCTTGGTGACTGTAAGGGGTGAGGTAGGGATCAGGCCACGGATGACTGGGAGACGGTTGAATTTTAAGAAGGCTGATTGGGAGATGTATAAAAGAGTGTGTCAGGAAGTGATTGTTCCTCGAGGTAGAGATGGGGGGGTGGATGAATGGAATGAATATTTGGTGCAGGGAATGAGAGCAGCGTCTGAGGCGGCAGTTCCAGAGATTGAGAAGGGGAAGAGTGGGAAGATTGAGGTACCTTGGTGGACGGTGGAATTTTCGAGAGCTGTGGCGGAACGTAAGAAGGCTAGGGCCAGGGCGGTAAGGTCAGGAATGATAGTGGATTTGGTGGCATATAAAAAGGCTAAAGCTATGGCGCAGAGAGTAATTAGGGAACGGAAGCGTGGTTATTGGAGGGGTAATTGTGGGTCCCTGGGGAGTGATTCTGGTGTGGGTGAGGTATGGAAACAGTTCAAGTGGATGTCTGGATTAACGAGACCACAGGGTGGAATGTCAGTGTTGTTGAAAGGAGAAGAGGTGATTAGTGAGGATGGGGAAAAGGCGAATTTGATGGGGGAGTATTTTGCGGGGGTGCACAGTTCGGGGAACTTCCCAGAAGCGGTGAGGTTACGAATGGGTGTGGTAGAGGAGGATATGCGGGAGGTGTTGGCGAATGTTGGGCCTTGGGAAGAGCAATATGAGGTCCCGTTTTCGATGTTGGAGTTGGATGGTGCGATTCGAAAGGGGAAGTGGTCAAGTCCAGGGGTGAATGGTGTTATGTATGTATTTTTGGAGAAGTTGCCTGTAGAATGTAAGTTGGAAGTATTAGCTCTGATCAAGGAGATTTGGAAGAGTGGTGTTTTGCCGAAGTTGTGGAAAAGAGCGATTGTGGTGGCGATTTTGAAGGGTGGAAAGGTTCCAACGGAGTGTAAGTTGTATAGGCCGATTGCGTTGACTGTTGTGATGTGTAAAGTTATGGAACGGATGGTGGTTAAGCGATTGGGGTTTTATTTGGAGTCGAATGGGTGTTTGAGTGACTTTCAGAGTGGGTTCAGGAAGAATCGGTCAGTGGCTGATCCATTAGTGAGATTAGTGACTGGGGTGGAGGAGGCATTATGTGATGGAGAGTTGGTGGGAGCGTTCTTTTTGGATTTGGAAAAGGCTTATGATATGGTGTGGAAGAGTGGGTTGTTGGTAAGATTGTTGGAGATGGGTGTGAAGGGGAGGATGTTTCGGTGGATAAGGGCATTTTTGGCGGATAGGACCTTTCAGGTGAGAGTGAGGGGGGTGCTGTCTGAAGTTTGGAAGATGGAGAATGGGACACCGCAGGGAAGTGTGATTAGTGCAATGCTGTTTAATGTGATGGTGGATGGGCTGATTCGGGCTATGATGGGAATCGGGTGTCAGGTAGATTTCTTTGCGGATGATGGTGTGGTATGGGTAAGAGGGCGGAGTTTGTTGATAGTGCAGAGTCGGTTGCAAGCTGTGATAGTACGCATGGAGGAGTGGTGTGGGAAATGGGGCTTTTCGGTGTCTGTGGAAAAAAGTGTGAGTATGGTGTTTTCGAGGAGAAGAGTGCAGCAGGAGTTGAACTTGGTTTTGAAAGGTGTGAGGGTGAAGAGTGTGAAGGAGTTCCGGTACTTGGGGGTGATTCTGGATAGAAAGTTGAATTGGAACGTGCAAGTGGATGGAGTGATGGACAAGTGTAAACGCAGGCTGAATTTGTTGCGGGCGGTGACTGGGAAAGAGTGGGGTGCGCAGCAGAAGTGTTTACGAATGTTATATAAGGGATTGGTTTTGAGTGTGTTAGATTTTGGATGTCAGGTGGCAGTGGGTTTCACAATGAGTCAGAAGTTGCGGTTGGATAGGGTGCAGGCGAGAGCATTGAGGGTGTGTTCGGGTGTGATGAGGTCCTCTCCAATGAATGCGGTTCAGGTACTTGTGGGGGAGATGCCATTGGGGTTGAGAAGGGATGTGTTGAATATGAGGTGGTGGGTGAAGTGTAGTGCGAAGAGTGTGGCTCATCCGGTACGTGAATGTTTGCGGTGTAATTGGAGGTTTGACTATTATGGGGATCGGTGGAGGAGGAAAGGGGGCACTTTGGGGTTTCACATGTGGGAGAAGGGGGTGCAGTGGGGTGTGGGCGAGTTGATGGTTGTGACAGATATGGATCTGGTGAGGTGTCTGATGTGGATGATGGGGTCTCCAAAGGTGTGCTTGGAGTTGACGAGTGTGGTGTCAAAGAAGCGGGGATTGCGGGGTGAGATCAAAGCTTTGGGTCAGGCATATGTGGCAGAGAAAGAAGGGTGCAGGGTGTTCACGGATGGTTCAAAGGATCCGGTATCTGGAAGAGTGGGAATGGCGTATTATTTGGAAAGCACTGGGGAGTATAAAGTGGGGCGTCTGACGGATGATGTGTCAATTTGTACGGCTGAGTTGGTGGCGATTGCAATGGCGATTGAAAGGGTGTGCGAGTTGAGGTTTGAGAAAGTAGTGGTGTTTTCAGATTCGTTGAATGGGTTGCAGGCGATTGTGGCAGGGGATGGTGATAGGAAGGATGTGATTTTGGATATCAGGAGAAAGATTGATCGGTGTGTGCGTGGGGGGATGGATCTGGAGTTGGCGTGGGTCCCCAGTCACAGCGGCATTCTGGGAAATGAGTTAGTGGATTTGGCGGCGGGTGAGGGTATGAGAAGGGAAGCGGTTGATGTAAGGTTGCCTTTGAGTGTGGATGAGATGAAGGCAGTGATGGTGAGGCGGGTCATGGATGAGTGGCAGGAGAAGTGGGTGAGTGGGGTGAAAGGCAGGTGGATGTTTGGTATTCGTGAGAAAGTGTCAGTAAAGGTGGATTCAGGAAGTCTAGAATGGAGGAGGGGGGAGGAGGTGATGCTGAATCGATTGAGAATAGGGCATATGGGGCTGAATGACTGTCTGTTTAGAGTGGGGAAGCGAGAGTCGAGGGACTGTGCGGTGTGTGGAGTGTCTGAGACTGTGGAACATTTTCTGTTTAGGTGTGAGAGACATGCTGTAGAGAGAGAATTGATGAGGGTTCGGTTGTCTGCGCAGGGTGTGGCTGAGTTGAGTGGGAAGGCTTTGTTGGGAGGTGACGGGATGAGAGGCAGGAGGAGGAGTAGTGTGTTGTTGGATTTTGTGAGGCAGACAGGGCAGTGGGAGGAATTGTGAGTTTACGTGGGTTGAATGCTGAATGGTGGATAGGTGCACATCATCCAATTGGATGGGGAAGCGCCTGCGTGGGTCCGCCCACGCCTACACTAATTTAAAGAAAGAAAGAAAGAAAGAAAGACAAAAAATAATAGATTCACTTCCACAAAAATGGTGCCTAATGAATCAGCATCTGCTCTGACTCCATTGATCCTTCCTGCTCGCAGTCTGGGAACATTGGTCAGCACTACCACCAAACGAGTTGGCTTTTTCTGAGATATCAACTCATCTTCCCTGGAGCTCTATCCAAAGTTGGGGCTCACATGATATCTCTCGCCTCCTTGCAAGACCCTCTGATGCCTCATAGTATTCCTAATGTTTTGTCTTTCCACCCAAAAACCTCCACGCCCCTATGATTTACTATTAATTGTATTACAAGACCATTGGAACCAGAAGTGAAGTCAAACAAGGGCATATTCAACACCGCAGGTGGGGTGGGAAGGATATAGAGGCCCCATTCGGATGTTGCTAGAGGCCGAGCAACCCCACCCAGCATTATCAGTCAGATTGCCACCGAACTTAGTGTGCCTTAAGGTGATATCAGAGTTCTTCAGCTGTCTTGTATGAGACATTGAATGCCCCCTATCGAGTATTTCATGCAGTTCCAGATTTGCCCAACTTTCAGACATCTGCAAATCCTGTAAGGACTGATTGCCCAGTCATCATGCAAGGAACATTTGATTAGATTTAGAACTCTCCTAGTGAGGGTTAACTACTGTACAAAGTCGCCATATGTTCTTGCATCGGACACTCCTACATTGTGTAATTGTTGCCTGGTTCTGGTGATCCTCTAGTAGTCCACCAAACTTGCTGCCACCTTCGATTCCAATGGGGAAAAGCACCATACCATGAGCTCTAGGTCTTTTAAAATTCATGCTCGATTGCTCCAGAACAGCTGGTCTCTATGCCCCTAAATTCATTGTTTATTGGTGTTGCTCCTTAATTAGCTTGATCAGATGTCTGAGCTACCATCTCATGTACCCTCTGATCAGGATCAGAGTGGGCAACACAAATTCACAGTGGCTCTTTTGTGGTAATTTGTACCACTGGTGAAAGGGGAAGGGGGGTTGATAAGGTGATGCCATCATGTTTAGGTGAGGACAAGCTAACTAAGAGAGAGACAATAGGACTCGTAGGCTCTAGCTACTCTTCTGCACTGTCTCAGCTTGGCATAGTTTGTACCACTTGCCCCACTGGTAACCCTTGCTTCTCGCTTTGCCTGACAGGTGTGGGAACAGACATTGAGTACAGAAACTTTTGTCTGTATAAGATAGAAAAGGGTCTGTCTGCAAAAGCTTCTCTATCTGATTCAGAGGTTTCTCTCTTCTGCTCTTTTTTTCCTGTTGATTGACCGATAGTGCAACCACATGCCTTTCTTTTCTTTCCTCCTGGTCAATTTGCCATCTTAAGATCTTAAATATTTGAGTTTGGGAGAAAACAATCACAACTGACTAGGCAAAGGCTAGATGCTACAAATGGCTTACAGACTACTACTTTTACCTGTCAGTAGACTAGGCAGGCTTTTCACAGCCCACCAGAACAAACATTGACCAGATACAACAGGTACAATAATTACCATTTAGTTGGCCTTTAGGTGTCATCTAATATCTCTTCCTTGCCCTGGTGCCGTGAATGTCCCAGTCCCTATCTAGCACAACCATCAATCAGAAATGCAGCAGCATAACGGATGCACTCCACTGTCCATGTTCCAGAGTCTGCATATCAAGATTCCCCAAGAGTGGTCCAACACAGCATAGCACTGTGCCAAACTCTCTGCTCATACATCAGGAGCTTGGACACTAATTTGGGTAAGCAGCAACTCCAAAAGGGCAAGCAGCCCTGCAACACCAGACCAGGCGTGGGCACCCACATCCAGCTTCCGTGCAGCTCCCGTCATTTTGTCACTCTTGCTCAATCTACACGCCCGGTAACACTTCACAGAATCTGATTCCGAGGACCATTCAAGCCAATATATGAAGGCTCACTTAGCAGATTGATGAGGAAATTAAATATACATTTCATCTGACATCATACACAAGTGGCGGCTGGTGAATGGAGGGGCGTAACCCCGGACGTAAATGTTTCCTAGGAATATGTGGGAGTGAGCGAGCATAGCGAGAAAGCCTGCACCAACAAAGAGCGGTTTGGGTGGGTCCTCCAATCATGAACATTTAAAAATAAGGGGTTGAAATGGTGCATTCTACAGCCCACTATCTGCAAAAAAGTGTACAATCCGTTTTATAGGGTACCTCAAGAAAAAATAGCTGCAAGTCACCAACAGGGCACAGGTGCATGTTTCTTTTTTTTAAAACTTTTATTTATTTATTGGCAGCGTAACCAGAGTACATTGAATTACAATCAGTCAGATGTGATACAAGATTTTACAAGCTTAACATTTCAGTTCGGGACACAGCTCGAGGGCCATCTCGTGAGCATAGACGGTTGTTCTCAGTTGTGTATTGCAGACATATACAGTTACAACGGACATTCAAACATTGGGGTTAAGGTTGGACCGGTAGGTCTTAAATTCGGCCCATATATCTATGGGTCGAGACGTGGGGGGAACAAGGCAGTGTACAGTTCCTCAGAGTTTTGGGCCCAGGTGAGTTCTACCAACCATGATTTGTTGTTGGGCGGGGAGGTATCTTTCCATCTTTGCAGTATACATCTCTTAGCTATCATACAGCCTGTATTTACAAAGGACCGGAGTCTCTTGTTTGGTAGGTTCTCCCACATACCGAACAATGCTCCCAGAGGGGAGCGTACTAAGGGAGTGGCCACAATTTGCAACAGAGTGTCCAACACAGACTTCCAGAATGCCTGCAGCCGGTTGCAGGCCGAGTGCATGTGCAACTGGTCAGCTTGGGCACAGCGGTATCTCGTACAACAGTGTTCAGACGTTTGGTACATTTTGCTAAGTTTCATGGGGTATAGTACAGTCTATTCAGTAGTTTATATTGCATACATCTAAATCTGAAGTTTAGAGAATCATTTTTGGTATGAGCTCACATTCGCTTCCATTACACATCAGATAGTTCAATTCCAGGGGGTTCAGTCGGGAAATCCGGCCATTGTGCCATCAAAGCCGCCATATTCTATAATACTGCATGAGTTCCACCCCTATGTTTGCGTGCCTTCTTCACCAGGTTAGCGGGGAGACAAATTTACCATCTGGGAATATATCAGCCATTGCCTTATAGCCCAATAGTCTTATAGCCCAAGCTTTCCCAGTGCGCCGCCACCGCAGCGTCCTGCGTTGGTCCGAGCCGAGGGAATCTCCACAGTGGGAGCCATTTATAGTATGGATGTACTGTACTGTGCGCAGCAAAAATAGAGCGCCAAGCTAGTACCGTGGAGGCCACCGGGTCGAACAGGCAGTCATATTTGTATTTGCAATCCATAATCAGCGACCTGAGATCAGCTCTACCCGCCGCCAAGCGCTGAAGTGTGACATGTAGGGGTTGGGCTGTAGCTTCTCGCCATACAAGTTGGTGGCAAACTGGGCCTATGCCGCTACCCAATACAACTCGAGTTGTAACCCCCTAAACTCCCTCCTGCCATAGGAGGGGGTCATATCGGTCCACTTTTTACGGACCGCTCCGGAGTGCCATAAAAATTGTGCGCAGTGCCCGTGGAGTCTAGTAAAGAAGGGCTTGCCAGGCCAGACCGGAACATTAGCAAATATATATAAAAGTTTAGGCACTAGCACAATTTTTTTACCAAAGATATTTTTCCAGCCATCGTGAGTGGGAGTGCCTTCCATCTGTTCAGCTTGCAAGTCACATAACCCTCGGCCGCTAGATAGTTGTCACTCAGTAAGGTGGACTTTGTGCCTGAAACATTCACACCCAGATATTTAATCCCATTCAGGGACCAACAGAGAGGGTATTCGCCCAGTGTTTTTTTTAGTACCACTGCTGAGCAGGAACACCTCCGATTTGGTATAGTTAATTGTGAATCCGGAGAAACCGCCCAGCTGTATTATGTCTCGGAGGACAGGGTCTAGGTTCACCTGAGGGTCCCTAACGTACAATAGCACGTCATCTGCATAAAGTGAAACAATCTCGGGCGACTCACTGAGGCAACCGCGCAGTGTCCGTGGCTAGCATGGATCATGTCCGCCATTGGTTTGATAATAGGGCAAAGAGGATCAGGGAAAGTGGGCAGCCCTGGCGAGTCCCCCTCCCTAGTACCAAGGGGTCATAAACACACAAATTGACCAGCACTCTGGCTGATGGGCATGTATACAGCAGCTTGATATAGCTGAACATCACAGGGCCTATACCCATCTTCTCAAGCACCACCCATAGGTATTCCCATGAGACCATGTTGAATGCCTTTTGGGCATCGATAGTTACAGCGACAGCTTCTGCCGCAGGGTCTATTCTGGCCATCACATCAAATAAGCGCCTGATATTGAGCAACGTGGACCTTTCCGGGGCAAAGCCCACTTGATCAACTTGGATCATATGGGGCATCAGTGGGAGCAGCCTGTTTGCTAGTACCTTTGCAAATATTTAGGTGTACACATTCATGAGTGAGAGAGGCCTGTAGGATCCGCACTCATGGCCTGGTTGGTCAGGTTTGAGCAGGATGGTTATGGTGGTCTCTCATAGGCATGCGGGCAAGATGGATGCGCACAACGCCGCCTCCCATTCTTCCAAAAGCCGCGGGGCCAGTAGGGCAGCATGTTCTTGATAGAATTCTGATGTGGAGTCCATATGGGCTGGGGGCCTTACTCTTAGGCAGTTTGGTAACTACTGCCAGAATTTCTTCCAAGGAGATGGGGGTCTCCAGTATCTCCCTGGTTTGGGAATTAAGACACAACAATGGGATCGCCTCAAGGAGGGAATGGATTGGCTGGGAGCCGCAGGGAGGGCCAGAAGCATATAGAGATCCGTAGAAGTCCCGGAACACACTGAGTATCTCCCGGTCAGCCCACTGGGGTTTCCCACTTCCATCCAGGATGCAGGCCACCTGGATACATCCGGCTTCTGCTTTAGCTAGCCTAGCCAGCGTTCTCCCAGGTCACTCCCCTTTCCCATATTTCCTTGCTGCTTGTGGTCGGGAGAAGTAACAAACCTCTCTCGCGGCATGCGTTTCGGAGCTCTCCAATTCAGAGCGAATTTGGGCAAGTATCTGTGGGTCTGGGTGGTGGGAGTACTCCACCGCCAAGGACTTAAGTTTGGTTTTGCAACATTGTAGTTTACGCCTAAAAGCCTTCAGGACCCCGGCCTCACTGGAGATCAACATGCTCCTGATGTAAACCTTAAAAGGCCTCCCACCTAACACTACTTGAGGTCTTACCCGCTGTATTACATGCAAAGAAGGTCTCAATATCTGACCTGATGTCGGCCTTGAACACTATGTCTTGGAGTGCTTCCGATTTAAAACGCCAGGAGCTGCCAGACATCGGGACCCTCTCTGTTTTCAGCATCAGTTCCACAGGCGAGTGGTCAGAAAGTGTGCGGGGTAGAATAATAATATCCTCCACTCTGCCCATCATCGACCCAGAGATCAGACACATATCAATGCGTTAAGACATGTCATGCACTGAGAAGTAGAACGTATACTCTCGCACCCGCAGGTGTAGGCGGCGCCAAGCATCTCTCAGTTCCAAGTGTTCCATGTGGGACAAGAGTTGTCAGGCTGCCTTAGATTGGGCCCTGTGGGCTACACCTGTTCTGTCCATGGTTTGGTCAAGGATCAAGTTCATATCGCCCCCAAAGGATTGGGACCCCTATATAACCAGAAATAATAGCTGACACACCATCATAAAATTTAGGGGAATCGACATTTGTCCCATACATGTTCACCAGTAGTAATTCGGTCCCTTCGAGGACACAATGTAGGATAACATATCCTCCCCCAGTATCTATGCCATTTTTCTTTAAGGTAAATTTCACAGATTTGTGGACTAGTGTCATGACCGCCCTAGGTTGAGTTGAGTATGAAGTGAAGAATCTGTTACCTCCACAGGCTGGAGCAACCCCACGGCACACCCATTCCCTGGCATGTGTCTCTTGCAGGATAAGGACATTTACCTTATGCCTATTTGCGTAGGCTGTTACCTTTTGTGATTTAGTAAAATTTCCTAGCCCTCTAATATTCCAGCTAATCACCTTCAGCTTCATTTCAGTTGGTGTTTGACATTTGTATGCCCCTCATGGTCATCTCGGTACACTTTCCACCTGCACATCTTTCGACTAATTACCTCCATGTACCCTGCTGCCAACTTGTTTTCATGCTTTACACCCCACATTATCTCACAACTCCTTCCTGACCACGGAAGCCAAATGCAGTTGACCCCTAACAGGTTACCTCGAGTCAGCCAATGGGGGGGAAGAGGGTTAGGGAGATGTTGTGGATAGGGAAGGGGGTGTTTTGGGTAACCGGAATGAGGGTAAGGATTTTCCATAGTGGATGGGTACTGGGGAATTAAGGAAAGGTGCATACAATACGTAATGAAACACACTTGAATTATCCTGTTGCACCTGACCTCCAAAATACCGATGTTCCCTGCCTTGATCAGCTTGAGCACCCTCCTTCTTGATTAGGACTATGCTCACACGATGAAACAAACATACAGTGCATCGTGACATAATCAGCAAGCAACTACTCAAACAACATAGCACCAGGAGGACCTGGACAAGCTTCTACATAAGCAGTACATGGACACATGTATAATAGACAATAGTGTACTCTCTTCGCACCAACGTGCTTGCTAAACACAGAAAAACATGGCAGAGCATAGCAGTAAGCAAGGAAGTACTGTTAATGCACACAATGAACGTTGCAGGGTCCTTGCCCCTGGCCCTAACAAGTTTGCTTCTTCGAGTGTTCCATTTTGACTTTGCTGAGCAAACAAGAAAAGGAACGTTTTGTATGCCAGATGAAACGTTCCTATTTTAAACTCAAGAGTTTGCTGGGAACTTTAATCCGCCCGTAGTTCTTTCCCCACGTGTCCTCCCCACCTGCACACCAGCACACCCAACGTGGAGCACTTAACTGAGGCCTGGGGGGGGGGCTGACTGCCCTCCTCCCTAGGCTTTGAAGATCACGCCTTTAAGAGGGACGAACCCGCGGTCTGAGCGTTGACCTCGCACACACGAGGCAATACTCCTGATGCCTTCTCCTCCAGTCCCCGTTCGTGCCAGCTCACTGTCCTCCTACTGCTTCCTTAGTCCAGCCCGCACTCCTCCAGCTCGTGCCAGATGCCAAAATCACCAACATGCAGCACAGGCCGGGGAGGGGCTTTACAGGCAGTCCAGCTTGTGCACATGCGCACATACCCAAATTCCAGTTGCCTCATGGGAATTGTAGTTTCCCTGTCCCCACGGAGCGAACATGGATCCTCTGTGCCCCCACTCCTCTTTTCCTCACATGACCCCCTCTCATAGGGCCCCTTCCAGGACCCGGCTTGTCTGGTTGAGCAAGGTGAAAAGCCTTTACTAAGCGAGGGGCGTGAACAGCATCCGAAGGCTCCCAAGAGTCTTCCTCCGGACCGTAACCAACCCAGGAAAGCAGATACTTTAACGATTAGCCAGGCCACCGGGAGTCCAAAATACGATGCACCTCGAATTCTGCCTGACCATCCTGCATCTCCCTGGGAGACTTCTCTGTTGCTATACCAGGAGCTGCGGGTTTAACCGTAAGAAACGTGAAACACAGGATGTACCCTCATACATCCCCCATATGCCTCATATGGCTATCGCAAACAAACGTCTGTTTTTGAAATACACTTGACAATGGTATATGGCCCAATAAATCGAGGTAGCAATTTGCGAGACCTGGCCAACCTGATATGTTGAGTGGACAACCAGACACGATCCCCTAGTGTATACTTAGGACTCTCCCGTCTCCTGCGATCCGCCTGTTTCTTATATTCCTACTTGGGCCTGTCGAGATGTTGGCATGCCCTCTGTCTGATGACCACAAGCTCTTGCGCACGCTCAGTAATTGCAGGTATCTTATCCTGTGCTGTAAACTCCTCCGGCAACATCATACAGTCTTGTCCGTATAAACAGAAATGCAGGGACATTCCCAGTGAGTCATGCTTAGTATTGTTATAGCATAATTCCGCCAGCCGCAAGGCCCGCTCCGAAGATGACTGACCTCCCGCCAAGAAACTCCTCAAGTACTGTTCCATGGTTTCATTGATTCTCTCCGTCTACCCGTCCGTTTGGGGATGATAGCCTGTGGACAAAGCACAGTAGATGCCGAGCATTTTACAGAAAACACGCCAAAACCTGGACGTAAACTGAGACCCACCATCCACAATAAATCTCAGTAACCGATGCAATTTCACCACATGTTGTAAGAATAATTCAGCCAACATTTCTGCACATGGAATTCCTTCACTAGAAATGAAATGCGCCTGCTTAGTCAAATAGCCCACCACCACCCAGATGGTATCAAACCGCCCGTCCTTGGGTAGTTCAGTAACAAACTCCATAGACAAACATGACCAAGGCTCCTCCGGAGTAGGCAAAGGTTACAGCAATCCTGCCTTTTTCAAATTATCAGACTTGGATCTCACACAGGTCTCACAATTTGACACAAAATCATGCATATCAGCAGTTAAACCGTCCCACCAAAAATACTGCTGCACCATATCTTGTGTCTTCCTACTTCCTGCATGACCTTCCAGAGGGGACTTGTGGCACCAAAACAAAGCTTTCTTCCGCAAAGTCTCAGTGGGAAGAAAAATCTTTCCTTCCTGATAAGGCAACCCCTCCTTAATGCTCCTAGCTCTGCTTCCCTGCAACCACTCCTGCCACATCTTCCTTGGAAAACTCTTGCGTACCTCCCAGAGAATATCCTTTGTGACTGCCCCCACAATCTTATCCACTGGTATGATACTTCTCTCCACCAGACACTGTCCCCGCGTCTTCTCTTGCCTGGATAGGGCATCAGCCTTCCCATTACTCCTCCCGGGCCGATACGTGAGCATGAAGTCAAATTCCTCAAAGAATTGAGACCCTCACAGTTAGCGGGGACTTAAGGTTTTTGCTGATCATAAATACTGCAAATTCTTATGGTCATTAATAACCACCACCGAATACCGTGCCCCAATCAAGTAGTGGCGCCATTCTTGAAAAGCAGCTCGAATGGATAAGAGCTCCTTATCCGTGATGGCATCATTCTGTTCGGAATTTGTCGAGTTACGTGAGAAATAGACCACCGGATGAATGTGGCCCTCCTTATCTGCCTGTGACAAAACAGCCCCAATGGCCTTATTGGAGGCGTCCTTCTCCACTTGAAACAGCCTCTCCAGATCTGGATGCTGCAAGATCGGGGCCCTGGTGAATGCTCGTTTTAACTTCTGAAATGCTTTCTCAGCCTCTGTGTCCCACTCGAATTTGCTTGCCTTTCTTAATAATCTCATAATGGGTGTAATAGTGTCTGAGAAATCCTTAATGAACCTGCAATAGAAATTTGCAAACCCCAGGAATGACTGAATGTCCTGCACACACTGGGGGGATGCCAACTTAGTTACCACCTGAATTTTTTTGTCATCCATGACAACCCCAGTAGGTGTCAAAATGAATCCTAGAAATTCCACTCTAGTAGTGTGGAATTCACATTTCTCCAATTTTGCAAACAGTTGATACTCATGCAATCTCCTCCACACTGCCTTTTCGTGCAGAACATGCTGTTTGGCAGACTCAGAATAAATCAAAATGTCATCAATGTAAACTATTACAAATAAATCCAGAAACTCGTGTAACACCTCCTGCATGAAGTGTTGGAAAGCCGCTGGGGCGTTTCCAAATCAAAAAGGCATGACCAAATATTCAAACAGACCGAATTTAGTCCGGAAAGCGGTCTTCCACTCATCACCCTCTTTGACTCTAATAAGGTGATCGGCAGCTCTGAAATCCAACTTAGTATATATTTTAGCTGCCTTCACCTGATCCAGCAAAACAGAAATGAATGGTAGTGGGAACCTATTTTTGATGGTGACCCTAGTCAGGGTCCGATAATTATGCAGGTCCTCCCGGGCCTGCATAATTATGCCCTTCCCGGGCACAAAAAATAAGGGTGAAGAAATAGGTGATTTGGAATGACGAATAAACTCGCAAGCCAACATTTCGTCGAGATACTGACGCAGATGTTGAGTCTCTTTTTCCGAGAGCGCATAAATCCGGCTACATGGCAATCTAGCATTAGCCTCCAAATAGATTATACAGTCACATTGTCTATGAGGTGGTAACTGTGCTGCTTGTCCTTTATCAAAAAACCCATGAAAATTCTTGATACTCTTCAGACAACCTGGTGGATACCACCCCAACACTGCTCTGTGGTCCCACTTCTTCTGCCAGAAATTTTGCGGGCCCCCCAACAGCAGTCAAGTAGGAACCACAATGCTTTGTCGCAAAAGTCAAGGTCCTCTCCCCCCAGTCACTGCATGGGTTATATGTCACTAACCGTGGCATGCCCAAAATGACTCAAAACTGGGGTGCCGCGATTAAATCAAATGCAATAGCCCACTCAAGTCCTGCCCCACACCTCATTGTCATACCCTGGGTCTGCATAGTGATGGGACTTGTGATCAAACATGATCCACCCACTGTTTGTACAGGCTCACTCTCTTCCTTCAGTACAATAGGTATACCCAATTTGGTAGCTAATGAGATGTCTAAAAAATTCCCAGTAGCCCCAGAATCTACCATAGCAGAAACGGTCTCACTGGAATTGGCAAAAAGTAAAGTGACCAACAGGTATAAATGTGGTGCCTTGAGTTGAGTCGTATTTGCCACTAACGACGGAAACTCTTCCTTGCTGAGGCTCGAACAGTCGTTCCCTCACACACCGAGCCCCCTCTTTACCCGCCTCCGACTGTTTCCTCTCCATGTTTTGGCCTGGTGTATTAGGACAATTCCTAATATAGTGCCCTGCCTTACCACAGTATGACACAAATTTCCTGCTCTCCTTTTCCCGTTTTCCTTGGACAACAATGGTCCCCGGACACAACCAATTTGCATGGGCTCCCCTTGAAAGCCCCCCCAAGCTCTCTAGTCTTCTCCGGCCTAAGAAATGGTACTCCCTCCGTTCTCCTTTTCTTCCCCCTATGTTCACTCAATCAATGATCGAGTCTCAGGGCCAAATCAATTAAGGCGCCACATGAATCTGGTTGGGGTTCCACATGGGCTATTACATCCTTCAACTCCTCCCTCAATCCTTGATAAAACAACACAATCTGCTTGGGCTCCGGCAAATGTATCCATGGCCCCAGCTTTCTTCACCGCCTTGGCCCCTTTTGTCATGATGGGGACAACTTGGGGCCCAAATGAGATTGGTAACAATGTCCTCCCAAGCAGGGTGTTCCAGGGCCACCAATTGGAGGCATACGAGAGTATGGGCTCACCTATTAAATGTTGAAAAGCAAGGATCCTTGGACAAATAAGGGGACTGGTCGGCAGCTCCCTTTCCACAGCAGGGTGTATAAGGGTGCATTTAGGAGCTACAGACCATATGCCGGTACAGACGTACCCCACACCACAGCATGAGCAGCAGGGGGGGACCAGTAGCAGCGCGCAATGCAGCCAAGACGGAAGAAGTCACTTGTTATCGGGGTCCACCGCCACACTTCTCTGTACCTTGACCACGCAAATAGGATGGCGGGCGCCAGCACGTCACTGCTGCAGAAATGTAAACGGCTGGGCAGCTGTACCCCTCAGCAATTCCGAGAGAATGGCCTGATACAGGAATGGCCTGGGGCATTCAAACTGTTCCTTCCCCCCACAGATCCAGGTCTAGTGTCAGGCCCCCACCGTACTTACTTGGTGCCCAGGACAGCGCTGTCCATCATCATGGCATGCATGAGTCCAGCAGGAGGGGATCAAGCGGTGGCGGGAGACACTTCAATGCCGGTGGAATGTTGATCGTCATGGGCTCGTTGGACAGACAGTGCCTCTGTCCCTCAATCACTCACCCCCACAGCCCGGATCATACAGAGGCCATAGTTTTGTAGCTGCTACACCGCCGCAGCCTGAGTCACTCAAGGCCAAGATAGCTCCTCCAGGACCACTATCCCTCCAGCTCCTTGAACATGAACGTAGCAGCCTGGCTCGTAGTCAGAGCCCCGCTTCCCAGCCACTCCACTGCCACAGGCCAGCCCCCGAGGCCACGGCCGGCTCGGGGCAGGATACAGGGGCCTCACTAATTTGCGGGCACTCACCCCAGCTAGTTGGACACAGGGTCCGAGCCCACCGCAATGCCGCCACAGAGGAAAGAGGGGGAGCCCGGTGACTGTAGACGTCCCAGCCCAGCCAGGCGAGAAGCGGGCGACAGGTCTCTCCCACACACATGCGTGCCGGGATGCTCCGACCCCAACGCCCTCCCGGGCCTCCACAGAAGCAGCCTCCCTGCTGCGGATCGGGTATGGGGAGTTCAGGTCATAGTTGCTGGCCGAATATCATCAGCTGCTGTCACTACTCGTCGAAAGATAGCTTCGCCACACAGAGCTCACAGACTACACAGCCATCTTAATTGGCTGCTCAACAGCACCCCCCCAACCTTGCCCCCCACCAGTGCATTTTCAAACAGATTTACGTGATGTCTTTGCCATCAATTAAAACAATTTCATGTTGGCTGTGTTCTTACATGTCCATGTAAGCCGCTCCAATATATGCCAGTATTACCATATAAGGGCATACTCCTGATGTCTTTTCCAATAAAAATGCCATGCCACATTAAGAAAATGTATCCACAACAAACAAAACAAATTGGACCAATAGAATGAAGAAGACATGGTTCTGTGTAGGTATTATCAAATCTTAGCAAGCATGATATTTATTTCATATTTTGATTATAAACAATTATTTGACATATCACAACATAATAAAAAAGCTCACAAACTTTCCCCTTAATTCACAACTCATTCACATCTCATATATACCATATTCATACCAACAAATTTCCTTAACATGGGTGTCTATTGTCACCATGACATCATGTAGAATCACAAATTCAAAATCAGACTCATATATTTTCCAGATGTATCTCCCAGTGTGCCTTCCAGGAGTTGTATGTCGACACGTGTTTCGGTTGTAGTTCGTTATGGGCAGAGGATACCCTGCCCTGATATTTTAGCCAACCTTCATCAGGACGGAGGACAACAGATAGATATGTGTTGCCTTTAGGATGGATAGGACGAGCCCTGTGAAAAGGATAATAAACTAATTACAATTTAGTTCTGTAACCCTGTCTTCTTGTATAATTTCCATAATACATTCAATTTAAAAAAAAACCTTCAACATCTTAATCTGTCACCCATATCAAGCTCACCTCCAATGAGAACTTGAGAAGACAGTGACGTGATAGCGGAATCAATCCCTGTCAGTGTTCTGTGTCAAATTCCTACAGAGCAAGAAACAAACAAACACAATGGCCTGTGTTTTAGCTAAAAAATGTGCAATTGATATAAATCTAGCCACGATAGAGAAAAGGTACTTACTCCTTCACACTTGCGCTGGCAATTAGTCTAGCTGTTTATGTTTTAATCCCAGTCGGGAAATTTCAGTCAAAAGGTTTCCAGTATCTCGTGTCTTCCCAGTCAGGCACTTCTATGTAGTGAGGTCTGTATAATTCAATCCCACCTTGTGGCATTCTACAATTATATAGAGGAATGAAAAATTAGATGTAAAAGTGACTATTAGTGAGAAAGCTGGTATTAGCCACTATTAAGTACGTTATTCTGATCATCAGCCTTTTTCCCTTCTACATTCTGAGGGTGATCTTCCCATGATTGTGGCATGTCTGCTAACCCGAAGTGCACAGGTAAGTTGTTAGACATTTGCCCGTTATATAGTTTACATCAAAGGTGGTGACCCTAGCTCAACTATGTATGTGTGGTAACCACGGCAGACGTATTACTCATCCCGGGGTTGTTTCCCCGTTCATCTTCATTTATTACTGGGATTAATACTTAAACGGCTAGACTAATTGCCAGTGCAAGTGTGAAGGAGAAAATACCCTTTCTCTATCGAGGCTAGATTTATATCAATTGCTAATTTCGTGTGGATTGTGTCCTCCAACGTATTCCTCATCTTAGATGTATTCCATCCAGCTTTGCTGCTCTTCGGAAATGTTTTCGGCAGAGGGCGCCGTGTGTCGATGTCGTCGAGTCAATGGTCCCTCGAAGGCCTCCGTTGAGGGTGACGTCATCGGGTATATAAGTAGCACGAGCGGCGCCCGTTGGCCTCAGTTCCGTTTTTCCGCAGTATACGTTGCTTCAGAGATTCGGCGCGCCTCGAGTTCTGTGAAGATAATAAATATAACGAAATATGTCCTCGTCATCGACGCCGACCACGACCCCAAAATCGGGTTTCAAAAAGTGCAAGTCGTGCGGTTCAAAAATGTTGATCACGGACCCGCGCCGAGAGTGTGTGTGGTGCCTCAGAAAGGGCCACGACATGGAGGCCTGTACGAAGTGTCAGGCGATGACGGGGAAGGCCTTGCGAGAAAGGAGAGGAAAACTACAGGTAGGTCGCAAAACCGATCGTAAAGCCTCTAGCGTCGAGGTCCCGTGAGGAGAAATCTCCTCGACGCGAAAGGCATCGGTCCAGGTCCCGAACCGATTCCCATCGCTCGTCGTCTTCGACGAAAAAATCGAAGAAATGCCACAAGTCTCCCTCCACCTCGTCGTCAGACGAGTCTCCGAAAAGGATGAAATGCCCCACGAAACATTAGTCTCCCGAAGAGTGGGAAGCATTCAGGGTCAAAATGATGGAGGTGTTTGAGAAAGCAAAGCCTTGGTCCGCGCCTTCTTCAGAAGCTGGCCGGGAGCGTCATCGCTCCGACACTCGCGCACCCTCGAGCCCGGGTGATCGAAAATGGAAGGATAGAGAACCTTCCAGGACGCCAAGCGAAAAACGCTCGAGTCGAGTCAACCGTTCGAGGTCACCGACGCCGTCTGAGATCCATCACACCTCGAAGGGAAAATCTTCGAAGAGCGCCTTGACGCCCTCGAAGCAAACCCCATCGACAACCGCTATGTCGTCGACACCGTCGACGCCCTTATCGACGTCGATGCCGAAGCCCTCGGCGCCAAAGGCTTCAGCCAAGCCAGGGCAGCCAGAAAAAGGGAAAGATAAGGTTACAAGACCTGTAATATCCTCAGAGCCCTGTAATACACCTCTTCCTCCTCCTCTCCCAGAGAAGGTGTTCAAGCCTCTCCCCAGGAAGGAGTTTTTCAAGTCCCTGACCTCAATTCTTGAGGAACAGGAGAGATCTGATGAGGAGAATGTACCTTTTGGGCTAGAATATGGCAGCCCAAATGTCCCAGAATGCTTGATTTCAGAAGAAAGCAGAATGAGGGACTTGGTGGAATCATTACACAATGCAAGTGTCATTGACACATCTCCTGAAAATGACTTTGGCAGACCAGAACCAGGAGAGCATGCCAGTCCATCATACCGTCAGTTAATGACGAAGGTAGTAGATTACTTAGGATGGGCTAGACCATCAGCCCAATTCATCCAGGATGATTTGACAGATATATTCGACCATGGTCCCACCGAAGACCCAGTGCTACCCTTTCATGTAGCCCTGCAAAATAGGGTGGCCAAGGAAACTCCGGATTCTATTCCTCCGGTAAATAAATCCCTCACCTCAAAATACCCTCCCGGCCAGTAGCGACCCAGGCTATCTGTCCAAACATCCAACTCCCGAGAGTCTGGTCATACAGACAGCCACAGCTTCTAACAAACTTGCGTACCCTTCTATCCCTCCAGACAGGGACGATAAGCGTGTGGATGGCTGGGCACAGAAGGTATTTTCAGCTGGGAGTATGGCTTTATAATCTGCCAACTCCACATGTGCCTTGGTAAAATGTTCGTACGCTCTGTGGGAGTGCATCGCAATGGCGGCGGAGCACATACCAGACGGGGAAGAAAGGGAAGGGTTCCTAGCCATTGTTAGAGATGGAAAGGAAGCCATGCAGGAATCCCTTCAATCTGGATTGGACACTGCGGATAGTGTAAGCAGGTACATGGGCACTAGCACGGTAATGCGCAGATTTGCGTGGTTACGGAAGTCGGGTCTTGCACCGGACGTACAGAACCGCCTTCTGAACATACCTTTTGACGGGTCTCACCTTTTTGGCAACAAGGCTGACGAGGCCCTTGAGAGGTTGCAGACCTCAAAAGCTGCTGCCAAATCTTTAGGAGCTGCTATTAGGCAACCTCAGCCTTTTCGTGCGCCAAGACAATCGTGGAGGGGACAATCCTATCGTTACTACTCCTCATATGGAAAGGCGAGAGGAATGGCCAGTCAAAGGGGCCAGAGAAAGGCCAGTCGCGGTGGACGAGCAAAACGTGCAAAGCCAGCTCCAGCTGCAGCCTCTTTGCCATCAGCGGCTGCAACAGCCACCACAAAACCACTTTGAGGACTTGCATCACAAAACACCTGTAGGAGGCAGGCTGTCACAGCATCTGCAAGAATGGCGAGCCATTACTTCAGATGTTTGGGCTCTAGAAATAATAGCCCAAGGCTACTGCCTTCCTTTTCTAACGCAACCTCAAAGCAATCTTCCAGGGAGACACCCTTTGAAGTTTTCGGACCCGCTCCTACAACAGGAAGTTCTAACCCTGCTGGAGAAAGGTGCTATAGAACCAGTACCTGCAGCGGAGAAGAACAAGGGATGGTACTCACCGTATTTTTTGATCCCAAAAAGGACAGAGGACTGAGACCCATCTTGGATTTAAGAAACTTGAACAAGTTCCTCAGGAAGGACAAGTTCAAGATGGTTACCCTTTCTCAGATCCTTCAGGCCCTTCAACTTCAGGACTGGTCGGTGTCATTGGACCTCCAAGATGCTTATTTTCATGTGCCGATTCATCTCAAGCACAGAAAATACCTAAGGTTCGTAGTTGGCTACTCACACTATCAGTTTCGAGTCCTGCCATTCGAATTGACCTCCGCCCCGAGGGTCTTCACCAAGTTAATGGTAGTGTTGGCAGCGCACCTCAGGAGAGGGGGAATTCATGTCTACCCCTACCTGGATGATTGGTTGATCAGGGCACGTTCTGCCGAGCAAGCACTGGATCATCTGAAAGTCACCTGCCACTTCCTCCACAGACTGGGCTTCTCCCTAAATTTCAAGAAGTCGCAAATGACACCTTCCCAACAGCTTCAGTACATAGGAGCTGTATTAGACACATTCTTGGGAAAGAGCTTGCCTCCCAAGTCGAGGGCTCAAGACATTCTTCAGATGGTTTCCAAATTCCAAAATGCCCAAAATCTCCAGGCTTACGACTTTTTAAGGTTGCTCGGCCTCATGGCATCCTGCATCTTCCTGGTGCCAGAGGCACGCTTGAGCACGAGATCCCTTCAATGGGCTGTAAAGACTCAGTGGTCCAAGTTCTCGGGTCAAATGACGGATCTTCTCCAGATTCCGAACAAAGTTCGACAAGATCTTTTATGGTGGACTTGTACAGAGAACATCCTAAAAGGAGAACCTTTTTGGCAACCATGGCCGGAGATCACAGTAGTGACGGACGCCTCACTCATGGGGTGGGGAGCTCATGCCAACGATCTGACAATCAGCGGTCGTTGGTCTCCATCGGAGTCCAAACTACACATCAACCTTTTAGAGCTGAGGGCAATCAGACTAGCGCTGAAGGCTTTCCTGCCATCTGTCAGGGGAAAGAATGCCCAGATAATGACGGACAACACAGTGGCCATGCATTATCTAAACAAAAGAGGAGGTGTGGGGTCACTACCTCTGTGCAGAGAGGCAATGCAGCTCTGGTATTGGGCAATTCAGGAAGGAATCTATTTAACAGCAATTCATCTAGCCTGGGAGGAGAATATGACGGCAGATGCTCTGAGCAGGCAGAGCACGGTGTCCCACGAATGGGAACTGGCTCAGGAAGTCATTCAAGAGATCTTCGCCCTTTGGGGAACCCCTCAAGTAGACCTATTTGCAACCGGTATCAACCGAAAGTGCGAAAGGTGTAATGCTCAAGGGAATTTCCCCCGAGAGGAGCCCTGGGGGACGCGTTCGTGGTGGAGTGGAATTTCCCAATATTGTATGCGTTCCCTCCGATTCCCGTCATTCCTCAGGTCATCAGGAGGCTGAGACGCTTCGGGAGCCGCATGATCCTAATTGCCCCAGTTTGGGCCAGGAGAACGTGGTACCTAGACCTTCTAGAGTCTTTGCAGATTCCACCGTGTGTTGCTTCCCGGGACATAGCCGAATGGATCTGCGTTGGTATAACCCGTTTAAGCTGGTTAACGAGCAATTCTGTGAGGATTTTGGAGTCCCGATTGATCAGGGAAATCAGCCTGTAGGAGGCACAATCTAGCAGTGATTTCCCTGGTTTGAGGATTGGTATGATTACCGATTCCTACATGCTGTCTGGCAACTGCTCCTTCTCCTACGCCTCTTGATATGTTTCCAACAGTCTCAGTGCTAAGGTGCCCTTGTATTCCTTGTAGAACTCGCCTGGGAGCCCATCGGGTCCCGGGAATTTACCTGACGGAAGCTCAGCAATAACGGTCTCTATTTCTTGTACTGTGAGGGGAGCCTCCAGTATCTGGACCTGTTCTACTGCTAATTTCGGCAGTCTGATCTCTACTAGAGCGTCCGCCACATCGCCGGCTATACCACTGGGTTGGGGGCATACAGTTGCTCATAGAATTGTGAGAATAATTTGTTAATGCCCTCTTGGGTCCTGACCTCTTCCCCTGCTCCATCTTTTATCGCATCGATAGGGTCTCTCATATACTCCTGCTTGGTGAGCCAGGCCAGGAGCCTGCCGAGCTTATCACCCTCCGTGTGTAGTCTCTGTATGTACTTCCCATAATTCAATCTCCCCAGTTTCTCCAAGAGTGCGACACATCCCAATCTCAACTCCATTAGTTCTCTAGGTTCCTCCTCTGTCAGTCGTGCTTGGCATTCAGCTAGTTCTATCTCACTTTCCAGTCTCCCAAGATCTGCCAAAGCGTTCCCCTCAGTCCCACCAGTCCCCCTGTTTTTCCTATAGCCGCCCCCTTTATCACCATTTTGAAAGCATCCATCACCATTACTCTCTACACTTCCCACATTGTGCTCGAAATAATCTTCTATCGCATCATGCAAGAATTCCTGGAGCTTGCCCTTAGCCGCCATGTTGGTATTGGGGCCTTTCTATAGGTGTGTGCCCATGTTGCTAGCAATGGTGCATGGTCAGATAGTGTTTGTGCCTTAATGTTTATCCCCGTGAATTCTCTCAGCGATTCAGTGCCCGTGAATAAATAGTCTATGCATGTTCCATGGGGTGCGCTCTAGTGTCTATACCCTCTCCCATCTCCCTGTACCTTTCTCCAGATGTCCGTCAGGTTCAGGATCATTTGTAAAGCCTTCGCTGGCTGTGCTAGCTTCCATTACGTATCATCAGATCTGTCCAGAAGCAGTTCCAGGGTGCAATTGAAGTCACCCACCCAGATGAATGTTGCGTCTCTGTATTGGGCCAATTTGGGTACAATTTTCCTGAAGAATTCTGTTGCATCGTGATTCGAAGCGTATGTGTTTTTCAAGCATATTTCCTTATTCTCCAACATTCCGTGCACTATCACAAGTCTGCCTTCTGAGTCGTGTTCTTGCTTTATCAGCTGAAATGGGACCCCCGGGCAACCTAAATCAGCACTCCCTTAGCATAGTTTGAGTATGTTGGACTGTATAGTTGTCCACCCCATTTTTTGGCCTCTTTGGATTGCTTCTCAGACGTTAAGTGAGTCTCTTGTAACATAGCTATTTTGACCTTCATCCTGTTCAGCCAGCGGTATACTCAGAGTCTCATAATGTAAGCATTGAGCCCTCTGATGTTCCAGGTTGCAATTGTTATCTCGTCCAGGCCCATAATTGTGGTGTTCCCTCGGGCCCGGCCCCTCTCTGCAAGCCCACCATCCTGAGTCTCCTTTCCTCGGCCCTGGTTTGTGCCGTCCTATCTCCCCATAGATGAGTCCCCATCTTCCCCTCACTAATGTCATACTGTGCCATCGTCGCCATCGGCCTCTGACTGGGGATGTTTCCCTGGGCTTGCTTCCTTTTATCCTTTCCTTGTCCATCGCCACACACGCAGTGCCTTCTGCTTCTTTGTATTCTGCTTTCTACACTATTTGTGCCTTTCACCAACCAGCCAAACAACTGACTAACTACAACTATCAAACAAACGCCCAGCAACCCTCCCCCTGCTCGGGCCTCGCTGCTTCTTTTGTACCGCCCAACAAGGTGGGACCAGCCCGCCGCAGCGTGATGCCTTAAAACTGACCTCCAGACTCGTAAAACTCTTTGGGGTTTTGTGTCTTGTCGTCCTCTTTGGCAGAACTGAAGTTCATTGCTCCGTTATTAATTCCCTATGGCTTGCGTTATGTGCATTATGCTGAATCGTTCTTCCTCATATTGGGTTCCCCCATGTGTTCACCGGGGCATGTTGTCATCATTATTGGCATTTCTGGGTCTCTGCTGGGGAATACCTTGCTGGTCCATCCATGTATGGGCCTCGTCTGTCGTCTCAAAGAAACACGATCTGCTCTGATGTATCACCTTACGTTTAGCAGGATATAGCAGCATGTAACGTATACCCGCCGCTTTAAGGCGTTCCTTAGTTGGGCCGAAACGCGCTCTTTGTCTCTGGACAATAGCTGTTTTGTCTGAATAGATTGTTGTTCTGGAGGAGTTCCTGGTTATCACCCCCCTTCTCTGGAGAATGTCAATATTTTCTCCCTAGCTTTGAAATTCATGATCCTAGCGATCATTGGTCTTGGGGGGGCTCTCAGTTGGGGTTTTCTGGTCAAGGCTATGTGTACTCTTTCTACTGCGAAGCCCTGAGACATTACCCCTGCTCCAATCTCCTGCAGCAGCAGATGTTCAACGTAGTTTGTGGGGTCCCTTCCCTCTTCTCCTTCTGGCAGTCCAGCTATGCAGATGTTGTTCCTTCGTGCCCTCCCATCCACGTCCTCCACTCTGCGTTCCAGGATCTTCACTCGTTGTAACATCGTGGTGTTCTGCTGCACCTGCGCCGTACTCACTCTGTCTGTCAAATTCCATACATCATGTTCGATGGGGCCCATATCCACTATGACTGTGTCCAGCTTGTTTTCCAGGGACGCCTTTAGGTCCGCTATAGCTTCTAGTATTGGGCCCTCGCTTTCTCCTCCCGGCTTTTGTGCAGCGCTCGTCGAAGCTATGTTTGCTTCTGATGGGGTGGGTTGTCTCTTGTCGAACTTTTTGGTAAAGGAGCCAATGCTAGTCTGTTTGCCTCTTCCTCCTTTTGATCTGCTTGGCATTCCTCTCTTTCAGGCGTTAAGCGTTGTCTTCTCTCACTGTCCCTCCCAAGGTGGCACTCTGGGCTCTGCTTCTATATCTGTAAGCATGCAGGTTTACTGCAGTGTCAGGGTGTTGTTACCCTCTTCCCGTTAAGGTATGTTGGCTCCCTCTTGTGCTCCAGCACTAGTGTGTCTCCTTGTGCACTCAGATCTTATTCCGGAAAGTTACGGGCCCACTTCTTTGTACCTGGCCCCCTTCAGCGCCAATACACTTCGGCAGTGGGCAGACTGCCCTCCCACTTATATGCATTGCCACGTGGGCCGTCTGGCTGATGTTGTATCCTTTCTTCTCGCCTTAAGGCTCTGTGGGGGTCTATCTGTTGCTTATTCACTCACGGACAAACCGTGGCTGCAGGGGGGGGGGGTTCTCCTCTCCGCTGCTGCTCAGGTTCGGAAGACCAATGCCCCTCCTATATTCTTTCTGCCCCCAGGTTGCTCCTATGTTAGCCTTGTTCATGGTACAACCCGGAGGGCAGATGTCTCATTGCCTGCACCGGAGAACCCCTGGATTGGACCCACTCGAACGTTATTTTCACAGTGTGTCTCGCTTGCTTGCTCCTGAACTGCTGTGCGACTGAGCCCTGGGAGGCACAGTCAGCAGCTCCACTCTCTTGCTCTGCTTCCCACCTTGAGTGGGCTGTGTTCTCCCACGTTGCGCTGCTTTTCTGTCCGTTCCTATGCCCTCGCAGCTCCTCGCGGCGCCCTCTCTATACCCCCACTATGCAGTGGAGGTCCGCTCCTTGTCAGCTTTGTCTGTTGTGCCTCAGGATGGTTCGCACGGAGATTGCGCCTATGAATGTATGGGTCTGCCCAGCCCTCTAGCCAGCGTCTGGATCCCTTGGACTGGCCAGTACTGCTCTTGGCCTTAAGGTGCGTCCCACCTGCGGACCCAATCTATGCCACCAGGGTAGGCTGAAAGTGAATCTTGTCTCCCGCGATGGGGAATTTATATGGGGGGAGCATGTGGTCTTGTGCCTCCCCCCTGCTAGGCTGGAGCCTGCTTTGCTCACCTTCGCCTCTCGCTGTTCTCCTCTCCCTTCCTCGGGGTTCACCGATGCTCTGGGCCCCCTCCGGCGTCTTGTCCGATCCTCGGTGCAATCCCCTGCCTCGGGTGTCCGCTGCGCAGCAGGCGGGCGGCCTGGAGTCCCATGTGGTCCCGCTTCGGCTCCTGGCGGGCCCATCAGCCTCCTACGTGGTGGGTGGAGCTGGCACAAATGTCACCGCTGCAAGCCTGGCACGTAGTCGGAATGTCCGTCGTGGGTCTCCGGTGCTCCCCACAAGAGAGATGGATGAGAGGGGACTCTGAGTGAGCCCGCCGCGCCCTCGGTGTCAGGGCTGTCCAGGTCACCCGCTCAGGCACCAGGCTCTTGCCTCACTGTTACGGCCCGGCCACTGCTGGGCAATCTCCTGGGCTCCGGTCTAACAGAGCACGCCCACTCAGTGAGTGATGTCCTCCTTCGCTGTTCGCCCTCAGCTAGCACTGTGTCCCACGCGTGCTTCCTGGGTTGCTCGGGTGCTCCGTGGCTGCCGAAGCCCCTGTGACGCTCCCCGGCTCCGCTTCTCAGGACGAAGACCTCTTGCTAGGGCCGCTGTCCTGCTACACTCTCGCCCTCTTGCCTCCTTTGTCGATGGGCTGCCCTCGTCTCCTTAATCACGCTGGCTCCTCCGAAAATTACCCAGGCCCCGGGCCGCATGAAATGCAGGATGATAGAGGGTCTGGGAGTTTAGGCGCGGGGTGGGGGAAAACGGCGCAAAAGCGTAGGGAGGGGCGTCCGAACGGCGCCACAAGAAACAAAAGCCCAGGAAGGGCAGGAAACAGCACCTGGGAAGGTGTGAAATGTAACAGTAAGGGGTCAGGGGGGTAACCCGGCCGCCCCCAAGAAGGAACAAAAGGCCGGGGGGGTATAAGTAAGCCTGGAAAAGGAGAGGCGGCACAAACCAGGTAAGAGCTCACCTCTCTCGGGGAGGCTCTTAGTGCCTGGATAAGGGGAAGGAAAAACGTTTGCTCTTGCGGGCTCACGCATTTTCCTACCTCTCGGAATTCGTCCTAAACGCAGTGGCTACGAGTCACCCAACGGTGCCGGAGCAGGTGCGACCCAGAAGTACCAGCTGCGAACGAACAAAGGACTTTCGCCGTGGGTCAAACGGGAAGCGTGGCTGACGGAATTCAGACGAGAAGGATGGCGGAAGGAAGAGCAAAAAGGGCCCGAGAATTCTCAGAATGGGCGAGAAAGGCAGAGAAGCAATACATGGCACAATGGGTGCTGGAGACAATGCAGAAAGAAGAAAGGGCGAAGGCAACGTCACCTCTGCTGTTCATAGAGCCCAGCAGCAGCGAAGGAGAAGACGAGGTACCGCAAGGACAGAAAAGGGGAAGAGCGGAGTTGAAGAGATCAGAGGAACAGACAGAGGCACCGACCAAGAAAAAGAAAAAAGATAAAAAGAAAGGTACTGTGAATAATTTGGGGAATAAAATCGTAAAAATGTTAAAAAATTGCGTCACGGTTTCGGGTAAGTCTCCCAGAACCAATGACAAGAAGAGCAGACGGGGGAAGGGATCCAGGGAGGAGCAGCAGGGGAGTTCCTCAACTGAAGCAAGCAGTGATGACGAAGAAAGGGATCATCTAAGAGCTTGGGTAAAATGGAGGGGAGTGGTGAGCAGGGAAAAACAGAGAGGGGCGGGGGGGCAGGGGCAGAACCCAGGGAAACCCCGGTCCCGGCACCACAAGGGGCACCAGTAGAACCCAGGGAAACCCCGGTCCCAGCACCACAAGGGGCACCAGTAGTCCCGGTGCCGCAAGGGGCACCAATAATCCTGGCACCACAAGGTGCACCGGCAGGGCCAAATGTAGTGGCAGGGGACACACCACCGGGGGTAGCACCGATGGTGGCAGCGGCAGAAAATGGGGGGCCACTCATGACGAAATATGGCAGGCCAACCATGGGTAAAGATGCGCAGGGCAGGTCAATGAAAGCGATGGCTTGGTACATAAATGACAAAGTAAAGGAAAAAATATGGAGGAAGGAATTGATCGATAAATTTACATTGTTAGATTGTCAAAAGAGGGGGATGAATGTGGCCCTAGAAGACATGAAGGAGGACGAGAAAAGTTTACTTAAAAAGGGGCCAGTAGTAAGGAATTTCGACAACTGGATGTCGGCCTTCACCATAATGTCTACAATTATATTACAAAAATTCCCGGAAGACGGGGTAGCATTAGTTGCGTATCAACAGAGGGTGCTAAAGGTACACGCAGCGTTTGGAGGTGATGCATGGCTGGAGTACGATCACGATTTCAGAAAGGAGATGGACTGCTTTCCGGATATGGGTTGGGATGAAGAAAACTTTAATCTCTACATATTTAATGTGCTAAAGGAGAAATGGGATTCCAAGGAGCGGAGCACAGGGGGACAACAAGGAAGGCAGTATTGGCAGAAGGATTACAAAGCGGATTATAGATACAATAGCAATAAGTACGAATCCAGCTATGACAGAAATAGAGACCAGAGTTTGCGGAGCAGAAATTATGGGTCGCAGAGAGGGTGGCAGAGCAGCCTGCCCCCGACAACACAGGGGGGGCAGTGGGAGCATGGGGACAACGCAAGCAGAACCAGGACAATGTAGGAGTTTTGAAATGGGGGTACCATGTAGCTGGGGATGGAAGTGCAAGTTCAGCCACAAGTGCGAGAGATGTAAGGGTGACCACAGCAGCTCCAAGTGCACAAAGGGCGCAGATCCAAGCGCAGAAGCGATGAGACGCGGAAATAAGAACTGGGACGGGAAGGGGGCCACGCCGGGAAAAATCGAGAGATGGAAAGGTGGCTCCAGAAATACACAGACCAAGAAACGGCCCAGAGCAATGCAACGGTAACATATTCAGACTTCGAGGAGGCAGTAGAACTGGTCAGGAAAGCGGGAAAAGGGGCATGGATGGCATTCCGCCTGTTGCCAGTCAACAGCAGATCACGTAGATGGTTATGTAGGCATTGGGAGGGGGAATACTTCGTCGACAACTGCCTCCCGATGGGGTGCGCCATTTCAGGCCCATATTTTATCGTGGAAATAACAAGCGAGTGGGGTTTTCATCTGGCGGAGGAGAAAACGGTGGGCCCAACGCAGATTATCCAATTCCTAGGAAGAGAAATTGACTCAAACAAAGGAAGGTGTCGGATCCCGGTGACAAGATGACGGATCTGCTAGCGACAGTGAGAGAATTGCAAGCGCTGGCAGGAAAGCGGAACGTCGCAGGAGGAGTCATACCTCAGGGGAGGGTGTTCCAGAGAAGTATTGAGCTGAAAACGAGTGGTGCTACAAAGGGGGCACCACAGAGTCAGGTTAGGGGGAGGAATCAAGAAAGATCTGGAAGTGTGGGCAGAACTTCTGAAATACTTCAATGGGTCGGTGATATGGCAATCACCGGTGAACGAGGAAGTTAAAAGGGTATTGTTCACCTATGCAGCAGGTGGCCTTGGGTTTGGCGCAATACTGGGGAAACAATAGTGTGCAGGCGAGTGGCCAAAAAACAGGAGGCGGGAGGGACAAAAAACATAATGCTGCTGGAGCCCTTCCCGATATGGGTCGCGTTATGCGCATGGGGGGAAGAGCTAGGGAACAGGGAGTTCACAGTATGGTCAGATAACATGGCGGTGGTGCACGTGTTAAATAAAGGAAGTGCGTCATGCACAATAGTTTTGGAATTAATGAGGGCAATCACGCTGGAAAGCATAAGAATGAATAGATGCATAAAGGCGAGGCATATCGCTGGGGAAGCAAATGTGGTGGCTGATGCAATCTCACGCTTGCAGTGGGGAAAAATTCAGGGAGCTAAGACCGGACGCCGGCAAGGATAGAACGCCCACGCCACGGAAGGCATGGGTCCCGTTGGAGGCACTAGAAAAGAAAGCACGGTTGGCCACAAGGTCGACTCAAAAGAAGTGGGAGAAGAGGTGAAAAAAATAAAAAATAAAATTGCAATTGGAAAAAAGGTGAGAATTTCTCAAAGGGGCATTTGCCAAAAGGAAAAAAGAAAAGTGGTAAAAGAGGTGTTGGTGCAAACAGGCGTTAAGAGGTGGAAAAAAAAATTGCAATTGAAAACAATGTGTGAATTTCTCAGAGGGGCATTTGCCAAAGGGAAAAAAGAAAAGTGGTAAAAAGATGTGTTGTAAAAGAGGTGGAAACATTTTTATTGATAAAGGGTGAATGTCTCGAAGGGGCATTTACAAAAGGAGAAAAGGAAAAGCTGGTTGGTGGAAACAAGGTAAAAGAGGTAAAATTGCAACTGAAGAAATGTGTGAAATTCTTGAAGAGGAATTTGCCAAAGGGAAAAAGAAAAGATGGGCGGCGGCGCACCACAAAAGTGTCGGGAATACGGAACCCAACCAACAGCGCTAGAATAAAATGTGCTATGAGAGGATGGGCTAAATTAGAGGGGAAGAAACCAGGTGACAGAAGGCGGGTGAGCTTTGGGAAGTTGATAAGTCTGTTAAAAGTATTACAAGAGGCACGTAGCAGCACGGGCGAAGCCGCGCGGTTCAGGGCAGCACCTTGCGCTGGCATATTACGGGGCTTTCGGGGTAGGGGAGCCGGGGGCCAGTAATACGGTGGCAAGAGACGGCCTGGCAAGGAGGGATGTTAGTATGGGAGACAAGGGGATGTCTATAATACTAGAGAAAGCTAAAACAGACCAAACGGGGGAGAGCAACAGACCAAAATTGCAGGAGAGAGAAGGACCACTGTCCCAGATGCACCACACAAGAATTCCTAGACCCCCGACCAGAGGTCGACGGGCAGCTATTAATGCATAGGGACGGCAGCGATTACATCCTGGCCTCCCGGGGATGCACTGCGGGGACATTCACGACTGGCTGTCGGAACGGATAGTTTTCAGGGACCCTCCCCCCCCCCGAGTACCTGGTTATACACCTCGGAGGGAACGACCTGGTGAGCACAAATAGGGGTAAATTACAGAGGAACATTTGCGAGCCACTGCATAGCATAGCCTGCAGCTGGTGTAAAACAGAGATCGTTATGTCAGAAATAATACCAAGAAGGGTCTGGTATGGGACACAGAAGAGGCACGCAATTTAAATAGCCAGAAAGAAACTAAATAAATCAGTAGAAAAGTACTGCAGGAACACAGGTCTGCACTTCATAAGACATGGCTTACATCGGAGCAACCCGGACATGTTTCACCAAGATGGGGTACACCTATCAAGGAAAGGGATGGGGGGTTTTTCCGACAACATTGTTAGGGCACTCCAAGAACGAGGTTGTAGGTAGGGTGCTTTTGGGGGGACCTGAGCGGGCGTAAAGAACACCCGCTCAGGTGTGGCGGCATGTGCCCAGGAACGAAGGCCCAGGGATAACAAGGACTCAGGAGGAGCCTTGGGCAACTTCGGGACTGGACACAAGGTGCCCAAAAGCATATGGCAGTGTAATTATTTTGTTGTGTTGTATTTTCTGTAGGAAAATAAAATGCCTACGGCCTACAACTTTTCCATACACATAAATTGTCTGTGATTTATTGCTTAGGTAGGGATCTGGTAAGAGAAGCAAAGTGAACCCACACTACTCAGCCTATGACTCAGGCCCCGGGCCGCATGAAATGCGGGACGATAGAGGGTCTGGGAGTTTAGGCGCGGGGTGGGGAAAAAGGCACAAAAGCGTAGGGAAGGGCGTCCGAACGGCGCCACAAGGAACAAAAGCCCAGGAAGGGCAGGAAACAGCACCTGGGAAGGTGCGAAATGTAACAGCAACGGATCAGGGGGGGAACCCGGCCGCCCCCAAGAAGGAACAAAAGGCCGGGAGGGGATAAGTAAGCCTGGAAAAGGAGAGGCGGCACAAACCAGGTAAGAGCTCACCTCTCTCGGGTAGGCTCTTAGTGCCTGGATAAGGGGAAGGAAAAATGTTTGCCACCCAACCCACCCTACAATAATAACGGAAGAAGAAGGGTGCAGGCAGGAGCAGGTACGCCGAGTACTCTCTCGGTACACAGTCCAAGAAAGAAGGAACAAGCGGAAGTAAGAACGCCAAGTACTCTTTCGGTACACGGTCCAAGAAAAGAAGGAGCAGGCAGAAGAAGGAACGCCGAGTTCTCTTTCGGTCCAAGACATGTCGTAGGCGGCATGTGCCCAGGAATGAAGGCCCAGGGATAACAAGGACTCAGGAGGAGCCTTGGGCAACTTCGGGACTGGACACAAGGTGCCCAAAAGCATATGGCAGTGTAATTATTTTGTTGTGTTGTATTTTCTGTAAGAAAATAAAATGACTACTGCCTACAACTTTTCCATACACATAAGTTGACTGTGATTTATTGTTTAGGTAGGGATCTGGTAAGAGAAGCAAAGTGAACCCACACTACTCAGCCTAGGAAAAAACTCAGCTTCAGCCTCGATCCGCCCTTTTGGATCAGCGGTGCGGGTCTGCGCCGTCCTTCTTTGTCATGTGTTGTCTCACTCGGAATCCGGTTTCAAGCGAGAGTCAACCCCTGTGTGCTCTAGACCTTCATGGACCCATATGTCCTTTCTCAGCTGTAAGTTCTCCGATTCTCGCCAGTTTTGGCTCTTTCGTTGGCAGGATCGTACGGAGCTCCGAAAGCTTACAGCCTACCACATGGCCGCCAAGCCACGCCCCCAGATAATAATTATTATTGCAGGTAGAGCAGGCTTCACTTAATTATTCTGCAACTACCTAAGGCAGGTACACGGGCCCTTTACTATTGTATAGATCTTGCTTCTTGAGATGATTCTCTAAGGGCATTAATCATCAGATTAACGTGGCCGACCACAAAATTCTTTGCAGGAGAACTAAAAAGGATTTTTTCTAAGAAGGTCACAGAAGCACGCTTAAGAGAGACTCAGACTCACACTGTGATATGTCTGATAGACATATTGCAATTCACATTCATAATTTTAATTGAAAGAATTAATCTTATCTTAGAAAAGTCAAATGAATATTATTTTATTTGAACCAAGGTTACTTTAAGTATTCATGAAAGGGAAAAAAACAGTCAAAACCGTAACATTTATGTATGTATAATTCAAGTCCTCATTACTCCACTGACCCCCACAGGTCTCAAGCAACCCTAGGTTGCGGATTGAGCAAGACACCCAGCTTGGTCAATACCAGTGTGACGTCAGAAAGCAATCCCCCCTCATTCATTTACACTTGTTTAGCACTTTGGCTAAGCAAGTGTGTGCACTTACAGAGTGCGCCCCATCCCCCCGAACTAGGCCTATCTTCTGTCTCTGGTGGTGCCAATCAGGAGAAGATTGATATCAAAGGCCCCACCCCCTGTCCCCATTCTCCCAATGGAAACAGAATGTTAATGTCCACGTCCAGCAGACCATGTGGCTGATTCGTGGAATTATTTGCGCCGAAAAACGGAAATTTGTGCGCCATTCTGCCCGCAAATCCTCATTTGTTAAACAGGGATTTGCGGGCAGAATGGCGCACAAATCCCGGTTTTCGGCGCAAATAATTTCATGAATCAGCCCCCATATCTTGAGCTCAGAGCTCTATTACTTTGGCTCTCTGGTCAAAGCTTGAAGCCTCAGCAATTAGCCACTGTGGAGAGCTGACACTGTGGGAACCATGACACTGTGGGCCTCATTACGAGTTTGGAGGCAGCCATGCCCTTAATAAGGGCATGGCTGCCTCCAAACTCGGGTCTGGGTCCAGGTTCCCTGAATGGGGAAATACCGGGCCATTCCGACTTTGGAGGGCCTGGTATTTCCTCCTTCGGGGAACCGGGACCCGGACCTTCCCCATTCCCATTCGAGCCCCCATAGGGCTCAATGGGGAGGGAGCTAACAATGGGCCCGTTAATAACGGGCCCGTTGTTAGCTCCCTGTTCCCCTCGCGGGACACGCAATGGACGTCTGGTCTGACCAGACGTCCAGAGCAGGTCTCGCAAGGGAACCTCGTAATAGGGCGGAATGGGATTAATGTCACCTGCACCATTACCGGCGCTGTTAAACCCATTCCGCCCGCCTCGTAATGAGGCCCTCTGTGATCCTAAACTGTGAGTATCATTGATTAGTGGGACACACGTGGCTCTGCTTGCTTCAAACAGTAGAATTAAGCTATCAAATTGCATGTTTGCTATCAATAATGACTAAGTTAAATTATTTATTTTCCACTTCACAGCATTTAGTCTCCCTGCTTATGTGGGGGTCTCCCGTGGATTGCAAAGCCCCTATTTTCGGTGGGGCTGCGCTCAGGGGCACAAACCGTCACTGCATCTAACTAGTGTGATTGTTTTTATTTTAGCTGTGTCCCATGTTGCGGCCTGTGACCAAAATAAATGCCAAGACCATTGATTGTAGTTCAATATCCTTATTTGGGGATTTATTACAAGAAAGGCCAACTTAAAGCTAAGTGGGTTCTTCCACATCAAAGCAGTGGTGAGGATGGTTCTCTCCTTGGTGGAATCAGATCCCTTTCCCCTCAGGGATTCTGCCTTGCACAATGACTCTTCCTCCCTTTGCTGGTTCCTAATTCTTCCTGGCCCCTGACTTGATTGTCCCAGTTTGTACAGTTCAAGAGGGGTTTAGTTACCCCTTGCTGGTGTTGCAGGCTGTTAGGCAGAAACCTGTGCAGTTCCCTTAGGGACCACTGCAAAAAAAAAAAGGAGTAAGCAGTAAACCCAATTGGTAGAAGTCTGCACCACCCAGATTTACCTGGTAGCTGTGGCTGAGCAGTCAGACTTCTCTCAAGAAGAGTTAGGCAGTATGTATAGTATACACAATAGGGCTAAAAATACAGTAGAACAAGCAAACACTGACCAGAGCTTTGGTATAAAAATATATAATTATTTATTTAAAAACACGCTTATGAAAATACACTGGCACTAATATATCAAGCAAGTTCAAACACAGTCATTATAAGTATATACACCTCCCTAGTTAATTATTCGACAAGTATAGGTTAAGACACCACTTATTTAGCAAAACAGAGGTGAGCGCGTAACCGTAGATGGCACTCCAATAATTTGTTTGAAAAGGGAGAGAAAAGGCAGAGTAGGAAAATAACACAGTACCAACACTTTTAAAAAACCACAGCAAGTCAAGAAAGGCAAGGTCTAATGTAGAGCAAAAAGTTCATAGGCCAGGCCCACTCTTGGAGAGAGCAAGGCGGAATGTGCCCAAGATCACACAGTGGAAATGCACTCAAAGTCTTTGCAGAAAAGTCAAAGAGGGCTTTAAAAAGTTCAGAACGGCAAAGTTAGCAGGTCTGAGGTCAACCCAGTTAGAAAGTCAAGGATTTACGGGACACCTTGGACAATCTGTTGCAAGGGAGACCAGGCGGGACACAGTACCTGAAATGGTGAGAAAGCTCCAGCGGTGGCAGTTGTTCCTGGCAGCGGGTGCAAGTCGTGGCTTCGACCAGAGGAAGAGATGATCTCGACGAGGAAGAAAGCTGGAGGTCGTTGCACTGCCAGGGAAGAAACCAGCCGCGGAGTTCCCGATTAAAAGGTACAACCCTTTTATTCGCGGTAGTGGTGAAGCGTGGCTATCTGGCCGCCGGGGTGCGTGGCACGGGCAATTCGACCACGAGACGTCCAGGAAGGCGAAAAAGGCGAACTGGTTGGTCCCACCAGCTCAAAGGGAAGAATAATCTCCTGGAAGAAGATCTCCTCTGTCGTCAGGGAAGTGGTGAGTTCGTACAGCAGGGCTCCACCGGTGGTGTCGTCGTTGTAGATGGCTCAGCTTCTCTTCAGATTCTTTAGTTCCTGTGGCGACTTCTGAAGTTCCAGTCCCCAAAGCCCTGCTTTTATGCAGAAAAACCCCCATTCAACAGCCTAGCTGTCACTCAAACATGCTACGTGGTGAGCCGGGCGGCTCACCACTGGGCCACTCATACAAGAGTGCGACTTGAGTTGCCAAGGCAACTCAGTCCAGAGTGCCTAATCCCCATCCCATACATCCTGTAGACCCCAGACAGAATGGCACCATTTGGAGGGCTTCTGTGGAGAAGCCCGCCAAAAAGTGGAACAAAGGGCTCGACTTGGGTTAGAGTTTCAGAGGCGAACACAAACGTCATTTTAAAACCGAGTCCTGGCAAAAAGACCCAACCGGGGAATAAATATTAAATAAATAACCCGGCGGTATCTTTAACATTGCACCAAAAAGTGGTGCGTTTAAAATCAATGGGAAAATCCCATAAGAAATATTCTGGTGAATATTTCGCGTGGTATCCACTGCCACCAGCCAGAAACTCGACAAGGGGGGACGGGACAGTGCCCCCTTGGAAAACAGACCCAGGGGCAATCGAATTACCCCTACCAGTACTTCCACAATATGATGGTTTGTACTGGTTCTGTTCACAATTTGAGACTAGTAAAGCCAATGGTGACTTTACATGCCCTGGGAGACAGTAGTCAGTCCCAGGGTATGGAGTCTATGATTGGGGGTCACTATGACACCCCTGTGTTACTGCACTGAGGGTGCTGTGTAACACACATACCATAAACACATGAAGCCCTATAGAGTAAAAGACCCCATAGCCCATAAAACACATTCACAGTCAAAGGACATTCTCAAATCATGCCTAAGAGTGGGAGAAAAAGAGTCTCACTCTTAGCAGGAGAAAAAAATAAACCCCAAAAATCCAGCAAAGCTGCTGGGGGACTCACTAGGTTTGGGAAATTAGCCTTAGCAGGGAATTCTCCATAACACAGGTTTTCGGGTGACTGGAAACCTTCTCCTGTGTTTGATCTAGATTCTTACTTTTAGGAATACCATACCCAAAGATCCACCCCAGTGCAAAGCCTTAAAGCAGACAGATTAGTAGATGGAGCCAGCAGGGTGAGCTAAAGAGCAGAGGGTTCTCTGGATTTGGACCGTGACTAGACATACTCCTGATTCTCGGCCCCCTCACTTCTCTGATCTCACACTATTCATGCTCACCCAGTCTCATTCCTCCTCCCACTGTCTGGTCCTGCATAGGGCAGAATGGACCCGCCAGAAGCTTTCTGCTCTCCCTATGTAGGAGATTGCTCTCTGCTTCAACCCCCCTTTCACTATCTGAATGTTGTGCCTTTGTTCTACCATTTCTCCAGCCCCTCCTGATGTTACTCTGCCTTCCTCCTCCCTGGATTCTTACAAACTCCATCCCCTGTCGTTTCACCACCTCCGCCCTGATTCTCACCATCTCCTCTTGGATTGCACAACCTTCTGCTGATGTTATCACCTCCTTCTTCAACTGCCGTCCTTCTGATGTTACCACCTCTTCTGTCAACCTTACTTCACCCCATGCCCCTGTCCTTTCACTTCTGTTATTAACTCTTCCCTCACCTTCTTAACACTCACCACCTCCTCCTGTAACCTCTCCCTCTGATCTTACCACCTCCTCTTTTACTCTCTTGGCCCTCACCTCTGCTGTTTACTCTCCACTGCTGCCACAAACCCACTCTCCTTTGTCTCGACAAACTCTGCTTCTTCCAATGCTCTCCTCCAGTCTTCTCAAAAAAGCCTCCTGCAATTCACACTGGCCATCTTGGACTGTGTGCTTTTATACCGTGCTCCCCCCACCCCCTGGTTGGGACTTTTAGTGACAGTCTGCATCTGTGGGGGTCACTACGAGTTTGGAGGCAACCATGGAGCTGTCAGCAGCATGGCTGCCTCCAAACCCGTGTCCGGGTCCGGGTAGACAGAATGGGAACTTACCGGGTCATTCCGACCTTGGAGGACCCGGTAGGTCCCCATTCTGAATACAATTCCCCTTTGAGCCCCCATAGAGCTCAATGGGAATGGGAAGGAGCTAATAACGGGCCCGCAAATAGCGGGCCCGTTATTAGTTCCATTGTCCCTTAACGGGTCCCGCTAAGGACGGCTGGTCAGACCAGCCGTTCCTGGTGGGACCCGCTAAGGGACCTCAGAATGTGGCGGTAAGGGGTTAACGGCAATGGCATCCTTACCGGTGCCGTTAACCCCCTACCGCCATACTCGTAATGACCCCCAGTGTCTTGTAAGTGGGTAAGGGCTGGGATTGGTTAGTTTTCTACTGCAGCCCGCCATAGTTCTGTCTGTGTTGAGGTTTCCTGTGCTTTCATAATCTACATTTTATGCTAGAAAACTAAATAATCCTTGCAAACAATTTGTTTCTGTTTTCATATTGTGCACACAGTGAAATCGAAAGTTGTATCCCTGGTCTGAGAAGCTGCAGAACTGTTACATTGTATCCCCGGCAGGTCCTGCAAACTGGGAAATAACTTATTTTATGTAGCATGTGAAGCTGAAACTGTATCTAAGCAAATGCTACCCTCTTCGAGTGAAGGCAAATGATCTCCCTTAAAGGGAAAGGCATCTTTTTCTGTGCTGGAGCTTTGGGTCTGCTCGAAGAGAGCAGAGGGAGGTTTGGGTTCCCTGATTTGCAGAGCTGTACATTATTATTGCCCTCCAAGGTCTCACTAGGGCTCAAGACTTTTTTGAGCTAGCCTGCCCTAATTGACTGATATAGTGGGAAGAATCCTGGTCCCCACGACATGCCTGTAATGATGCACTGTAATTGTCCCCTGGTATGTGATGGGGACCAGGCATCATGCCTATAACGCATGAGTATGACACCCAGCCACCTGAGTCACCCCGCTGGTGGTCCACAGAACCAGACAGGGTACCTCATCACATCTGTCACTAATTGGTTGCATGATATCAATGATATTTCACTGTGCATCATGTAGGAAATAGCTAACCTAGTTAGCTTGGTATCCCTTTAAATTTGAAACCATGGGGTAGATATGGGTCTCCTAACCCTAAATGATGCATTGCTAATCTTGGAAGTTTAGCTTAATCAGTGTATTTTCTATAATCGTTAACTTTTTGCATTATCTAATAAGGTCTTCTATTTAAAAAAACAAAGCATTTTAGACTTTTTCTCTCCTATATTAGGTTCCACAGATTTTGGAAATGTTACATTTGAAGTTCCAGGAATTCATCCGTATTTCTATATAGGGACTGATGCACTGAACCATACAGACAAGTACACACAAGCTGCTGGTAAGTGAATAACTAAAGTGAACTACAAACTTGAGTCTGCTGCAATTTAATATGCATCCTTGAATGCTTTGTTTAATGCAAGTGGTATTTGTATGTCCATAAACATTGATGGTTTCGGGCTATGATCTAGGACCCAGTTCATATCATCCTGGTCGGCAGAATAGGGATAAAGAAGTATCTATAACCTCTATGAAATGGAAATTAGTTGTGCTAAGAAGGACTTGGAAATTACTTGCTCTGAAGGGAATGATCCTAGAAAAGTCTGTTTTACAAAGCCTTCTTTCCCGGATGATTGATCGTGGCTCCTGGCATCCTTGTCAGATAATAACGAAATGAGAGTGATTGGTAGATATCGCTCCTAATAGTGAGAGGGAGTCATAGGTTCTAAATAGGAAAATATATATTGCAATTGACAAGTTTGCCATGGTATCATGGAATATTAAAGGCTTAGGTAAGTCAATGAAAGATGGAGCCTTGACCAAGCTTCTTAGCCCGTATCCAATTATATTCCTGCAGGAAACTTGTGCGTCAGACATGTTCTTTTGGGATGGGCATCAGTGCTTTCAACAGCTGTCTACTAATGCTCATGGAGTTAGGCCCTCAGGGGACACCTGACTATACTTGATAATAGTTTGGGTTTTGTCAGAGAGTATGGGCCTCATTCCGAGGTTGGTGCTAGTCATGGCGCTATTAGCGCCATGACTAGCACCATTACCGGTACTGTGTCCGCCCTGGTTCAATGGGGACTTACCGGTCTAGTCCGACCTTTGCGGGACCGTAAAGTCCCCATTGAAAATGTCAATCCCCATTCCCATTTGAGCCCCCATAGGGCTCAATGGGAATGGGGAGGGTGCTAATAACGGTATCTTAAATTACGGTACCGTTATTAGCTCTGAAGTCCCTTTGCGGGTCCCGTCCTTAACACCTGCTAAAACCAGGTGTTAAGGAAGGACCCGCAAAGGGACCTCGGAATAGGGCGCAAAGGGATTACCGGCACCGGTGTCATTACCGGTGCCCGGTATCCCTTTGCGCCCGGGTCGTAATGACCCCCTATGTGTCGCAGGATGATAAAGGAATTTGGCAGTAGAAATTACTTTGTCTAGAGATGTAAAGTTTGGTCATGTTTTACTTCTTAACATCGATTGTCACCCCTCACATTTAGATGTTCACAGCGACAGCGAATAAGATCTTGGAGGCTTTTAAAACTAAAGATCCAGAGTGAGATATTATGGTAGGGGATTGGAATTCAGGCTGTCTTTCCCCAAAAAACTGCCTTCTAATAAACAAGGTTTGGAGTACGTAATACATGAAAAAGCAGCAACAGAATGGTGCTTTATGGTTGGATCTGTGCGAAAACTGGGGTTTAATAATTTTAAAAGGGCAAGTAACAGCTGACATCCCAAGTAAACCCACCTGGCACAAAAAGAGTTTAGTGGCTTGGATAGATTATATCTCCTTATCTCCAAAGCTTTTTCATGTTTGTGATACATTGGAAATAATAAAGCATATGTCTAGTGACCATTGTATGCTGGTCGCAACTCTGCATATGATTCTCTATGCGGCTACTAGACTAGCATGCTGGGATTTAACAACAAATAGGAGGACAAATTGTATTAAATGGAGGCCTGCTCTTTTGGAAAGATGTAATGTTGAGATGGCTCATTTTTGGCACACAACGACATTTTATCTCAAAACAGTCCACCTTCAAAACCAACCTGTTTCCTACCTTCATTAAAGAGAAGACGACAAAGATTTGTGTAGGGGGTGTAAAACCTCTCGTATCTAACTGCAATCATAGGTATAATAGTGAGGTGCAACTGAGAAAGAGGCCAATGAGATCTGAGATAAAGGCTATACGAGCAGTGTCAATATCTTTTAGTGTTAAGGGTGTTTTGATATAAAGCGCAAAGCAAAAGTATAAGCATTGTCTTAAGTCCCACCGATTTATGATAGCGGACATAATGGAGAAGCTATGCTTGATATGATTCTTAAACATGATGCAAGGAAATTCTGGGCTATGGTAAAAAAATGTGCGCTGATTTGATGTAGAGGCTGTAATGCCATTAATAAAATAGCCCCACTAAAATTACAGAAATCGAAACCCTGCGCTCATATTAACAAATGGGACACGCCACACCTAAAGTTACTTAGGAAATAGAAATGCTCAGCGGAAACTACCTGGAAAAACTCCCCCTCTAAACAAAACAAAGATCTCTTCACAGCAGCCTTATTCAACTACAAAATAGCCATTGTCAGGCTGAAAAAGATACCTATAATGACCGAATAGTTAAAGCCAATTCCAGTACAAAGGAATTGTTCAACATCCTCAAAGAATTGGAATCGCCTGCTCCCATACCCGACTCCTGTACCAAGGACACCCTATGGTGCACCAATATACAGAACGTCGTACAAGATAAAATGACTCTCCTACTTAATAAAATATCTACTAAGAAAAATCTTATAGATAATGCTTTACCACAGAACCCGCCACCCATCGCTAACCCTATCCTGCCACAATTCAACTTCAAACCACTATCTATCAAAGAAGTAGAGTTAATCATACTCAAACCCAAACCATCCAACGATATTTGCCCAGCTACGGTTATTAAGGAAGATACCACTGAACTTGCTCCCTTATCACCACATTCATTAATGCATCTTTTGTATCAAATATTATACCTACCAATCTGAAAGATGCATGGGTACTCCCTTTATTGAAAAATCCTACATTAGATCCTAACAACCCGTCGAACTATAGACCCATTACAACGGTCCCCTTCTTGCTGAAAATATTGGACCGTGCAGCATAACTCCAAATACAGCAGTGTTTGGAAACTAATAATTTACTGGGTTTAAGAGAATCAGGCTTTAGACCAAGACACAGGACGGAAACTGCGCTCATAGATTTAAAGACACAAATCCAAGACTTAAAAGATAAAGGAAAGTCTGCCCTTCTCCTACTACTTGATTTATCTGCGCCATTTGATCTGGTGAACCATGAAATCCTATGTAAACATTTGTCAACTACAGCTCATTTCTCTAATCAAGCTAACGCTTTGATTAAATCCTTCCTTAGCAATAGATCCATGAGGGTCTTTGCACCCATTGCATCAGCGTCTCCCACACCAGTCTCCTGCGGAGTCCCACAGGGTTCCTGTGTGTCCTCAACACTCTATAACGTGTTCACCAAGCCCCTATTTGATATACTTGATTATCTGGGTGTCACGTATACTAATTATGCGGACGACACTCAGGTACACATACCCATCACCGGTGACTACGTTGTAGATAGTAAAAAGTTGAATGACAAATACAGCACTATACAAATATGGATGTCCAAGCATGGTTTATGTCTAAACGACGACAAAACCGAACTACTCCTACTTGGCTCTCCAACTAAACTGAATAAGTTAGGACCTTCATTCAAAGCCTTCAATATTGACGGTAACATTATTAAAGTAGCCAACGATGTGAAAAACACTTGGCATTTACCTTGATTCCACATTGTCCCTCACGAGACAAACAAATGCCTTAGTCTCAGCTACATCATACACATGTAAGCTCATTACAGCCTGTCGCCCGTACCTATCCTCAGCCAACTGTATCTCAGTGGCAAGAGCCTTAGTACTATCGAAGCTAGACTGTTGTAATGCGCTCTACCTAGGAACATCCCAATACAACATTAATAAAATGCAAGTCATGCAAAATAATGCAGTCAGATCAGCTTGCAACATCCCTAGGAAACATCATATTACAACAGCAAGACAGAACTTAAAATGGCTGAATATCAAGCAAAGGATAGACTTGAAATCACTCTCAATTACACACAAATGCCTCCACAGCCAGGCACCTTTTTACCGTTGTGACACTATATCACGACACACATCAGTGTGACCTAGCAGATCTGCCCAGTCACATTGCATCACCATACCTCGATTTAACCAACAACGAGCAGGTGGGGTCAGCTTCCCAGTCTTGGCGGTAATAAAATGGAACACACTCCCCATTTCCATAAGGGCAGAACCTTCCTTCATGGTCTTCCGTAATAAGGTCAAAACCTGGCTATTAAACCAGGATCACAACCTTCCCACTCCTAACCCATATCACACATTACCTCGATCACCACTGTATATATGTCTACCAAACTGTATATTCTATGACATTATCTTTATCAACTTATGATCCCTATATTAGTATTTTTTTTATATTTGTGTATTGTTTCCATTGCTATGACTATTAACCTGTAATATCACTATTTATTTTATAAATAGCTGATAAATTGTAAAACTGTATAAAATGCAAGAACAGCGCTCAGTTGCCCCTGGGCTTGACGCGCTATACAACTAAATAAATAATACATAAATAAAACAAATCCCATTGCAGAACCCTTGTGGATGGCCCATTCTACTGAATTATATAAGGATATAACAGCTGAGCAGTTTGAATCAAATTATGTGGGTACTTGGGTATTAAATCTGTCTATGGAGAATATATTGTGTGCTACATCCTCAGGCTCCGATTCACGGGCCCGGGGCCAAATGGGTTATGTAATAAAATGATTAAGATGGCACCCGAGCTTTGGGCTTCTGTCTTATATTTATTATTTACAGATATTTTGGCTACAAAGATAACCCCTGAGTCTTGGAAAACATCTATCATAGTGCCAATTTATAAGAAGAGAGATTGTTTGATTCCTGGTAGCTAACGCCCGATCGCTCTCCTAGATAGAGAGTAAAATCTTCTCGATCATGCTTTTAAAAGAGATCGAGCGATGGATGCAATCTACTTATCGTCTCTTCAAATTTCAGACAGGATTTATGAGAGGGATTGGGACAGAAATAAACATGTTGATAATAAATGCACTTATAGAATGGGTGTGCAGTAAAGGAACACACCCCTTATATGTCACATGTGTTGACCTTATTTTGTTTTTTGATATGGTCGATAGATTTCGACTTTGGGCCAAACTAAGAATCTGGAATTTCCCAGCTGCTCTTATTTCGATTTTGACATTTATAGATGCAGAAACTAGTCTGAGGGTGAGGCTAGATTCGAAGAGAGTGTCTCTAGAACCATTTTGACTGCGAGGGGGTTGAGGGAGGGGTGAATTTTAGCCCCCTGCCGCTTAATTTGTATATATCAGACTTGGGGGATTTTTTAAATCCAATCTCTTTTATAGCTCCAAAGATTGGAAATGATAAATGCCTGTGGCTCTGTTATGCTGATGATGTCCTTCTCATGGAATGTCTATTGAATGGTTTTTGCTCGTATGCTGTGCAGAATAAGCTAAAAGTGAATCCCTCCAAGACTAGCATATTATGCTTTAATGGATCTAGGCAAACCTCTACTAGATTTACTTTGATGTTAAACAAGGATTTGTTGACAGTTGTGCAATCCACAAAATATTTGGGGTTCACTTTGGTGAAGGCTACAAATAGAGCTTTGATAAAGGACAATCTTCTGGACATAGGATTGCAATTTCTTGTTATTACTGGAAAATTCTGTTGAATTACATTCTTGCCTTTGGTTAACTTTTACAACGTAAAAGTCCTTACTGCTCTTCTATATGGTTTGGAGACAAGCTCTCTGTCTGAAATTTTTGATTTTTGTAAATTGGAGGTAAGAGTATGGTGAAGGGCACTGAGTTTGCCAAATTGCGTTCCCATCACTGTTATACGATATGAGTTTGGATTGACTTCCATGAAATGTTTGGTTCTGTGGAAGTCAATCCTATTATTTAGGAAAATACTCATGGGAACAACAAATTCTCTGTATCAGTTGATGGGTAAGGAATTAGAATATTTTCTGAATGGGTGTTTTGTCAAATGTATTGTAGCCCTGATTAAATGGAATGTGAGCATAGAACTTCTTATGACAAACCCTGTTGCTGCTGAAAATAAGATATTGGATGCAGATTGGTGTCACACTTGCAATGGGAACGGCTCCTATGAAATGACTAGAGATCTATGTTTTGAAAATAAGATGAGAGGTACTGTATCATCTTATATGATACAGTGTCCGGATGGCCGCATAATGGAGATTATTTTAAGATTAAACCTCATCCATACAAGGGTGATGTTTTGTATTAAGAATATGTGGCAAAATAGTCAATGTAGATTTTGCAATAATGAAATAGAGTCGGTAAAGCATCTTTTTATCTTTGGTACCTTCCTGCAAGAAAAAGAGTACACTATTTTTCCAAATTTGTACACAGTGTGGCATTTTTAAATGATTCTTCATTTTGGTTTAGAATTCTGGGCGGTTGCGCAATGTATTTAGTGATTGCAGCAATACCATTTTTAACATTTTTGAAACTTGATGAATGGTTTTATTTCTGCTATTGAAAACCTTTATTAATGTATGAGGAAGTTATGGTATTTATTGTGATTGGTTTTGATGCCATTTGTATAAGGTTTTAATAAACTAATACAATTTAAAAAAACAATAAATGAGTATCTAGTATTTAAAGTCCTATACAACTACAGACATGGGCCTGATCACGACTTTGGCGGTAACACTGGCGGTAATAGCCCTACCGCCGAACTCCCCGGCGCTAATAGCGACAGGTCACGAGTTCGGCGGTAATGTTAATCCCCATTGAGCCCATTCGGTAATGCCCCATTCCCCATTGGGCTCAATGGGGAAAATTCGCGCTCTTACCGCCGGCGGGAAATCCGCCAGCGGTAATAGCTCACATTTTCAGCAGATTTCCCCCCAGCTCAGAGCTGGTGCAAAATTCGCAGAAGTCCTTATTTGGCGGACCCTTAAATCCAGCGGTAATAGCGCTACTGCCGGATTTAAGGGTTACTGCCAAAGTCGTGATCAGGCCCATAGAAATGCATACTGGATTTTAGAAAATCTTGTCGGTATCAACTGTCATGTGCACCCGCACGGTGCGCTTTCATCATACGTTGTGGCCCCGCTGCAATATATTTGGGAATCGCAAGTAAAGGTCTAGGCGTTACGTGCGTATTAGTGTTCCCCTTTGTTCCTTTGTCTCCTGATTCTTCATATTGTCATCTGTTCCTCTCTCTAACCCCTTCTGTGATTATTCCTTCCTTGCATCTCATGTCAATCTTTTGTACTTGCTGCATGCAGTTGTAAGTATTTGTTTCTCATTGGACTCGTGAAATCTATCTTTGGAATACTCAGCAGCACTGCAGAGGGGTGTTATTCCCCAGAGGGTTTCCCCTCTGTGTTTTGGATCTATGCTCTGGGTAGCCTTGCTGAACACCCAGAATTAACAACTGTGCTGCCAGTTAGGCCTCTTCTAGAAACAGATCCTTCCTCTTTGATACCCGCAGTCAGCGGAATACTAAGGTAAGGTACTGCAAAACTGACAGTTTGTGATGCCTGCCGTATCCTGCAGAAATGGGTCAACTTCAAGATTTGATGGATGTAGTGCAGGGGCTAACAGCTGAAGTGCAGGCCCTTTGCCTAGAAAATCAGACTCTGAAACAAGCCGTGGTACTCTGGGAGAACGTTCCCATGGAATTATCTGCAGGGGGAGCAGGTACATTAAAATTCGATGGAACTCCCTGGAAATGTAAGGAGTTTTTGGACCACTGTCACATTCAGTTTACCTTTCACCCCCTTCAGTTTCTGTCAGATCGTGCCAGATTTGGTTGTTTGGTTACCAACATGGTTGGCAGTGCTTTGGCCTGGGTTACTCCATTGGTTACCTCACAGAATGCCGACTTGGATAATTTTGACAATTTTGACATGTTCCTGCTGATGCTAAAGGGAATGCTTGAAAGGCCTGAGACTGCCTATTCTGTCCAGGAAAAACTGCTAGATTGTGTTCAGGGATCATCTAATGTGATGTCTTTTGTAATCAGGCTCAAACAGTAAGCCGATGAAACCAGTTGGTACGAGGAGACTTGTGCCATGTTGTTCCAGTGGGGTCTTTCAGAGGAATTGAAAGACGAATTGGCCAGAGTAGCCTGTCCTGGTACTTTTGCTGAACTGGTAACAATGACCTTGCAATTGCATTTAAGTCTTCAGGAACGGAAGGCGGAGCGGAGGAAACATTGCGCAAACCTCCCGGTTCCGGAACTCCCTTTGCCATCCTCGACCAGCAGCCCCGAACAAGAACCCATGCAAATCGGAACTGTTCGGGGTCCGTTATAAGAAACCGAAAGACAAAGAAGAATAACCTTAGGCCTTTGAATGCACTGTGGAAATAAAGGTCATATGGTAAAAGAGTGCCCAGTTGCTCCTTCTCGTCACCAAGGAAACACCATCTCCCGTCCTTAGTTGGGGTTAAAGGGCGGGAAGATTCACAAAACGCCACTGTGTTATTCGGCATAGAGAGGCCCTAGTCAGAGTCGAGTCTAATAGCCCTCAGGGTATGTTTGAAGATTGATGACTCTCACACCTAGGTTTTGCCAGCTCTACTTGATAGTGGTGCTGCTGGTGTTTTCATCGACCTGTTTTGGGCCAAAGAACATTTTGTTCCCTTTGAGGAAAAGAGCCAGTCCCTTCCCATTGAAATGGTAGATATAATGCCCTTAAGTTCCAGCCCTATTGTTTAACAGACCAAGAAACTGCAGTTATATATTAGAAATCATTCTGAACATCCTTAATTTGATCAAAATGATTCATTACCCGACAGAAGATTGTGTCCAATGCTGTTTTCATGACTTTGAGTTTCAAAGATCAATACCTTCAGAAACAGTCTCAGTTCACAATTTAAACACCTTACCTCAGGAATGACAGGGATATGTGGATGTGTTCTCTGAAGAAATGGAAGTTTGGTTTCCTACGCATAGAGAAGGAGATTGTGCAATAGAATTGTTGCCCGGTTCCTCGATTTCATTCGGGAGAATGTTTGTGCTCTCAGAAGTAGAAAAAAAGCTGTGAGAGAATATTTGGATAAGAATCTCCAGAATGGCTTGATTACTTCCTCGAAGGCTCCAGGAGTTGCTTCGCTATTCTATTTACCTAAAAAAGAAACCTCCGAACTGAGACCTTGTTTTCGTATTTAGATGAAATCACCAGTAAGGATAAATATCTGTTACCACTGATCAAGGATATTCTAGAAGCTGTAAGAGGAGCCAATATCTTCACTAAACTCGATCTTAGGGGGGCTTACCATCTCGTACGCATAAGATCTGGAGATGAGTGGAAGACCACATTCTGGACCCCCTTTGGTCTTTATGAGTATAGGGTGTGCCCTTTGGACTCGCCAATGCTGCGGCTGTATTCCAGCGTTTTGTTGACCAGATTTTCAGTAATCTTCTGTAAATTAGTGTGATTGTCTATTTGGACGATGTTTTGATTATTTCTGCTTCTAGCAAAGATAATCTTCGGCATGTTCGGGAGGTTTTAGAGAGATTACGAATACACAGTTTGAAAGCTAAGCTGTAAAAATGTACATTCCATGTGCCATCTATACCATATATTGGCTTTATTTTGTCAGTAGAAGGAATAGCAATGGACCCTAGAAAGGTGAATTCAATCTTAAGTAGGGAAGCTCCTAATTTTGTCAAACAAGTGCGACAGTTGTTGGGTCTTACTAACTTCTACCGTCAATTCATTACACATTTTTCTCTTTCAGTGCAGCCATTAACAGAACTGTTCCGTAAAGAGTGTGCTTCTTCTGGGGAACAGAACAGGATAAGGTCTTTCAGGATTTAAAGTTGGCGTTTACAAAGGGCCCAATCTTATGCTAGCCCGACACTACCCAACCTTTTATAGTGGAAGTAGATGCCTCAGAGGGGGCGATCGGAACAGTGTTACTTCAGCTACAGTCCGATGGATTTCAACACCTGATTGCATACCTTTCTTGCACCTTGAACTCCAGTGAAGTCCACTGTTCAGTGTAAGAGAAATAACTGCTAGCACTTAAACATGCATGTACCAAGTGGAGACATCTTTTAATTGGTGCAGTTCACTAAGTGGAGTTCCGCACCAACCATTGCAATCTCCAAGCCCTTTATAACCTGGAATGTTGGAACAGTAGACAAGCAAAAGGGGCCTATTTCTTTGCTCACTTTGTTTTCTGCATAACATGTATACTGAGTAAGACTGACACCATCACTGATGCCCTTTCCTGTAAGGAACCTGGTCCTTGTAAACCTAAAGTAATTCCGGAGAAACACTTGTCTGCTAAGTATTTAATGTTTTCTCATTGATTCCTTTTTACACCAGATATTGATAGACTCTCCTGCCTGCCTAAGAACTGTGATCTCTGATATGGACCTCGAGGAATGCCAAGGATACCTCTTCAAGGATCAGCGGCTGTACCTTCCTTCTCTTAAATTTCTAAAACGTGTTCTTCGTATGTATCATGATTATCCAACAGCCGGTCACTGAGGACAATTAGGTACGAAGAAACCCATTGCACGTTATTTCTGGTCTCCTGGATGGCAGCATGACATTGTAGCCCATGTGAAGTCCTGCAAGGTGTATGCTGAAAACAAAAACATACCTCAAAGACCCATTGGCAAGTTACTTCCATTACCGATTCCTACAAGGCCGTGGGAGGCGATTGCCACTGACTTCATTGTGGAATTGCCACAATCTGCTGGAATGACGACAAACATGGTGATTCCAGCTCGCTTCTCCAAAATGTTTCATTTTACAGCCCTACCCAAAGTGCCAACTGCAATGGGTATGGCCAAGATATTCTTGCAAGAGACATTCCGATTACGTGGCTTGCCTTCTTTCATAGTTTCAGACAGGGAACCGCAGTTCTTGTCTATGTTTTGAGGTTATGTGTGCTCTATTCTAGATAGTGAATGGGATCTGACGCCAGGTTACCATCCGCAGTCTAATGGAAAGACCGAGAGAACTAATCATGTACTAGAAAATTATCTGCATTGTTTTACCACCACTTTGGATTCTACTTGAGCAACAGTGTTACCTTTGACAGAGTTTGCATATAACAGCGCATGCCATGCTTATATAATGCTTATATTAAGACTTCTCCATTTCAGGTGGTCTACGGAACTCCTCAAGTTGTGTCCCGGTGTGAAGAATCCTACAGATCCCTCACTGAAACCCTGCCTAAAGTCTCCTCCCCGGTGGCCAGGGAAAGGCAGGCGCTTCCTGATCCTGACGTTGGGGGTGGTGTACTGTGGGATGGTCACCTGGGAGGAGACAGGGCCCAGGGTGGTGAGGAGATCCCATAGGATGAGATGCAGTTTTTTGTCTTCTGAAAGAAAGTGCCTTTCTGGGTTGCAAAAACAGGTAGGCATATTGTCATTATAATGTCCCTGACCCTCATATAAGATCTGTGGCCCGGGGTACAAGTTCTGTTAAATCCAAGCACGTCTTGTTAACAGAAAGATCTTTTAAAGAGTTTCAGGATGATCATCTGGGCCGTACCACCTGGAGCGTATCAAGTGCTGGATGGGATTACCACAATAACTGACTTCAGGCACAAATAAGCAGACAGACTCAAAGAATATGGCAAAGCATAACAAGTCGTAGCTCACACACTCTCGAATATATTTTGGTTACACAAATGCTTTATACCTCAATATACGTCAGCTATGACGTTATCCTACGTGGCAAATATTAAAAACCTATTGGGAAGAGGGATAGGTTAAGGGAACATATAGCTTATTTAGGTCTTAGTAACATAATTGGCTGCTCCTTATCAAATAGGCACGCCTGGAACAACCTCTAACTATGTATAATACAGATAATAATAGAATAACAGCAGCGGATTGGCTTCTGCAACAATGTATAGTCCATCATCACATAGGCCATCCTGATTGTTTGGCACCCTCTTCCAATCTTGGACATTCGGCTTGTTAGCAGCACGTAAGCAAATCGAAACCCAGGTGCGTGGAACAACATCAGACAACTGCCCACTTGGCCAATTAGCCTAACTTCTCATCAGTTAGGCCCTAAGACAGGTCCTCTTCTTTGTAGTTGACCTTGCAGACTGTTCTATCCTCCTGAACTTTTAAGGGAGTGAAGGCATTGCTATCTTCCTCTGGAGCCTTATGAATAGGCCTTGTTTTTCTGGTCTTGCACCACATGTAAAGAGACCATATTTGCCCATTCAGTCCACCTATTTAGTGCTATTTGATTCAATTATACTAGGTGCTATTACTTTCTTTGGCCTCTTGGAGACTCGGTTGCTCCGTCTTGCATATGCTTTCTGCATCTTTAATTGTCCAATGTTTGGCACTCGCAAATGTTTACTCCTTTGCCTAATCTAAGAGAAATATGTCTTACGTACATGGCTTATCCTCTTTGACTCCTTTTGTGCTTTGCAATTACTTCTCACTATGGCATCTTTAATCCTTATTGTGACCATAAAAGTGATGGGTGGAAGGTTTTGAATGAATCTGTACCACTGGCATTGCTCTGGGCAACCTTCCACACCACTGTTTTTTAGCCCGTCTGCGTCATTGTAAAAGGGGTCCAGCCATATGCAAATCAGTCATGTACTGCCACCAATGGTAGCAGCCCAGCCCGAACTGCTAGGCCAAGTCCCCTCTGCATGGAAACCAAAGCAACCCCAGACAGGTTTCGGCCTTGTTGGGCCTCCTCAGTGAGGTGCAGCTTGGTTCCCTATGGCGCAGCGAGCAAGGGACCCACGTCTGGACATACATTCTCTCACATAGTGAGACAAACTGTGACCACAAAAGTGATGGGTGGAAGGTTTTGAATGAATCTGTACCACTGGGCAACCTTCCACACCACTGTTTTTTAGCCCGTCTGCGTCATTGCAAAAGGGGTCCAGCCATATGCAAATCAGTCAGGTACTGCCACCAATGGTAGCAGCTCAGCCCGAACTGCTACCTTCCACTTCTGTAATGGCTTGGCAGGCGAAGAACGATGGTCTGGATGTTTGCTCAGAGCAATGCCAGTGGTTAAGATTCATTCTAAACCTTCCAGTCATCACCTCTTTGTTTTTGCTTTGTCACCCCGAGTGGAACGGGTATGCCCAGACGTGGGTCCTGTGCCTGCTGGGCCTAGAGACCCAAGCTACTCCTCACCGATGAGGCCCAACAAGGCCGAAACATGTTTGGGGATGCCTTGTGGTCATGTGCAGAAGGGATGTGACCTAGCAGTTCGGGCTGGACTGCCCCTTTTGGGGTGGGCCCAAGCCTGATTTGCATATAAGATTCATTCTAAACCTTCCAGCCATCACCTCTTTGTTTTTGCTTTGTCAACCCGAGTGGAACGGGTATGCCCAGACGTGGGTCCCGTGCCTGCTGGGCCTAGAGACCCAAGCTACTCCTCACTGATGAGGCCCAACAAGGCCGAAACATGTTTGGGGATGCTTGTGGTCTCGTGCAGAAGGGATGTGACCTAGCAGTTCGGGCTGGACTGCCCCTTTTGGGGTGGGCCAAAGCCTGATTTGCATATGGTCCTTCCCCTTCTGTAATGGCTTGGCAGGCAAAGAATGATGGTCTGGATGGTTGCCCAGAGCAATGCCAGTGGTTAAGATTCATTCTAAACCTTCCAGCCATCACCTCTTTGTTTTTGCTTTGTCACCCCGAGTGGAACGGGTATGCCCAGACGTGGGTGCCGTGCCTGCTGTGCCTAGAGACCCAAGCTACTCCTCACTGATGAGGCCCAACAAGGCCGAAACATGTTTGGGGATGCTTGTGGTCTCGTGCAGAAGGGATGTGACCTAGCAGTTCGGGCTGGACTGCCCCTTTTGGGGTGGGCTAAAACCTGATTTGCATATGGTCCTTCCCCTTCTGTAATGGCTTGGCAGGCAAAGAACGCTGGTCTGGATGGTTGCCCAGAGCAATGCCAGTGGTTAAGATTAATTCTAACCCTTCCAGCCATCACCTCTTTGTTTTTGCTTTGTCACCCCGAGTGGAACGGGTATGCCCAGACGTGGGTCCCGTGTCTGCTGGGCCTAGAGACCCAAGCTACTCCTCACTGATGAGGCCCAACAAGGCCGAAACATGTTTGGGGATGCTTGTGGTCTCGTGCAGAAGGGATGTGACCTAGCAGCTTGGGCTGGACTGCCCCTTTTGGGGTGGGCCCAAGCCTGATTTGCATATGGTCCTTCCCCTTCTGTAATGGCTTGGCAGGTGAAGAACGGTGGTCTGGATGGTTGCCCAGATCAATGCCAGTGGTTAAGATTAATTCTAAACCTTCCAGCCATCACCTCTTTGTTTTTGCTTTGTCACCCCGAGTGGAACGGGTATGCCCAGACGTGGGTCCCGTGCCTGCTGGGCCTAGAGACCCAAGCTACTCCTCACTGATGAGGCCCAACAAGGCCGAAACATATTTGGGGATGCTTGTGGTCTCGTGCAGAAGGGATGTGACCTAGCAGTTCGGGCTGGACTGCCCCTTTTGGGTGGGCCCAAGCCTGATTTGCATATGGTCCTTCCCCTTCTGTAATGGCTTGGCAGGCGAAGAACGATGGTCTGGATGGTTGCCCAGAGCAATGCCAGTGGTTAAGATTCATTCTAAACCTTCCAGCCATCACCTCTTTGTTTTTGCTTTGTCAACCCGAGTGGAACGGGTATGCCCAGACGTGGGTCCCGTGCCTGCTGGGCCTAGAGACCCAAGCTACTCCTCACTGATGAGGCCCAACAAGGCCGAAACATGTTTTCGGGATGCTTGTGGTCTCGTGCAGAAGGGATGTGACCTAGCAGTTCGGGCTGGACTGCCCCTTTTGGGGTGGGCCCAAGCCTGATTTGCATATGGTCCTTCCCCTTCTGTAATGGCTTGGCAGGTGAAGAACGATGGTCTGGATGGTTGCCCAGAGCAATGCCAGTGGTTAAGATTCATTCTAAACCTTCCAGCCAACACCTCTTTGTTTTTGCTTTGTCACCCCGAGTGGAACGGGTATGCCCAGACGTGGGTCCCTTGCCTGCTGGGCCTAGAGACCCAAGCTAATCCTCACTGATGAGGCCCAACAAGGCCAAAACATGTTTGAGGATGCTTGTGGTCTCGTGCAGAAGGGATGTGACCTAGCAGTTTGGCTGGACTGCCCCTTTTGGGGTGGGCCAAAGCCTGATTTGCATATGGTCCTTCCCCTTCTGTAATGGCTTGGCAGGCAAAGAACGATGGTCTGGATGGTTGCCCAGAATAATGCCAGTGGTTAAGATTCATTCTAAACCTTCCAGCCATCACCTCTTTGTTTTTGCTTTGTCACCCCGAGTGGAACGGGTATGCCCAGACGTGGGTCCCGTGCCTGCTGGGCCTAGAGACCCAAGCTACTCCTCACTGATGAGGCCCAACAAGGCCGAAACATGTTTGGGGATGCTTGTGGTCTCGTGCAGAAGGGATGTGACCTAGCAGTTTGGCTGGACTGCCCCTTTTGGGGTGGCCCCAAGCCTGATTTGCATATGGTCCTTCCCCTTCTGTAATGGCTTGGCAGGTGAAGAACGGTGGTCTGGATGGTTGCCCAGAGCAATGCCAGTGTTTAAGATTCATTATAATCCTTCCAGCCATCACCTCTTTGTTTTATCTTTAATCCTTAGCCAAACAAATATTCTTTATTCTAGCATGAATTTGTATTACAGTGCCTGTTAGCTCTGCAGCCTTGGTCTCTGTCCTCTGGGTTTTTAGCTTACTATTATATCATGGCTGCTTTACCGTGTTATATTTTCTACTGTAGCAAGCTTCTATAAGTCTCATCTACCTTGCAATTTTGCGTGTATATTTCGAAGGGATTGTGTCCTCCGACGTATTCCTTATCTTTGATAATACGTTTCCAGCTTACTGGCCTCGGAAATTTTTTCTCTGTAGAGGGCGCTGCGGGTCGACGTCCGCCGAGTCGATGTCCCTCGACGGCCACCGTATCGGCGCTGACATCACCATGCCCATAAATAGCCACGTGCGGCGTCCGTTGTTCAGTTCTGTTTTTCCGCGCTTCGTGGGGCCTCGGAACATCGTTGCTCAGTTCAGTCAGATAACTATTCTACATCTACTCGAAATATACCAACTCGTTCTCGATGGTGTCTTCATAGGAACCGACAACGCCGCGATCCGGCTTCAAAAAATGTCAAGACTGCGGTAAAAAAATTTCGATAACGGATCCACATAGGATCTGCTTGTGGTGCTTGGGAGCCGAGCACCATTGTTCGGAGTGTGAGGACTGCATGTCCATGACGGCGAAAGCCTTGAAGGAGCGCAAGGGGAAGAGGTAAGTCAGTCAAAACCTTCTCGAAAGTTTCTTCGGCAGAGTCAAGGCATTCGTCTCCTCGCGGTCGAAAACATTCCCATTCTAGATCTCGAAGTAGCTCCCACCATTCGTCGAGATCAAGACACTCTAAGAAGAGACGTCGAAGATCCCCTTCCTCGTCATCTTCTGTTTCCCCAGAAAGGGTCTCCTGCCCCACAAAACACAGCTCTCAGGCTGAGTGGGAGGAATTCAGGAAGAAAATGTTAAGCGTCTCCGAGAAAGCGGCCTTGTCCCCCTCGAAGACAGCTGAGGGTGATACCCCGGGTGAAAAACCCAAAAAATCAACACGCCGCGAGTCGCAGCATCCGGCGAAACATTCCACCCGAGAGCGCCACGGGCCATCGGGTAAGAAGGCACCGTCTTCGACGTCGTCGAAGATCCCTTCGACGCATGGATCGGCGCCATCGACGCCGTTGTCGAAGGGTTCTTCGACGCATCGGTCGATCGACTCGACGCCATCGTCGACGCCGACATCGACGCTGATGAAAGAGAAGACCACGGCTACTCCACAGCCAACGGTGATTCCAAGAGCCTCCGGCACGACGTCGAGACCGTCGTCGATGTCCACGAGTAGGATCCCGATCCTCTCGAGTTCTTCGAGGCCTCTTCCGTTTTTCTCGACGCCCTTTTCGGCACCTTCGAAGCCTGTTACATCGGCGTCGACGACATCGACGTTTTCTCGCCCAATAATGACGAATTTGGCTCCTTCTGCCTTAGAAATGGGTTTTATACCATTTCAGAGGTCAGAGTACCCTGGATTATCTTCAATTTATGAAGAAGGGGAAGATTCTGACCAGGAAACCTTCGAGTTGCAGAGGACCGCACTACCTGTTTCAGAGGATTTCACCTCTGAGGAAAGAAGGTTGAAAGACCTACAGGAGTCATTACTGAGGCGAGTGGGCTGGACACTTCCCCAGAAGTGGATTGTGTTAAGCCAGACCCAGGGGAACATGCCGAAACACCCTATAGAACCCTGATGGCAAGAATGATTGAATTCATGGGTTGGTCTGCGCCCTCGCCTCGCCTCACCTGACAGACATATTAGACAAAGGTCCACAGGAGGATCCTGTGGTCCCCTTCCATACAGCCTTACAAAGAAAAATTGCATCTAACTGGGAAACTCCTGAAGTTATCCCTGCTGTCAATAAAAGATTATCAGCCAAGTATAGGGTAGCTGCTGCTGACCCTGAATACTTATCGAAACACCCGACTCCAGAGAGCTTGGTGGTCCAAGCGGCAACTTCATCAAGCAGCAGGACCGCTTACCCTACTGTCCCACAGGATAGAGATGACAAGAGGTACGATTCTATGGCAAAGAAAGTCTTCTCTGCTTGTAGTATGGCGTTGAAGTCCATCAACGCCACCAGTATGCTCGCCAGGTTCAGTCACACACTGTGGGAGTGTGCTTCATCAGCGGCTGACTGCATACCCGAAGGAGAGGAAAAGGAAGCCTTCCTTAACATTATTAAAGATGCCATGTGCGAGTCACTTCAAACTAGCATCGATTCTGCTGACAGTATCAGCAGGGCCATGGCGGCAAGTACAACAATCCACAGGCATGCGTGGTTGCGAAAGTCTGGCTTTGCTCCAGATGTACAGGCCAGACTTTTGAATATGCCCTTTGACGGCTCTTCATTATTCGGAAAAAAGGCTGATGACAGTCTAGAAAAGCTGCAGACTTCTAAAGCAGCAGCAAAATCTTTAGGAGCTGCTATCCGCCAAACTCCTTTTCGCCTCTCAGGAACCTCTGGGAGAGTAAAGTTCTTTTGCTATTATTTCGCATTCGGGAAAGGCAGAGGACAGCCGGCTCAAAGAGGCCAAAGGAGATCCACCCGAGGTGGACGGGTCAAAGGTACTAAGGCTGCAGCAGCAGCAGGTGCCTCTTTACCCTCAGCATCTGCATCAGCCGCCCCCAAACCACTCTGAGGTCTTTCCACACAAAACACCTGTAGGGGGCAGGTTAACTCACCATCTGACGGAATGGCAGGCTATAACGTCAGATGCTTGGGCATTGGAGACAGTTGCCCAGGGTTACTACCTACCCTTTCTACACATCCCTCAGAGTCATCCACCGGGGAACAGCTCTCTAAAAGTTCCAGATCCGCTCCTCTTGCAGGAAATTATAGACCTGCTAGAGAAAGGTGCCATAGAACCGGTACCTGTAGCGGACAGGAACAAGGGCTGGTACTCCCCCTACTTTCTCATACCAAAGAAGGACGGAGGACTGAGACCCATCCTGGACTTACGAGAATTGAACAAGCTCCTCAGGAAGGACACGTTCAAGATGGTAACTCTCTCTCAGATCCTTCAGGCCCTCCAGCTCCAGGACTGGCTGTTATCTCTGGACCTTCAGGATGCTTATTTCCATGTGCCAATCCATCCCAAACACAGGAAATACCTGAGGTTCGCAATTGGCGACTCGCATTATCAATTTCGAGTTCTGCCATTTGGGCTGACCTCCGCCCCAAGGGTCTTCACCAAGCTAATGTCGGTAGTGGCTGCGAGTCTAAGGAGGGAAGGGATCCACGTCTACCCCTACCTGGACGATTGGCTGATCAGGGCTGTATCTTCGGAACAAGCTCAGACCCAGCTAGATTATGTCTGCCACTTCCTTCACAGACTGGGCTTCTCCCTCAATTTAAAGAAGTCACCGATGATACCATCACAGAGACTCCAGTTCATTGGAGCGGTCCTGACACTTCCCTGGGAAAAGCCTCGCCACCAGAGGTGAGGGCTCAAGATATTCTGCAGATGGTCAACAAGTTTCAAAATGCCCAACGTCTCCCAGCCTTCGACTTTTTGAGGTTGCTAGGCCTCATGGCATCCTGCATCTTCCTTGTGCCAGAGGCTCGCCTGAGAATGAGATCTCTTCAGTGGGCACTGAGAAGTCAGTGGTCGCAATTCTCAGGGAGAATGACAGATCTCCTCCGGATTCCGGACAAAGTAGCCCACGACCTTCAATGGTGGGCCTATCCAGAGAACATCTTGAAAGGAGAAATGTTTTGGCAACCATGGCCGGAGATAACAGTAGTCACAGACGCCTCACTCACGGGGTGGGGAGCCCATGCCAACGACTTGACCATCAGCGGTCGTTGGTCTCCATCGGAGTCCAGACTACACATCAACCTATTGGAGCGGAGAGCGATCAGACTAGCGCTAAAAGCTTTCCTGCCATCAGTACAGAGGAGAAATGTCCTGATAATGACGGACAACACGGTGGCCATGCACTACCTCAACAAAAGAGGAGGCGTTTGGTCACTGCCACTGTGCAGAGAGGCAATGCAGCTCTGGTTTTGGGCAATTCGGGAAGCAGTCCACCTAGCCGGAGAGAAGAACTTGACAGCGGACGCTCTGAGCAGGCAGAGCACAGTCTCCCACGAGTTGGAGCTAGCTCAGGAAGTCCTTCAAGAGATCTTCGCCCTTAGGGGAACCCCTCAGGTGGATCTGTTCGCCACAAGCACCAACAGGAAGTGCGATCTGTTCTGTTCAAGGGAATTTCCCCCGAGAGGAGCTCTGGGCGACGCGTTCGTAGTGGACTGGGAGTTTCCACTCCTTTACGCGTTTCCACCAGTCCCTGTTATTCCTCAAATGATCAGGAGTTGAGAAGATTCCGGAAAACCATTATCCTAATTGCCCCTGACTGGGCCAGGAGAACGTGGTACCCGGACCTTCTAGATATGTCCATCTGCCCTCCAATCCGTCTTCCACTCAAAGAGAATCTTCTCTCGCAGAAGGGAGGTCAGGTTCTCCATCCAGACACCAGAACCCTCAACCTTCACGCTTGGCTTCTGAAAGGGTGAGGTACAAGGATTGGGATCTCCCTAATGACGTCATGGAGGTGTTGCTTTCGGCCAGAAGGCCGGCAACAAAGCCTTTATACCGCTGCCGTTGGAACAAATTTTGCAGCTGGTGTAGGGAAGAGAATATCGACCCTTTTTCATGTGGTACACCAACGGTGTTATCGTTTCTACTCTACTTGGCAAACTCAGGCCTTCAAGTTGGCACTGTAAAAGGCTATCTCGCAGCGCTTTCAATCTTCAAGCGCACTGCGGAGGAACCATCGTATTTCAAACTACCTCTAGTGATACAATTTCTCAAAGGATTAACTAATGTTTATCCTCCAAAACCATTCCAGGTTCCCTTATAGGACTTAAATTTAGTTTTAAACTTCCTAATGGGCACTCCATTCGAACCACTTCACTCTTGTTCGCTGAGATTTCTCACGCTTAAAACTGTCCTATTGGTAGCACTAACATCTGCTAGGACGGTGAGCGAGCTACAAGCTCTCTCCTGTAAACCCCCACATACAATTTTCCACAAGGACAAAGTTGTTCTACAGGTGAAGCCTAATTTCCTTCCAAAGGTGGTTTCTGAATTTCATATTACTCAGAAAATTACCTTACCTTCGTTCTACCCTCCTCCCCATCTGGGGAAAGAGGAAGAAAGGCTACATAGGCTAGACCCAAGGCGAGCTCTAAGCTTTTACATCAGCAGAATGGCTAGGATCAGGCAAGCAGACCAACTGTTTGTAGGATACTCAGGTCACAAGTTGGGACTACCCATAACAAAACAAACCATTTCCAGGTGGATTATTTTGGCCATTCTTGAATGTTACAAACTGGCAGGGAAAGAGCCACCCCAAAATCTTAGGGCTCATTCAACCAGGGGTATCGCAGCCTCTTTGGCTCTCCAAAGAGGGGTACCGGTCAGAGACATATGTGCGGCTGCCACATGGTCGTCCGCATATACATTCACAAAATTTTAGTTTACAACCTGGATTCCTCCACTAGTCAAGAGACCAGATTTGGCAAGGCCATATTACATTCGGTCCATCCCTAAAGGGATACATAACATTCTTACTCCCACCTCCAATTACATGCCACTGCTATGGGAGTCTATCAAAGATAAGGAATACGTCGGAGGACACAATCCCTTCGAAGAACAAGTTACTTCTTACCTTGTAACGTTCTTTTGACGGGATGTTCCTCCGACGTATTCATTATCGCCCCTCCCATCCATCCCCGCAGTAATACTTCCCTTGTGGTTGCAGCTTATGCTCCTTCAAGGTCAATAACCAATTCAGGCATGACTTTTCTTATGCTACAAAACAGAACTGAGCAACGGACGCCGCGTGTGGCTATTTATGGGCATGGTGACGTCGGCGCCGATAGGGTGGCCGTCGAGGGACATCGACTCGGCGGACGTCGATGCGCAGCGCCCTCTACAGAGAAAAACTTTCCGAGGCCAGCAAGCTGGAAACGTATTATCAAAGATAAGGAATACGTCGGAGGAACATCCCGTCGAAAGAACGTTACAAGGTAAGAAGTAACTTGTTCATCTACTGCATCTCTTATCACTTATCTTCTCAGTATATATAATTTCTTTGTTTTTGCATGTATGTTTACTTTGTTACTTTAGTCACATCCTCATTCTTTGAGTATTCTTATATCGTTTCAGTGTGCCATTGTGTCTTCTCTTCATAATGCCATTTTCCACCTGTCAGGCTTTATTTATAGTTCTATGTCCCGTGGTATCTGCAGACTTCCTTCTACCATTTCAGTTTGAGGGTACATTCGGTACGGTTGTCTGAGCGCATAACGGCTTTCATATCTTCAATGTGGTATTGGGATGAAACAAGGTGTCATGCACAGTGCTTTCTTGCTGCTCTTCCAATATGACGGTGGTGAGGGGGTGGGCTCCATGAGTGACGTGTACATCTGCTTCTCTACACATCCTCCTTACTCTCAAAGGCACATATCTTCCTCTGTCCCCACAAATGCTAAGAGTCCAGCTTTTAATGAGTGTAACGGAAATAAATCTACCCTTAAAATTAACTCAATTATTAACAGAACTAACTTTGTTGAAGGGGACTACAAGTCCCATAATCTCATGAATACCGGGGACGAGGAAGAGGGCCGAAGAGGCATGCAGTTGCAGTAGTCAGGCAATTAAGCCTAACAGCCCACGCCTGAAAGAACTTGATAGGTATAAAAGGCCCCCTCAGGTGCAGCCAATTCGAAGGAGCTGGAACTGTGACTGGAATGCGAGCTGTAGCAGTAGTAGTAGAAAGAAGAAGACACAAAGGTGGTAAACCAAGCAGAAGTGGGAGAACCAGAGGCACGCTGGAACGGGGAGACAGCAGATTTCACCTGCTTGTTCTGAGAGGGTCCTGTTTCCCCAAACTCTGAAGTGCAGAGGATGCACAGCGGAAAGTGTGAAGGAGAGCTGTCTTTCCTCAAGTGAGCCTGATTGCTGTGGTTGCCGTGCAGAGAACATGTTGGAGACCGAGGAGAAGAGGATTTGTCAAGCCGTGGGTCTCAGGAACGAGAGGGTCTCTGTAAACTTGTGGCCGGACCGAAGACACCTTCAGAGAGGCACGGTGCAGGTCCCTAAGAAGCCAAAAGCAGTAGATGTTGTGGCAGAAGTCATGGAAGCGGTGCTATCTGCAGAGCAGGTATTAAAGAAGACGGTGTGTGAAGCCCGTCGTTCTAATACCTTGCGCAAGCATTACCGACAACAGTATCAAGTTGGGCAGAGGATAACAAGATAATTACTGACGCTCCAGCTGGTTCCCATGCAGGTAGAGGAACTGTGGATCACTGCTTCCTGTTGTTTTGGCTGATCCAAAAGTATACCGTTTTGAGTAAGGTTAAGTTATACACCATATTTTTGGCCCTGAAGACCGCCTTCGACACTGTCTCAAGGAACACCATGTGGCAAGTTTTGTATGACTGGAAATGCCTCTGTGCAATTGGTGGAAGCAATTAAATCATTGTACTAAGAAACCCAGGCTTCTGTCCGCTATGGGTTGGGTGGCGACCAGTCTGCGCCTTGTGTAGTGAAAAAGGGGGTCCATCAGGGGTGCCTCTTGACACCCCTCATCTTTTGCATCTACATCCAGGGTATGGTGGATGCACTGGAGGGGGGTTTCCTCGACACACCAAGAATTACATCCAGGTAATGGCCAGCACTCTTTTACGCGGATGACCCAGTGATTCTGGCAACAACCCCAAAAGGGCTGGAGAAATCACTGGAAAACTTTTTGGCAAAGAGCTTAATCTGGAGCTGAATATTAATAAAACCAAAGTTATGGTATTTAAACCATGTTTGCTTGAAGTGGTTCACTGAGAATAGTAATAGATGTGACAAGGCTGGAACAAGTCAAATTTTTTGACTATTTAGATACAGGTTCCATGAATCTGCCGGATGGACCGATCGTTATCTACTTTGGAAAATAATCTATCAAAAGATTGCTTTTGTTACCAAAAAGTACCCCAACTTCGTTGGTATTCTTGGACCTTAGAGTTTCCCTTTTTTCAGACAAGATCGCTCTTAAACCATCACTATACTGGGTTAGACTATGGATCTCGCCTGGGCTGGAATTGTACCGGACAAACTGAAAGATTTTTTGTTACTGGAGGGGGCGAAGAGTTGTAGCTGGCTAGTACATGTAAAGAAACTATTATACATATTGGATGCTGGCTCTCTGTGGGAACAGCCCGTCTGGTGTATGAGGTCCTTAACAATAACTCTTAAAGCAAGTGCAAAGATTAAATCTAGAGAAAATCTGGAGTTCAAGTGGGCTTCACTTAGAAGCGGTCCAGAGTTTCTGTCCAAAAGTATGGTGGGAAAGAGTAAAGTGTCCCTAGATGAAATCCCCCCATCATACGAACAGTCTTTGTATGTTTGACTGAGGCTGGGGATTCTCCACACAGCATGGTACTCCCGGTCATGGTCACCCCGGGGGTCTGGTTTATGCCCCCTTTGTAGACTCACAAATGAAACAATTGTACTCTATATGTTACTATGTCCTATTACTGTGGAATTGAGACGTATGTACTTGAAAGCTGTATTGAATGATTAAAGAATTCGAGGAACACATGAGGCTATGTTGTTTTTAACAAGCTCAGTAAACTGGAATGTCATGCTTGCCACTGGAAAATATACCCACAGAGCTTGGCTGTTGTAAGGGGGACTCTGGGAAATGACTATGCCACCCCCTGTAGGAATCGGAACTAGTGAAAATCGACATATACAGGCTGAAAGCTTTGCTGTTCTCTAATGTTTTAATAGGTGACGGGTGATATTGCGACATGTTACATGTTTCATCGATTTGTATTTTAATGACTGACTTTTACCCAAATGAATTTCCTGTTTTTATTTGTGTAAACGTTTTTTTTGTACTGTATTGTAATAATGAATGTTGCTAAAGGTTTTGCACTGAATAAAGTACTGAAAGTGAAGTATTCAGTTCCATATTAACTCGTGTATGATTTAAAGCGAGTTGAAGTTGTTCCTTGAAGTTAGAATACATGAATGATGTAAAAGTAGCACTCATGTATATTAGTAAAGTCCTTTTATTCGTGTGGAGCGCAAATGCTACTTAAACCCATTGTTAAACCCTTAACAGACTGTGGGGGTCATTAAGAGTTTGGAGGCAGCCATGGCGCTATTAGCGCCATGGCTGCCTCCAAACCCGGGTCCGGGTCTCACTGAATGGGGAACTTACCGGGACATTCCGACCTATGCGGACCCGGTAAGTCCCCATTCAGTAAACCATTCCCCATTCCCATTTGAGCCCCCATGGGGCTCAATGGGAATGGGGAAGGTGCTAACAACGGGCCCGCAAATTGCAGGCCCGTTATTACCTCCAAGGTCCCTTAACGGGTGCCGCAAAGAACGGCTGGTCAGACCAGCCGTCCCTGCTGGGACCCGCTAAGGGACCTTGGAATATGGCGGTAGGGGCTTAATGGCACCGCCATCCTTAATGGTGACGTTACGCCCCTACCGCCATACTCGTAATGACCCCTGTATCTACCGAAGGAGTGGCTGCGTGTCACTAATTAAGAAGAGTGAACGATGTGAAGGCCATTACCAAATACCTAACATTGATAAAACAATTGTTGAAGTCTTTATCATGAGAAAGCTATATGAAAGAGTGGTTGCGTGTGCCTAATTGTGATTCCCAAAGGAAGACAACCCTATCCTTTAATTTTACACAGGAATACAATTCAAGTCTTTAACCTCTGAAAAGACCTCAAGAAATGGTTGTGTGTGCCCAATTGTGATCCCTAAAGAAAGACTGAACTCTAGTCTTTATTTTAACGCGGCACACCTTTTCATTTTTAAGAAGTTAAAATGTATCTTCTATTGAACAACGGAACAAGCATGGCCCAAGCCAAGAGCCTCCCTATATTAAATGTGAAACAAGCCTTTCTGAGAGTTAAAAAGCAATCTTAACTCTTACTGTGAAGTTACTTACAGTTAAACAGGCCTATAATACATGTGTGCAAGCATTACCTGAAGCAAGAAGCATTACCTGAAGCATAAAGAGTGGCACCAAGGCTTCAGGGTAATTACTTTGGCTGCGAAAGTTGGGGAAAGGAAACTGGCTGCTTGTAAAGACTATTTTGAAGTTGACGCAACCTGTTATTGTAATTGTTTATTTATACAGCGCTTAAACACGGTTGGAGTGCTTCAAAGCGATTCCAGGCAGCAAGGGAATACAGTAATCATTCTTAGGCCTTGATGTTTCTGAATGGTCTAAACAGAAAACCTAGCATACTAGGCCTGACGGCATTTCTCCTAGGGCAAGTACATGAAGTATTACAGTTTTGACTCAGCTAGGGAGAGGGGACAGAAAAAGATGGGGGTAGTAGGACAGCACAGACAAACCTACTAGTCCTAATACATTTAGGTGATGCATGCCTACAGATGGAGGTGCGAGGAAGAGGGGATGGGCGGAGCAAACGCGTCATGTACAACAGGGCCCTGGCTTAAGTGCAGAGAGGTTGCCTCGCTCGTGGAGTGTAAGCTGAAAGTGCAGTAATGCTAGACTTCTCCAGCATCGGGTCTGGCATGGATTCACATGCTCATGAATATTCCCCGTCGTCAGGCTGGGAATCCTCGGTAAAGAAAAAATCAGTTTCATTTTCATTACTGAACTGTCTTTCTCCTAATAACCAATCACTGATCTCTGGGTCATACTGCCCCCAGCCAATGACTGCACTCTACCTAAGACCCTCCTCTGCCAGCCATCTTCAAATTTTTACCGCACGTTGAAGTGGTGGGAGTCCTCGTGTTTAGCTCTCCAGCTTTTACTGTGTTTATCGTATTTCTGGGTTATAGGGTGTCTTCACCTTCAATCTCTTGTATATAGCCTCCCATGCCTTGACCGTACTGCTCACCGGGTTGTATTCACACGTGTCCTTGTATTGTGTGTCAAAAATAACTGATTGTATATTCGTGGGGTGTGTGGTGTATTCTTCTATCCATGTGTGGGGTGTTTCGTGTGTGGTATTGTACCAATATTTTGCAAATTGTGCTTGAGCAACATAATAGTAAAGCTCAAAGTCGGGGGCTGCTATACCACCAGTGGAGTATGATTCCGTCATCTTTTCCCAGTTTATCCTAGCTGTCTTCCCATTCCAGAGGAATGCCACCACCATGGATCGGAGTTTGGTGAAAAAAGTCCTGCCCGGCCATATGGGGATATTGACAAAGAAGTAGAGCAGCTTGGGCAGAATTACCATTTTAAGGACAGCGGCCCTGCCATATAACGATATCGGGAGACGCCCCCACATCTGAAGTTGTGTATTAATGGTCTGTAGCGTGGCCTCATAATTGTCCGAATATAATGTGAGCCTATCCCTAGACACAAGGATCCCCATGTATCTAATATGGTGTTCCGACCATTTGAGTCCGTTAAGTATGTCGGGGCATTTGGTGGCCGGTGTGAGCGGGAATATATCCGACTTGGTTCTGTTAACTGTGTACCCTGAGTAAGTTGCAAAGTCTTGTATTTCCGCCATTATGGGTGCTATATTTGTCTCCAGTTCGCGGATATATAATACGTATCATCAGCATATAGTGAGATCAACTGAGTGGACCCCTTCATTTTTATACCTTTGTCAGCATGTCTCAGTCTCACCGCAGCTGCCATCGGCTCTATAGTCAGAGCAAATAGCAGGGACGAGAACGGACATCCCTGTCTGGTGCCCCAGCCCAGCAAAAACAGTTCAAAGATGGATCTATTGGTTAACACCCGAGCTCCCGGTTCAGTGTATAACAGTTTTACATATCTAATGAAATTGGGACCCATCCCAAATGCCTCTAGTACCGCCAGGAGGTAGACCCAAGAAACCGAATCGAATGCTTTCTCGGCGTCCAGGGTTATGGCCGCTGCGCTTCTCTTTTGGTCTATTTGTGCCATTATGCCAAAAAGCCTACGGAGGTTCAGGGCTGTGTTTGATCAGGATGAACAAGCCCGGGAACCGCCGGAAAAAGTCTATTGGCCATTACCTTTGCAAATATTTTAGCGTCAGTCTTTATGACTCACAAGGGCCTGTAGGAAGATACATCCTGCGGTGGTTGCCGTGGCTTGGGGAACACCGTGATCACTGCCTCTCTCATGGATGTGGGTAGAATGTTGCATTCAAGGGATTCCTCCCATATCAGCGTAAGTATCGGAACTCTTTATAAAATTCAGCCCCTATCCCGTCTGACCCAGGTGCCTTACCCAATGACAATGCTTTGATTGCTTCTGCAATTTCCTCAGCGGATACCAGCTGATCCATCACTAAGCGAATTTCCTCCGGGAGTTTGGGAAGGGCAAGAGCCGCATGATAAGTTTTAATGTCAGCAAGTGATTTCTTATCTTGATTAGAATATAGTTTTTTATAAAATTTGACAAATTCCTTATTTATCTCCTCCTCCCTTAAGAGTACCTCCCCCTGTGGTGTTTGTATACTAGTGATCTGGTTAGGTTGTTTATCATGTTTGAGTAGGTTAAATAGTGTTCTGCCAGCCTTGTTGCCCTCCCCGTATCTGCGTGCACGAATGGGGTCTGCCACGTAGCGTATTTCGCTGGTTGCCAGTTTATCAAATTCCTGTAGATGTGTGTGTATGTCCGCAAGTAATTCCCTATTCTGTGGGCGAGTGTAGTTTTCCTCTAATTTATCCAATTTACTTTCGATGTCTGTTAATTCGGTGCATACGCCCTTCAGCATACCTACAGACTTAGACAGAAGCACTCCCCTGATCCACACCTTAAATGATTCCCACACAGTGGAGTATTTGCGCACCGTTCCCACATTATTGGTGAAAAATTCTGCTATCTCAACATGTAGTGTTTCCACCACCCCAGGGTCTCCCAACATCCCACTTGGCATTCTCCATCTCGGAGCTGTAACTCTAACATCACTGTGGAGTGATCTGAGAACGTGCGGGGCAAGATTTCACATTTCTGCAGTGCAGTAGACATGACCGATGCAACAAACCAATAGTCAATTCTGGATTCGGAGTCATGAACCGAAGAATAGTATGTATATCTCCTGTTCCCAGGGTGTATTTCACGCCAGACATCCACCAGTGATAGTTTTGAGAGAACCTTACTCAGGGCTGTCAACTAGGTGCTCTAGTGATTTTCAAAGATCTGTCCAGTGCGGGGTTCAACGCCACATTGAAGTCCCCACCCCAGATCACATTGGACATACCATAGGCAGCGATCATCTGGTATACATTTACATAAAAAGCAGGGTCGTCTATATTGGGTCCGTATGTATTAACCAAAAGTAATTGTTGGCCAGCGACCCTGCCCCATACAACAACGTACCTGCCCTGCTGATCCACCTTGTGGCCCTCTAGTCCAAACCCTAAGCTTGGATGGATAAGAGTGATTACCCCTCTGGCCTGAGTAGAATAGTCAGTGTGGAACCCTAGATTCTCCCATTTGTGCATTATATGCATGTTGCTGCTTCCCATTGTGTGTGTTTCTTGCAGCATCAGGACCTGAGGGCCATGTCTAGCAATGTAATTACCAATTTTTTTGACTTTCATCTGATTATTTAGTCCCCTTACATTCCACGTAAGCAATTTTATTCTCATCTCGTTGTTAGGCAGAAACCTGTGCAGTTCCCCTAGGGACCACTGCAAAAGACTTAAGACTACAGGTGTTTGGCAGTAAACCCACTTGGTAGCAGTCTGTACCACACAGATTCACTTGGTAGCTGTGGCTGAGCAGTCAGACTTTCCTCAAGAAGAGTTAGGCAGTATATAGAGTTTCTGATGTTTGTTAATCTGCTTAGAATCACATGCTGTGCATAGGTCCGACATCCAGTGGTCACTGCGGAGTATTGCATTTAGTTTTTCGTAGTCGAAAAGGGACGTCGACAAGGCGTGTCTGAAACACTATCCCTATAGTGACGTGTGTTGTACCCACAATCCCTCATGCGTCGAGGTCCCTCAGATTGTTTTTTTCCGCCCAGCTACTGGTCGCCTTTACGCGGAGCTCCTCGAGAGACATTGCAAATTTCATCTCCTCGTCCTTTGGTCGTTTCTCATTAAGATTAAACACATAATCCCTCCCTCGACGCAGTTGTGAAGCTGTTCTCCGCCGAGCAAGATCTTCGACGGAGGGTACGAGTGGAGGAAATCCTTCGGCGTTGCCGAACACGTGGCCTGGCCTCGCAGGCCATATACAGTAGGGAGAGTGGGGTCGTGGGACATCTCTGGTTCTTTTCTGAGAATGCCTTTCCTCTTCCCCTTCCTTTCCCTTGGGGTGGTTATCACGATTTATTGCCTCGGCTATGGAGAGGACACCCTTTAGGTTTTGCCCGCTTTGCAAAGGCAAATTTACTTGGAAGGACAAGCATTCACGGTGTAACCGCTGCTTGCCCCTCGATCACAAGGAGGAAGGTTGCGCGGCTTGTCGGCTTCTTAAGCCTAAAACTCTAAAAGACCGTAGAGTTAAAAGGTGGGCGGCCTACGCGATGTCGAAGGCCGAAGGTTCACCCGCCGCTGCTACCACCGACAGTGACGAGGAACGCGATAACACGACCTCCGCTACGGAAGTCGAAAACCCCTCTAAGGAGCGCTCGCGCGCTTCGTCGTCTGTCCCCGGCCCCGACGGGTTCGGCTCACGCCCTGCTTATGGGGATGAACACCCCGGCGACATTGACGCACACAAAAACTCACTTAAGCACACAACCCACGGCTCTTCTTCGTCAAGGACGAAAAGAGCATCAGCGCCCAAGGAGACGCAGGTTCCACCGGCGGCCTCCTCGGACCGTTCGGGTTCGAAGCCCCTCTCGCAACTGCTGCCGCGACCAGCGACTGGGCTTTCGGCAAATAAGGGCGCCGCCCCCAAACCATCGGCCGGCGCGCATCAACAAAAGGCGCCTGCCGCCGTAGAGCGATCGACACCCGTAGCGTCGAAAACGCAGGCCTCCGCTGACAAACGAGTCGCCGACAAACGAGTCGCCGAGAGCTTGGCGAGGATCGCTGTAGCCGACTCCCAGAAGCGTACGCCGAAGGACACGTCGAGCGCTACGCAGAAGTCAAAAGACACGGCGAAAAAGCCCGAAGAAAGGCAGGGACTACCCCCTTCAGTCGGAGGGTCACCCAGCACACCTGAAGGCTTTTCGGAGGGCGACGGGACACTTTCCTCGACGCTTTGGGAGAGGTCGAGCCGTTTTCAGCTAGATGACTCTATTTTTCCCCCGCCAGACCGCTCAGGGGTACCCCATGAAACCACGGAAAGACTCCACCTCTGTATGGAGAGGATGGCAAGGTTTATCAATACCCAGACCTCTCAAACTCCCAAGAGAACTAGAGAAGGGCCTCAGGAGGACCCCAGGGCCAAAAATCCGAGGCTAGTCAATCCCCAGCAGGACACAGCCTCAGACTTCCATAATGTGTATGACCTCACTGGGGAGGAACAATACTTGGAGGAGGAGGATGATTTTGTGGACGATGAAGAGGGACAGAACCAGGAGGAAGGTCTGGAAGACAGGCCAGACATTATAGGAGAAGGCTTCGAAGAAAACCCAGAAGAAGGACCTTCGCACCCCTGGCAATCCCCATCAGTATATTCTGACACTGATGTCCTAAACCTAAATCCTCCTGACAATTCACCGGTTAGGAACACATCTCCAATTGACGATCAACCCACTTTCAATGCCCTGTTGCGCAGAGCAGCAGCACATTTCGAACTGGACACTGGGGAGCTCTCTCCAGAATTAGACTTTGTGGAAAGAGTAATTAAAGAGAAACCTCCGGTCAGCCAGACCATTCCCCTCCTCGCTTCAGTGAAGAGAAGAATCATCCCTTCGCTGTCCACTCCCGCATTGATCAGAGGGGTCAATCCAAGAATTGAAAAACTTTTCACTCCTTCACCCTCAGACCCGACCTACATTAGGGGACATTCCATTCCGGATTCCCTGGTAGTATCTAATACTAGAAAGAGGGCAGGGGTACCACTTTCCACCAGTGAGGCACCCCCTGACAAGGAGGGCAAGAGGCTATATGCCCTTGCTAAAAGAGTAACTTCCTCGGCTGCCTTCTCAGCAAGAATTGCGAACAACAATTCTTTGCTTGCTAGCTATGCAGACGCGCAGTGGGCCAAACTGCGCAAGGACGCCGAGGAAGCACCGGAGCCATTACGTACACGCCTGCTTTCAACTATTGGCGAAGGAACCCAGGTGAACCAGAGCATTGTAAAAAACTCTCTGGACGCGGCAGAAACAGCGGGACGTTCCCTGGTGCAGGGAATACTCCTAAAACGCCATGTATGGCTGTGCAACTCAGGGTTTAAACCGGAGACACAGGCGTCTTTAATAAATAAACCTGTGGAAGACTCTAACCTCTTCGGAAAAGCGGTAGATGAAGCTCTAGAGATGGCTAAAAAAGAGTTCGATACTATCAAGACTCTTGACCTAATCTCTAAGCCCACTACCAGACGCGGCTATGGCAACACACGCTTTTTTCGTGGCCAACGCCAACAACAACAAAGTCAGCATCAACAGTGCCCTGCCACCAATTACCAGACCAATAGTGGGCGGTACAGCCAAAGAGGCCAGCGCCGGGGTAAAGGGAGAGGTCGGGGGTCCACCCCCAGAGGCTCCCAAGCCCCCAACAGCTCCAAATGACGCAAAGATTCGCGTCCCCTCCCATGCAACACCGGTCGGGGGCCGGATAACATCCTTTCTTCCTGCATGGGAGGGTATAACGTCAGACCGTTGGGTACTTTCCACCGTAGCCCACGGATACTGTATCGGATTCAACAGTTCCCCATCCTACAGACCCCCGAGGGGACGTCGCATGATACCGGAACATCTTGCCATCCTTCTCCAAGAAGTACAACAACTGCTGGAAAAAGGAGCCATAGAGGTCGTGCCTCTAGCTCAGGTAACGGAAGGTATTTATTCAGTGTACTTCCTTGTACCCAAAAAGGATCTAACCATGCGCCCTGTATTAGATCTGCGCCCAGCGAACAAGTTTATCAAACCCCAAAAGTTTCGTATGGTAACCTTACAGGAAGTGATCCCACTGCTTTCACAGGGAGATTACATGACAACATTGGACATGAAAGATGCATACTTTCATATTTTAATGTTGCCAGCGCACAGAAAATACCTCAGGTTCATGATAGAAGGCAGACACTACCAGTTCAGAGTGCTACCCTTCGGCATAGCATCAGCACCAAGGGTATTCACGAAGGTGCTGGCAGTGGCAGCGGCCCACCTGCGCAGGTTGTCCATCCCAGTTTACCCTTACCTCGACGACTGGCTCATAACAGGGGATTCTTACGAAACATGCTTCTCCAATACCCAAAAGACGGTAAACCTTTTGTTCCAGTTGGGCTTCTCCATCAACGAAAAGAAGTCCAGTTTAGACCCCAGTCAAATCAAGCAATTCCTAGGGGCTCTAATTCAAACAAGGGACGGCCTCGTCTTCCCCTCCAAAGAGAGGGTCCAAAACATGCTGTTTCAGATCCCTCAATATGTGACCGGTCGAGAGGTGACGGTACGCAAAGCAATGCGCTTGCTAGGAATGATGGCGTCGTGTATTTATTTGGTACCTCACGCGCGCCTGCGCCCAATGCAAGAGTGGCTCAACAGCCAGTGGTGTCAGGCCAGCGGACTATGGGAGGATCTAGTAGTGGTCTCGCAAGCCTTGGTTCTCTCGCTACGGTGGTGGACAAAGGAAAACATGGAAAAAGGGAAACCCTTTGCCACACCCGCGGCAGAAGCCACTCTAACCACAGACGCATCCCTCACAGGATGGGGGGCGCACCTATCCCATCAGACTGCTCACAGAGTGTGGACTCCGAACGTAGCATCCAAACACATAAATCTACTGGAGCTACTAGCGGTGTTCAAGGCGCTAAAAACCTTCCAGGAACACCTACAAGGCAAAACAGTAATGGTCCTTACAGACAGCACAACAGCCATGTACTACATCAACAAGCAGGGGGGCACCCACTCTCCAGGCCTGTCCAAACTGGCCCAGAATATATGGAAGTGGGCTCTCAAACAAGACATGTTCCTACTGTCACTACATGTACCCGGGGAACTCAGTCTGCTGGCAGACGGACTCAGCAGAGATTTCCCCCTGCCCGAAGAGTACGAATGGCGCCTGCACGAAGACATCGTCTTCGACGTCTTCACACAATGGGGATTCCCAGAAATAGACCTGTTCGCAACCCTGGAGAACTCACAATGCCTAAGTTACACCTCCAGGTACCCCCAGAACCAATCCAAGGGGAGCGGTCTGTCGATGCAATGGTCAGGGAAATTTGTTTACGCTTTTCCCCCCAACTCCCCTTCTCAACAGGGTGGTGCACAAGATGCACCAGGAACAAGTGACCATGATACTAGTGGCCCCAATGTGGGCCCGACAGCCATGGTTCGCTCACTTGATGGAAATGTCTCTATCTCCCCCAGTGAGACTCCCCTGCCCGTACAACATGCTGTCTCAGGACAAGGGCAGGACTCTGCATCCATGCCCCCAGAACATGAACTTAGCAGCTTGGCTCCTGAAATCATAGAGTTCGGACATCTACAACTCCCGCAAAGATGCATGGATATCCTCAGGGAAGCCAGAAAACCTAACACTCGCCACTGCTATTCTAGCAAGTGGAAAAGATTTGTCATCTGGTACAGGAGTAAAAGCATCAACCCTATTGACTGCTCTCCCACACATGTTGTTCTATACCTGACCCACCTATTGGATTCAGGTCTAGTGTTTAACTCCATTAAAGTCCACCTAGCGGCACTTTCTGCATACACCACTTCCCAACTCAAGGTGTCGTGGTGGAGGATCCCTGTTATAAAGGCCTTCATGGAGGGAGTAAAGAGAATACACCCCCCGATAGCTGACCCAGCTCCCGGATGGGACCTTAATGTGGTACTTACCAGACTCATGGGCTCACCATTCGAACCCATGCACAAAGCATCTCTTAAACACCTCACTCTTAAGACTGTTTTTTTAATAGCTATCACCTCCATCAGGAGAGTAAGTGAACTTCAGGCTCTTTCTATTCTAGACCCCTTCGTTACAGTTCACAGAGATAAGGTGGTTCTACGCACTCACCCTAGGTTTGCTCCGAAATTTATTTCTAAATTCCACGTAAACCAATCTATAGAACTACCAACGTTCTTTCAAAATCCTTCCAATTTGGGAGAAAGGACTCTGCACACACTAGATGTACGCAGAGCGGTCATGTTCTACATGGAAAGAACCAGACCACTGAGGAAAACTAATCAGTTCTTCGTCTCGGTGGCAGCAGGAAGAGAAGGAGATGCAGTTTCAAAGTCCACTATCTCTAGATGGATTGTTCAATGCATCACTCTCTGCTATACTCTTGCTAAGAGAGAATTGCCCTTTAGGCCAAGAGCACACTCTACTCGAGGCACTGGGGCATCCATAGCATTCATTGCAAATGTTCCCCTTGAGTCCATCTGCAAAGCGGCTACCTGGAGTTCTGTGCACACCTTTACAAAACACTACTGTCTAGATGCACACTCTAGATCTGACTCCCAGGTGGGACAGGCAGTATTACGACACCTTTTCTCTACTGTTCCTTCTCATAACCCACCGCCAACTCCGGGTACTGCTCGCTAGTCTATGCACAGCATGTGATTCTAAGCAGATTAACAAACATCAGAAGACAATGCATTACTTACCGTAAAAGCATTTCTGATGGTTGTATCTGCTTAGATTCACATGCGCCCACCCTTCCTCCCCGCTCGGATGGAAGGAACATAGACTTCCTTTATATCTCTCTCTTTTCTGTACTCACTCACGTCTAGAAGGCTCCCTCAGGGCAGAAAAATACAAACAGAGGGACCTCGACGCGTGAGGGATTGTGGGTACAACACACGTCACTATAGGGATAGTGTTTCAGACACGCCTTGTCGACGTCCCTTTTCGACTACGAAAAACAAAATGCAATACTCCACAGCGACCACTGGATGTCGGACCTATGCACAGCATGTGAATCTAAGCAGATACAACCATCAAAATGCTTTTACGGTAAGTAATGCATTGTCATACACAATAGGTACAGAGATACAGTAGCACAAGCAAACACTGACCAGAGCTTTGGTGTAAAAGTATATAATTATTTATTTAAAGACACACTTGTAAATTACACCTGCATAAAGAGAAAAGTAAATTCAGCACACAGTCACTATTATATATATATATATACAACCCTAATTGCTTATTAGACAAATCTTAATGAGAAACACCACTTATTTTCAGACAGAGGTGAGCGCTTAACATAAGATGGCACTCTAATAAGTTTTTAAAAAGGGAGGGAAAAAGGCAGAGTTATGGAAGCACACAAATTTCAATACTTTTTAAAGAACCACAGTAAGGCAGGATAGGCAGAGTTCTACTGGAGAGCAAGGAAGTCAATTGCAAGGCCACTCTTGGATATAGCAAGCAGAAGGGGTCCAGGTTCACACAGTGGGGTTATGCCCAAAGAGTCTTGTAGATAGTTCGCACACAAAAGAGTGAAATTAAAGTCAGGAAAAGTTAGCTAGGTTATCCCAGGCCAGCCCAGGTTAGAAAGTCGAGGCTTTACTGTCACCCCGAACGATCTGTCGCAAGGGAAGCCAGGCGGGACACAGTACCTTAAGTGTGAAGGAAGCTCCAGCGGGGGCAGTTGTTCCTGGCAGCGGGTGCAAGTCGGTGTTTCGTCCAGAGGAAGAGAAGGTCTCGCCGTGGAGGAAAGATGAAGGTCGTTGCACTGCCAGGTAAGAAACCAGCCACGGAGTTCTTCGGTTAAAAGGTACTACCCTTCTCTTCGCGGTAGTGGTAAGCTGTGGTGTTCCGGTTGCCGGGGTGCTTGCACGGGCAAGGCGGCCACGAGATGCTCCAGGAAGGTGAAAAGAAGGCAAAACTGGTTATCCCCACAGTCAAAGGAAGAAGACTCTCCGGACTGGAGATCTCCTCTGTCGTCGGGAAAAGTGGTGAGACGGTTCAGCAGGGCTCCACCGGTGGTGTCGTCGTTGCAGGTCGGCTCAGCTTTTCCCTCCTCGGATTCTTAGGTCCTGTGGCGACTTCTGAAGTTCCAGTCCCCAAAGCCCTGCTTTTATGCAGCAAACCCCCATTCATTCAGCCTAGCTGTCAATCAAACATGCTAAGTGGTGAGCCGGCCGGCTCACCACTTGGGCCAATCACACAAGAGTGCGACTTGAGTTGCCAAGGCAACTCAGTCTAGTGTGCCTAAACCCCCTCCCACACCCCCTGTGGTACCCAGACAGAGTGGCACAACTTTTGGAGGCTTCTGTGGAGAAGCCCGCCAAAAAGTGGAACAAAGGGCCCGACTTGGGTTGGAGTCACAGAAGAGAACACAAACGCCATTTTAGAATCGAGTTCTGGCAAAAAATACCAACCGGTGAATTAATATTAAATAAATAAACCGGCGGTATGTTCGAGGCTATAAGAATTAAATAATTAAAGTTGGTAGCCTCGAACAATGGGAAAATCCCATAGAGATATATTCGCGGTCAAATATAAAAAGTAGTATCCACTGCCACCAGCCAAAACTTGATCAGGGGGGACGGAGACGTGCCCCCTCGAACAACAGACCCCGGGCCAATCGAATTGCCCCGACCAGTACGTCCACAATATGATGGTTTGTACTGGTTTCTCTTCATAATTTGGGACTAGTAAAGCCAATGGTGCCCTGGGAGACAGTCGTCAGTCCCAGGGTATGGAGTCTATGTTTGGGGGTCGCTACGACACCCCTGGGTCACGGCACGGAGGGTGCTGTGTAACCCACATAAAAAAACACATGAGACCCTATGGAGTAAAAGACCCCATAGCCCATAAAACACATGGAAAGACAAAGGAACACCTCAAATCATGTCTAAGAGTGGGAGTAAAAGAGTCTCACTCTTAGCAGGAGAAAAAAATAAGCCCCAAAAATCCAGCAAAGCTGCTGGGGGACTCACTAGGTTTGGGAAATTAGCCTTTCCAGAGAATTCTTCCTAACACCCGTCACCAGTGCTTTATAGTAAAAAAAAGAATTCCATATTCACGACCATTAAAGTTATGACTTTGGTACAAGCCAATCAGCGCTAGTCTCAATGCAACCACAGTTTTAACATTAAACAAACAGTTGACCGCAGTCAACTACCTTCTGGATCAAACATCTTCCAGTGGCCACAACTTCCCCTCTTAGTGAGTCTTTGGTTATTTCCACAACAAAACCACCAACTCCCGCACCCTCTTCCTTCCCTCCCACCCTCATCATCACCCCCAACTTGACGATGTACCCAAATTAAATCATGGAGCATTCCAGGGGTAATTAAAAAGGGGGGTACTGGGAGTCCCTCTGCCAGACATTAGTCCTGGTTACAAAAGACTTACCCAGAGTCTTTAGCTCACTATCTTTCACAGAGAAGAAATATCCCAAACATATCAGTCTTTGTCCTGCCCAGGGGCAGTCCAGCACCGAAATGCTAGGCAATACTCCTCTGAACAAGAGTACCAACAGAAACCCCAGACACGTGTTTCGGTCTGGTTGGACCTCATCAGTAGGGTGGATCTGTGCCTCTCTAAGAATAGTGAGCAAGGGGTCCACGTCTGGATTCCCCTAGTAACTTAGGGTGAGACCCAAAGTTACTTAAATATGCTAATTAAAAAGGGGGGTACTGGGAGTCCCTCTGCCAGACATTAGTCCTGGTTACAAAAGACTTACCCAGAGTCTTTAGCTCACTATCTCTCACAGAGAAGAAATATCCCAAACATATCAGTCTTTGTCCTGCCCAGGGGCAGTCCAGCACCGAAATGCTAGGCAATTCTCCTCTGAACAAGAGTACCAACAGAAACCCCAGACACGTGTTTCGGTCTGGTTGGACCTCATCAGTAGGGTGGATCTGTGCCTCTCTAAGAATAGTGAGCAAGGGGTCCACGTCTGGATTCCCCTAGTAACTTAGGGTGAGACCCAAAGTTACTTAAATATGCTAATTAAAAAGGGGGGTACTGGGAGTCCCTCTGCCAGACATTAGTCCTGGTTACAAAAGACTTACCCAGAGTCTTTAGCTCACTATCTTTCACAGAGAAGAAATATCCCAAACATATCAGTCTTTGTCCTGCCCAGGGGCAGTCCAGCACCGAAATGCTAGGCAATTCTCCTCTGAACAAGAGTACCAACAGAAACCCCAGACACGTGTTTCGGTCTGGTTGGACCTCATCAGTAGGGTGGATCTGTGCCTCTCTAAGAATAGTGAGCAAGGGGTCCACGTCTGGATTCCCCTAGTAACTTAGGGTGAGACCCAAAGTTACTTAAATATGCTAATTAAAAAGGGGGGTACTGGCAGAGGGACTCCCAGGACCCTCCTTGTTAATCTGCATATGCAAGTAATTTTGGGTCTCACCCTAAGTTACTAGGGGAATCCAGACGTGGACCCCTTGCTCACTATTCTTAGAGAGACAGAGCTCCTCCCTACTGGTGAGGTTCAACCAGACTGAAACACGTGTCTGGGGATGCTGTTGGTACTCTTGTTCAGAGGAGAATTGCCTAGCATTTCGGTGCTGGACTGCCCCAGGGCAGGACAAAGACTGATATGTTTAGGATATTTCTTCTCTGTGAAAGATAGTGAGCTAAAGACTCTGGGTAAGTCTCTCGCAACCAGGACTAATGTCTGGCAGAGGGACTCCCAGGACCCCCCTTGTTAATCTGCATTCCAGGGGTAGCCATGTTGCTCCACATGACCGCTAGATTGTCTCCAACACTCCAATAGTCGCACTGGATGGAGCTGCCTTGACCATCAAATTATTAGGACTGCGGTCTTGATGGTACAGTAGAGTAGGTGTTCTGACTACAGGTGTACCTTAATCCTCCGGTCTGGGTCTATTGTTCTGTGCCGGTCTGCCCCCTCTGGGAGGAAGGGGGATGGAAGTCTCAATGTATTGTGTGGCTTCAGCCGGGGACTCGGAAAAATGCGCCCTTCCTGCATGTTGAATCCTCATCTTGGCCGGGAACATCAGGGCATATGGAATATGGCGTTCTTTTGACTGGTTCGTAGGATCTTCTGCTCGCTTGAACCCCGGCAGAAAAGTCCGGATATATATGTATCCGGTTCCCTTCATATTGGAGTGTTCCAGCCTCCCTAGCCATTCGTAGGATTACGTCTCTGTCTCTGTAGTTAAGGAGTCTCGCAATTATTATACAAGGCGGTGGATCTGGTTTAGGGGCTGGGGCCAATGTGCGATGTGCTCTCTCTACCAGGAAATGCTTGGAGAATGCCTCCGGACCGAATACAGTTTTAAGTAGCAGTTCAAGTTGCTTTTCCATTTGGCCTTTTCCGAATGTTTCTGCCACGCCCACTACACGGATGTTGTTTCGTCTTGATCTAAATTCAAGATCTTCACATTTATTCTGCATTTTGGACATAGCATCTTTAAGCTGGGTGATGTCGCGGCTATGGTGTGCAATGGTATCTTCGTTAGTGCTTATTCTGTTTTCTTTTTCCATGACACATGCACTCTCTTTTTCGACCATAGCCTTTAGCGAGCCTGTGATGGACACTATGTCATCCAACTTCATGTTCATTGCCTGGAATCCATTTTGCACAATTGTTGTCAGCCTGTCCTCCTGATCTCCATTCGGGGTTTCATTGGCGTTGATGTGCATGTCTGCAGTAATAGTTTGCGTTTGGCTACCAGTATACGCATCCATAGGGCCTTTCTTCTTATTACTAGGGGTCTTGCCTCCTTTCCCTGTTTTTTGTGGTTCGCCCATGGTGGCGACTTGTAATTCACTGTTATAATTGCCCCCGTTGACTGGCCGCTGGGTGCCTCGCTCGCCCGTGCCCCCTTGGTTCTGGTTCTTTTGTGGTATTTCGGTGAGGGATTTAGAACTAGGTTTTTAGGGCTTGAGGCTCGCACACTGCTAATGGACTGTGTTCTCCCACGTATTATGTCGCCAGGTCATTGATGTCGGTTTGTGGTGTTCTAATCCTGCGAGGGCACTTAAAGAGTTTCCAGTGCCCAGAGCCAGCCAGCTAACTAATGCAGGATCTCTGACGGTTCGACCCCCGGGTCGGCGTGCCCTTAGGTGTTGTGCTTCAATCTGTTTAGGAATCACCCGATGTTCAGTCAATTCAGGATAGGCTCGAGGAGCCAGGTGCCGCGTGTATACAGCGGGGCGGTCAGGCACAGCCCGCGCGCCAGTAGCAATTGGAATGGCGGGGGGGGGACCACGTCGGCTATCGCCAGTCAGATAGCGTTCAGGTGGCTCCTACCTCCCCTCCTCAGCGTCTCTGACCTCTTAACTCAATTTCTGGCAGAATGTGCTGCAATATCTTTAGGTCTCAGCCGTATGAACGTTCTATGGGGCGGCCTTGGGGCACAGCGGCTGAAAATCGATGAGAGCACCGGCCCCTCTACACCCCGCCGACCCCGACTGTCCTCGCGCACCCACCTCGCTTCGAAGATGTAGGCTAGGCGTGGGTTACAGGCTAAACATTACGTGCGGGATCACTGCCAACACGGTCCCTGCGACAGCGTGCCCGTGTATATTGCAGTGTGTTCCGGGGGCCGTCAGCTGTATAGAGTTATTAACAGGGATCTATATTTTTCAAAAATAGGATACTTGCAGTCGCGTATGGCTCCTACTGCTGCTATTTTAGGCCAGAGGTGGTGGCATGTACAATCGTTTGTGGTTTTCGGGTGGGCCATGGCCGCGCCGTGTACCGGGACCCGTAGAAGCGTTGGCCCGTATAAGAATGGCCGTTGAACAGCGGGGGGGGCGCACCAGCCGGACCCCTTCCCCCTTTCGCCGCGCCTCTGATCTCCTTACTTAGTATGATACAGAGTATGCTGCCGTTCCACCAGGTCTCAGCGTATCTCGATGCTGCAGCGTTGCTGTGCGGCTTCCCTGCAGGGGCACCGCGGGATGTGGGGCGTCCCAGGGGACCAGTGGCAGGCGAGTGTCAAGAGCGCCGGCGCCGCCTCACCTCCCCAGCCTGCTCGGATCCCGAATCTTGATCGCACACCACGGGCGCGAGTCGGGCACGGGCTCCAGTCTTGGGCACGGGCTCCAGTCTTGGGCCCCGCCTCATCAAATCCACGGCCTTGTGTTGTCTCCTCTCAGTGCTCCCAGGCCGAACGCGCCTGCAGCGAGGGCCGGTCGAAACTCAAGCCGCCACATCTTCGGCGCCTTCGACCGCAGCTCACCAGGATTTTCAGGCGTTGAGGACGGGTACTCGGTCTATCTGCACCGCAGTTTGTAGCGCATCTGGCGGCTCCAACAAGGATGTTTGATCACGGGATTTCTAACTGGAGCGGGAGCTCACAAATCAGGTGGCCATCACTGCAGTGCGCACCAGTGCCCCCCGAGGGTTTTGAATTTAATCCTTGCATCCACTGGGAGCCAATGGAGAGATTTCAGAGCTGGAGAGATGCGATCCCAGGGCTTGAGGCCAAGGAAAAGTCTCACAGTACTGTTCTGGATTAGTTGCAGAGGGCGGAGAGTAGAGGCATGTAGATTTAGAAGGAGGCTGTTACAATAGTCCAAGCTAGAGAGAACCAGAGCTTGGGATACCATGAGCTTCTGGGCGAAGGAGAGGAAAGGCAGAGTACCTCTGAGGAGGTGCAGTAGGAAATTTGACTTTTAGAGACCTCAGAGGTGTGGGTGGAGAAGGAAAGGGTGGAGTCAAAGATGACCCCGAGGTTCTTAGCCTCACAGGTGGGGGTAGGAAGATGGATGTTAAGGTCCCCCAGCAGTAGGAGTTGGGAAGAGGAGAAGAGGAGAGAAGAGGCCAAGTCAGCCCATTCCGAGAGGAAGAGGGTGGACTGGTCCGGTGGCCGATAGAAGGTGGCAAGAGTAATAGAGGCGACAGGGGAGAGAGAGCCTGCAGACCAAGCTTTCAAAGGAGGAGTAGACCTGAGTCGGAATAATGGAAACAGGGATCCACTCAGGAAAGATCAAGGTTACTCCACCTCCTGGCCTGTTGGGCCTGAGCACAGAGTTTCTGTTTGGGCTTGCCTGCTTTGTTTGGCAGCTCTGCAAAGGTCCTCTGCGCTACCATGTATAGAAGCAGCTCCTCTGTGCGTCCTTCTCTTCCCATCGCAAACCACTGGTGCATTAGTTTGTAGCTGCGTTTCTGCTTCCTTTCCTGTTGACTGCTCTCTCTCCATCTACGGCCGATCCCTGTAGCGGTCAGGCGATGCTTCTCATCTCCCTGTTTCATTTCTATGATGGTTTTTCTTGGATTCTGATTCTGATGTCAGAGGTCTGAAAGTAATATGAAAACAGCCGAGGGTGATTCACTTTCTGTCTCTCGCTTGTTCATCATCCATTGTTGCCGTGCCAGGTCCCCTTCCTCATCCTGAAACATTTTCCACAACTCTAATATGGCCATCTGCTTGCTTAACTTTCTCCCCTTGTAAGCCTTGTGTATGTGCATGTGTAATTGTTGCTGCACACATTTGGGGAAGCTGCCCTCTGTTGGCCAGGGCTTTGCCAATTTGCCATCTGTGCCGCATGTCCATTCCATGCTATATTTACAGATGTTGTCCTTATATCACGGGAGGAACTTGCATATGTGCTGTAGGGGTGTGTCCCTCATGATTTTACTTGAATACATCATATATCAATATCTCAAATCGGGATTTCGACACATCCACCTTTTAAGATACATTTAGTTCCTTTCACCTCGATATCAGTTAACATATACCTTTTATGACCATTAAATTACCTCATTAATCTCAGCCTCTCTGGCTCTTGACCAATACCACGGTTGTGCTCTGCGCACCGCCCTTCTGCAGCTCTCCACCCCTAAGGCTGAACTGACAACTCTGCTACTGCGCTTTCCATGCCCCGCCCCAAAGGCACGACCACTGCTTTAAAACTCGATTATAGCTCTCATCCACCAAAAGCCTTTCAATATGTCCACCTATACACTCCCCGAAACCAATGACAGACTTGACAAAACCTAAATAACATATACACGGTCGTCTTCCTGCCTACCTAACAGGGAAAACCAATAATTCACGTGATCCACCTGTACCTACAGCGTCGCCTTGTAGATAAAACGTCTATGCGAGACTACCAGGAGGACACCTTCCGCAATACAAGTTAGCTTTGTCTGCTAAGCCCTATAAGCGGGGATACCATGACCCAAGCTACAACGCTCAACCCACAGGAAATCCGATATTTACATATCTTTTTATTTAATTAATTTATTTTATTTTATTTATTTGTAACGCGCTGGAACATGGCCCGGGGCATAGATGCACAGACAGGACAAACAACACACAAAATAAAGAATATCATCATTTTACGTCATTTGTACCCTTAAGTCAATCGTCTCCACGGACTACCCAAACTGATCGTCCCAAGACCGAATGTTCCCTAGCCAAGAACAAAATTTACTAAACAACGCTCCGTACTAAACTAAAACCCCAACACAACCCTCGAGCAGAACCTGTTCACTCCCTCCCCTGTTTACCATAAAGCTGAGTCTATACTTTACACTCTGTAATTCGCTGACGTTGTTCGGGCACCGGCTCCTCCCCCAACCTGACACACTGCCTTTCCAGTCTGCTGGGCATCCCACGGAAAGCGGGCAGGAATTTCTCCAAGGCAGTTCCTGAGGACCTCTTCACGGTGTGCACTTGCTGTGTGACTCTCGACTTCCGTGGGTCACCTCACAGACTTCCTGGCATTTAGCGGGATGAGATGGTCTCTGGCCGATCGTACATAGCAAACCATCCTCTGCTACCAGCTGTTAAGTTTGTGCGATTTGTACACCTCAAAGCATACATCCAAATTACTAGCAGAGAAAAGTGGGCCCATCAAAAACTCACCACCACAAGAATGGAAGACTCAGCCGTGGGGCAAAGTATACTGTCTTTTATTATCCAATAAAGACAGGGATCATACAGGAAAACAAATCGCCACCATTCTCTCCTCTCCCGAGCCTGTGGCACATGTTTTTATGTACGAGTGACGCCACAAAAATCAGGTCCACCTAAAAAACCTACGGGGTGTCCTCATTGGTCATATTGGGCTAACTACTTATAAGGGCTATACATTATTAGGTTAATTGGTCCCTCATATTGTGCAACATACCGTGCAACATTTTACACCACCTCATAAATGAAGCTTCTGGATTGGCTAGAGCGGGTCCTCCCAGGCCTGACACTCTTTCTGGTCACAGAGCTCAGTGTACCGTTTCAAGACGATGGGAAGGAATATGGAGGGCTGTGTGTTCCATATTGTTGCCACTGGTCTAATCTCCTAGCCTCAGAGAGTGCCTGCAGGTTGCAGTTATGGTGGGCAATACTTGTATCATTCCACTCTGTCTAGCTGGGAACAGCTTCTCTTCCCACACGAGTAAACGAGCATTGTCCTGATACGCTGGGTCACGTATGAGAGGACTAAAAAACGAAGCCCGTTGTCTGCAATTATGAGGATTTTATTCTGAATTCTTGCAGGTGGCTTGCTGCCTCGCGAACCAGGAATTTTCCATCCGCCCTGCACATCATGCTGCAGGCAAAGTGTCTGCCCTTCCATGTTTCTGAGGCCTGTCTTTCCAACCTCATTCACTTCAGTAACCCTATAGGTTCCCTATGTGTCTTCATGTCTTCCTATGGTTAGTTGCAATAAAGCATATGCAAGCTTGGTCACTTATATTCTCAGTCTTGCAGGATCACTTTGGCGAAAGAAAATAAAGGTTCTTAACATTATGTAAATGTATCCGTCCTCTACCTACAGGTGTACCAAGCATGTCTACAAGCAATAAACTAGTGCATGTCTGTATAACTTCATGAATGAATGTATATTTGCTTCATGGCTAACACGGCCATGCCATGATGTCACTAATGACGTCATCAATACCTGGCTTCATTGTTAGTCGATCTGATCCATTGATGAGACCTCTGTCTCCTTAAAACCTTCAACTGGATACGGTTTGAATGGCTGTCTGAGAGAATATCTTTTCTCATATATGTGATACATTGGTGCAGTCGGTGACTGGCCAAACAGCAAGTTACACCTTTCATTCTTCATTCTGCGAGTCGACCGTCGCATAAGGGCCATTCTGGGGACCCTCTCTTCAAGAGAACCAGGCAAATCCCAGGAAAAAGGTGCACAGAAGAGGTACATCCCTTCCAAACAGCTCCAGGGGCTTCATAGAACACAGAACACGGCTGTTAGACTGATTTTTAAATTACACAAATCCACTCATGTGTCTCCATACTGTAGGGAGCTACACTGGCTTTCAATTGCTGACCGCATTAAATTCAAGACAGCCTGCATTATCTTCAAATGCATAAATGGTATTGCTCCTCTATATCTAAGAGAGCTAATTCACCATAACACCCAATGAGACAACTATGCTCCAGCGACAGTCATCTCCTGATCATTCCTCATTCAGCTTATACATCTCGAGGTGACAGACGATTCTCCGTCTTTGGTCCCAGGTTGTGGAATTCTTTACTTCTACAGTTTAGGACCAGTTCTCTCCTGCATTTTCACTGAGCACTGAAAACCTTTCTCTTCAGGTAGATGGCACCCTATTTTTTTTTTGTTGGGACCTCGTATTGATTTACATCATCTGCCTCTGCTGATATCATCTGCGCCAATATACGATTTAGTTCGTTACGTGCGCTTTACAAATACAAAAAAATCAAATCAAATCATAAGAAAGGAGGAGCCTAGATGTATTTGTTGAACAGTAGGCTTTTCAATCGTTTTCTGAAAGTGAGGTATGAGGGTTCATCTTGGCTGCAGGGTAGTAAGGTGTTGAGTGAGTGCTGTGACTGGAAATTTGGCTCTTCCAGCTCTTTTCCTGGTGAAACACGGTGTAGCTAGAGTAGGTGCAGCAGAGGAGCATAAGCAATAGGTTTTCCATTTCGTGGAAATGTGCTGTCTGAGCAAGGTAGGTGCATCATTGTGGATGCACCAGTAGGGGATCAACAAGGTTTTTTCAAAATTTTTAATCAAAAAGATTTTTTCGATTTTTACAAGGGACTTTTACTCTGAGGATCAGTTCAACAAGGTTTTAAATTCAATGCAGGATTTGATAGGAAGCCAGCGAGTCTCCCGTCTCGCTTGCAAGATTTGGTCCGTTCTCTTCATGCCCCAGGCCGCCCCGAATGGTATTGTTCTGGATCAATTGAAGGTTCAATACGTTTTTGGAGGAGGTGCCTGAGAGGATAGCGTTGCAATAATCCAATTTACTGCCAATGATCACTCTAGCTAGTGTAAGGCAGTTGTCGGCGGTGAGACATTTTCTGCTGAGGTTGATCAGCTGGGTGGAGTAAGCAGCTAAAGAGGCAATGTGCCTCATTATAACTGTGGTAGTACGAGTTCTGCTTGCGGGTGCCGATCTGCACGCCTGCTCAGACCAGGCGTGCAGAGCGGCACCCGCAAGCAGAACAGGATGGTAGCAACGGTACCGTTATGAACGGTACCGCTGCTACCATCCTCCCCATTCCCATTGAGCCTATGGGGGCTCGAATGGGAATGGGGACGTAGCGGCTCTGGGTCCCGGGAAAGGGGAATTACCGGGCCTACCGAGGTCGGAATGGCCCAGTGATTCCCCTTTCGCCGGAGCCGGACCCGAGTTTGGGGGTAGTCATGCCCTTATTAAGGGCATGGCTACCTCCAAACTCGTAATGAGACCCAATGACTTTAACATGACTTTAACATGATTGTACCTAGAAAGCTCTGCATCTAGGTAAACACCCAGGGTTTTCACATGGCTGGGGACTGTGGTAATGTTGCCATCGACGGAGAAGGATGCATAGGCCGGGTCCAGGTGCTTGAGCCAATGAGGGGGACCCATAATTAGAAGCTCTGTTTTGTCATCATTCAGGCAGAGATGGTGTTCAGCCATCCAGGCCTGAATTATGCTATAAACACGATTGATGTTGGAAGAGTCAAGGGAGTGATTCCCAGTGAGCTTTAGCAGGATTTGGATATCATCAGCAAAGTTAGCGTAGGGAATTTGAAGATTGTCAAGGTGGTCAAACAGGGGCTTTGTGTACATTTTGTATAGTGTGGGGGATATGCATGAGCCCTGGGGGATGCCGTATGGTTCAGGGATAGGGTCCACTGCTTCCAAACCCGTGAATACCCTGGAGGAGTTAAGTGATTGCAATACCTGGCAAATGGTGGGAGCTCCTAGGTGATTGATGGCAGTGCCTAACAAATGTCTATGCAATGGCTATACATTGGCTTTGGCTTTGTTAATGCTTGTTTTTTATGTGTTAGCTGTACCTCTGTTTTTTTTTATGTGCCCCCCCCCTCCTCCTCATCTCACCGGCTTTCTATATTTTGCAGTCCCATTGTGGTTCTCCCCTGAATCCCTCTGTTTTCCTTTCCATTTGTGTTCATCCCCTTACTTTCAACACATGCAACCTCACCCCTCCACATGTATCTGCGTTTGGGACGCCTAATAATTTTGTTTTACTTTCTTTTTTTTCAGGGTCGAAAGAAGCTCAATATTATGCACTGCGCACAGCAAAAGCTTTGGCTATGACTGCGTTAGATGTCCTTTTTAAGCCAGACGTCCTTGAGAAGGTCAAAGCAGACTTCAGACATGTGAAGCAAATGGAAGAGAATCATTTTAATGGCACAGATAAAGTCAGAGAATCCAGTGGTGGTGCTGGTTCTGCATCGCGTTGAGCAAACATACCACACAAATGTTTTGTTTTCATGAAGCAAAGCTCTCCACAAAAATATCAGCGCCATCTGTTGAAGTTTGGTGTTGCTGGAATCACTGAGGGTTTTGTGTTAGAGCGGGAACTTCTTTGGATGTAGTTGAATATACATTCTTCGTGGATTAACCAAATACATTTATTCCTGAAATATTAAATTGGGCCATGGAACACATCTTAACAATGAATTCAACTATATAGAAAGGCATTGTTGGAAACAATAATTGAAACTTGAAGTATGTTTTTCTCCCCGCATAAATAGGTACCAATAGCATAAAAATATATGAACATAAGGGAATCATTTTCTGTGTTCCAGATTTATTACGGAAGACTGTTGGGGCAAGTACGGGCCATGCGTTTTCTTCCGAAGTCAATAAAATGACATCCCTTACTCACGCAGACACAACGGCCACCGTTGTTTCAGCTCCAAATGACACAACTATCGCTGAAACCTTCTGGATGAGAACGTTTCGTTATTTTCATTATCACATTACCAATATGATTAAACAGAAACTAGAGAAACCATCGCTTTTGTTATGACTCGCCATGCTCTCTTAAATACGATTTATTTTTCATGGAGCACTTATTCAACAATCCAAAACACGTACTATGTTAACATTTTTTGACTGATATAAGAACACAAGAAGGTATTGTTGGGGCGTATCAGAAAGGGAAGCAATGATTAAATAAGGTAATCATGTTGGTGCTTACTTTTGCCTACTTTTCCATTCCTCTGTGTTCAGACAGATACTTTCAAAAAACTTCTCAAACAGCCTCCTGCACATGTGACCAAGATACTGCATAATACACACTGGACAGGATGTTTCTGTATCAGATTTATGTGGTGCTTGTTGCTGGCAAAGCAGTATATAGACGATAGGGAAAGAGGCAAGACATGCAAACTCTGCCAGCTGGAATACAACAGTAGGACACGGATCTGGAAGACTTGTCAATGGAAGGGGTTATTTATCACGGACTACCACAAAAAACGTGGAGCCTCTCTGTGCTTTCAGGGATATCCTACACAGCTGTTCTTTGATTTCGTAATGAAGTATCCAGTATAATGTATTTTAAGACTTCAGATGTTTAAATTTCAATTTTTATGATCCTCCAGAGTTTTAGTTCTGCAATTGCATTAACTTGCTGCCTCTAGCGCTTCTAGAATGTTGCATTTCTTCCTTTTACAATTAAAAACATGCAAACTGTTGTGTTTTGCTGCCCTGGTGTTTTGTTGATCTGTATAATCTATGTATGGCACATATTTTAATGATATATGTTTATCAAACGTGCTAATAATGAGTTAAAAGGAGTTTTAGCTATAGGAAAATGTGTACCAAATGACAAATCTTGATAATAAGACTAAAGATCAAGATGTGAAATCTGATGTGTTTGTATGTGTAGATATGAAAAACCCAATTTGATGTACTGACCATATTTTCAGTGGGTTGAATTCAGGACCAGGGGGTGTTTATTTCCAGAGGGAAGCCCCAAGTATTGCCCTTCTGCTTGGTTACACCCTAACAATTGCACCCTGTGAATGCAGTTGGGTCAAGAGGTTTTTGCAGTGGGCTGACTCATGGTGGGTTTGTGGGAAAGCTACAATTCCATTATATTAGTATTGGAGGTGGTGTGGTCAAGCATCAGGCTGCTGCAGTGTGTATGTGTGTGTTTTTGTGTGTGTGTGAATGAATGTGTGTGTAGTGAGAGTAAGCTAACCTAGTCGGTGGGGTGGTATGAGATGGGTTTGTGTAAGCAGCTACTTGCCAGGGTTGTAAATTCTGATTGCCATTGCGTGATTGTGTCAGTCCTGGAGCCTTTCCTCTTGCTGAGCCATCCATGTTAGAGGTGTATTATTTTCTTGCATCCTATTGAACCACAGTGTGCAAAGCTGCTTGGGCACTAAGTTCCAAAGGTTATGGGCCATAACTGCAAATAAGGCCCCATATGAATGCTTCATATTGAACTTTGTCACCATAACCACGCTGCCCGTATCCCAGCGTTTTGACCTCACATACAGGATTAACCTCCTCAGGTTGCCTTCAGGTCCCTGCCTTAGAAGTCTTAGTGAGCGATTTATAGGGGTTGGAATTGAATCCTTTCTTTCACTGGAAGCCAGTGAAGCGTCTGGAGAACCGGTTGATTTATTCCTATCTTCTCAATGTACACACGACTGTTAGCACCTGTAATCCTTTAACTTCATTTTTTCTCACTTAATGAGTCAGTCATCTTTACCATTAATCTGAGGGCAAGCAACGCAAAACATTTGAGGTTCATAAACATATTTCCTTTATTTATTTTTTCTGTTTATGCATATGGAAACCAACTATGGTCGACTTTCGTATGTATTTTTCTGCATAATGTATTATCTTGTACATCACTGTCATTTATGGCCTAATTTAAGCCCTGAAGATGGAGCGTGTCTCCGAAATGCATTGGCAATTGAGCCTTTCTTTGACGTAGGAACTGTTGTGCTTCACACACACCGATTTGAACATACATTGATGTTGTATTAAATGGGTTTTCTACCTAATTCGAAAAGCTATGTGGATGACTCACCTTTTCTTCAGAGAAACATTACATTTATGAGTAAATACGATTACCTACAGAAGAGAAATTTAAATTTCAGAACTAAAACGAAAGTGAAGCTTGTTTTTGAGCTGCATGAGAGCATCAGGTATTGCAGGGTAGTTACACCCAACTTTTTGCTTTTTTTAAATTCTGTGAATCCTAGTGTCAGAGGATCGACTAAAGCCTGGTAGCTCCTATCTAACTTTATTAACTATAAGAAACATTGACCTACTAAATATATGAATTGTGGTGCCCAACTCTCTCTCTGCTTTCCCAAGCCATTTAGTGTACCACATGTACAATTAATTGGCGATTCCCATACATTCACATAGACATATATTAAGTGGTGTTATCAAGCAAATCATATTTAATTAATTGCAGCTTGCTGTGGTTTTACATTCCGGTTTCAACAGAAGACTTTAAAGAGTTAACTTTGTAAAGAACCTTGTGACCCATCAACATTTTGCTCAAGGGATCCCCATAAGAAGATGCTGGGTACTCGCATACTGAATTGTCCCTAAAGTTTTAGAAGACTTTCAGACAGCCCCGCTCTCCAAGAAGTAGTAAGACCACCTCTTTGTTGATGACAGAAAATAGTTTTCTCCCTGCCCTCTATTACCCCAGAATTGTCTTCTCACATCACTGACTGGCTGACCACCATATGCTACTGCATGGTGATTCATTGAATGATGTTCATCTCCTGCAAAACTGAGGTGATCTACCTTACTGCTCCCAACATCTCTCCTATCTTCCCTTTTTCTCAATCCTCCACCCCAACACCTTCACCACATTGGCGATGTGCTCGCAACCTGAGGTTTTCTTTTACAGCTATCTTAAATATTAACAATTCAATCCCTTCATTTCCTACTGTTCACCCCACTAAATTGTGTATCTCTATCCTTACCCCGGTAAGCTAGATAGCTGTTCCAACTGCCACATGGAATTCCCTCTCTTCTTGTTTAACCCACTTGACGAGATATTTAACTTTGCAACCTCGACCCTGTCAGCCCTCCTGGATTTTCTTGCACACTGCCACAAGACATGATATATGCCCATTTCCAATGGTGCTATGCTTACATTTCTTCTTCTTGTCCTCAAATTTATCCATTGGCTACCCCTTCTGTGCCTGGCTAACTCCATCTCTTGTTACTCAACCCCTTGTGCTATAAGATCTCAAACTCTCCACAACCTCTCATCTGTTTTCACTCTCTACAAATGCAACTCCCTATCCTTCCCCTACCCCTCGCTTGTGCATTCCAACTCTATCTGGCTTCAAAACTGCCCTAAAAAGTCAACTCCTTTCCCTGGCTGGAAGGAGCAACCAAGCTGTATGGTGTTATTATTCCCTTCCCCGATAACCCATCCTGCCCTCTCACCTATACATAGTGCAGACACTGCGACGTATGTGCATACCTCAAATTGTAAATCCTGTAATGTGCAAATTCATGTAGAGCTGGTATGTTTATATCTATGCTTTCGAGGGGTGGTTCTCTGTTTATTTATTGATCACTGATATGTGGCCAGTTAAGGGATTTTATCAGGATGCCCCTACAGGCTGTGTCTTCCAGCTCCACACATTGTTTATTCTCAGGATACTGTATTTGTTTGTGGTATTTGCCATTGCTAATACTTCCTTTTGAACCACCACCCCTGACTTCAACCCCTCGCTCTCTACCTCCCTCTTACTCAGTCTTTACTTACTCTCAAATCTACATAACAAAGATCAATCCCTACGTGCAGCTGCTAGCTCTCCTCCAATCATAGGCTCTGTGTCTCCCACTCCTGATTCTTGTCTCCTCTACTTTACTACTTTAATGATAACAATGAAATACTTGTCTGCAATCAGACCGGGTGTCTGCAAAGTTGCAAATGCAAGATGATCTTTGTACTGACACGATTGTACTTGTTACTTTGTCTGTTTTATGGAAGTCTATATTTAGTTCAAACAACTTCCTGGCACCCTAGCTTGTGCTGTATGTAAGGTTGGCTATGGGTTGCGGGGGGCTGTCATCAGATATACTCTGCGCCTAATAAAGTCTTGTCAGCTGGATGTTTCATTTTCCACTAGATTAATGTTAATGTTCTCAATGTGGGCCCCCCTTATCGAGGCAAGCCTGGTGCTTAATTCCATCAGCTATGACTTGCTTGCTCCTTCTCCATTTGCCCTGCATAGGCCCTTTGCAAATATTTTAGCCCCTTGTGTTCAGTGTTTTTTTCTCCCTTTCCCACATCCTGCTTATTCATTCCATGTTAGTCTATTGGACCGTATTATGGTAGTGGTCATTGTTGACCCTACTTTGTGCTCATCCTCTGCACAGAGGATACGTACCATCCTTGCTCTTCATCTTGCCAAATGTTTTGATCTGCCAGTTGTGTTTTGGATACCGGGACTGAGCCTCATTACTCCAATTTCTCTGCCTGAAAGTGTAATGACCATTTGGGTTTACTACCTGACGTTCATATAACTCTTTACGTCTGCTTGCTATATCTATGTGGATCTCTCACAATAGGCTTATTCCTCCCAGGCTTGACCCTCACCTTAGGGACGCAAACATACCTCTGTTTATTCATCCACTTAGTTATAACACGCTACTTGCTAAAACGGCCAGTACACTATGCCATCACTCCTCATTCAATCAACCTCACTCTGGCTTTTAGCACCTTGCACACTTCACGTGTACCCCCCTTCCCAGGCCGATGATACTAAGTGCTGTGTTATGCTGTCTTAGGCAAGAGTAGGCATCACTGCCCCTTCTTAGCTTATGCTAGCCTAACCTTGGAAGGGTTGTGTCCTCCGACGTATTCCATATCTTTGATAATACGTTTCCAGCTTGCTGGCCTCGGAACTTTTTTCTGTAGAGGGCGCTGCGCGTCGACGTCCGCCGAGTCGATGTCCCTCGATGGCCACCGTATCGGCGCCGACGTCATCATGCCCATAAATAGCCACGCGCTGCGTCCGTTGCTTAGTTCCGTTTTTCCACGCTTCGTGGGGCCTCGGAACGTCGTTGCTCAATTCAGTCAGGATAACTAACTATTTCTACTCAAATATACCTTCTCGTTCTCGATGGCTTCTTCATCAGAACCGATGACGCCGCGATCCGGCTTCAAGAAATGTCGAGACTGCGGTAAAAAAATGTCGATAACGGATCCACACAGGATCTGCTTGTGGTGCTTGGGATCCGAGCACCATTGTTCGGAGTGTGAGGACTGCATGTCCATGACGGCGAAAGCCTTGAAGGAGTGCAAGGGGAAGCTCGAGAGAGGTAAGTCAGTCAAAACCTCCTCGAAAGTTTCTTCGGCTGAGTCGAGGCATTCGTCTCCTCGCTGTCGAAAACATTCCCATTCTAGATCTCGAAGTAGCTCCCACCATTCGTCGAGATCAAGACACTCAAAAAAGAGACGTCGAAGGTCCCCTTCCTCGTCGTCTTCTGTGTCCCCAGAAAGGGTCTCCTGTCCCACTAAACACAGTTCTCAAGCTGAGTGGGAGGAATTCAGAAAGAAAATGTTAAGCGTCTTCGAGAACGCGGCCTCGACCCCCTCAAAGACAGCTGAGGGTGATACCCCGGGTGAAAAACCCAAAAAATCAAAACGCCGCGAGTCGCAGTACCCGGCGAAACATTCCACCCGAGAGCGCCATGAGCCATCGGGTAAGAAGGCACCATCTTCGACGCCGTCGTCGAAGATTCCTTCGACGCACGGATCAAAGCCGTTGTCGAAGGGTTCCTCGATGCATCGGTCGATTGACTCGACGCCATCGTCGACGCTGATGAAAGAGAGGACCAAGGCCACTCCACAGCCAACAGTGATTCCAAGGGCCTCCGGCACGATGCCGAGACCGTCGTCGATACCCTCGAGTAGGATCCCGATCCTCTCGAGTTCTTCGAGACCCATTCCAGTTTTTTCGACGCCGTTCTCGGTGCCTTCGAAGCCTCTTACATCGGCGTCGACGGCATCGACGTTTTCTCGCCCAATAACAACGAGTTTGGCTCCTTCTGCCTTAGATATGGGTTTTACACCATTTCTTTTTTCCAAATTGTTTTTATTGACAATACGCAAATGAGGTTGAGCGAGAATGCTGACCCAACCGGCAATAACATCAAAGTGAACCAAGTTGTCAGTATTATTTTCACTTTTTTTTTTTACATTAACTCCCTTCCCCCTTGCCCCCACCCCACCCCCCCAAACAAATAACATGCCAAGTCTTGGGGTGTTGTAAACTCTCCAACCTTAGGGGAGAACACTTGCTTATCACATGATTGCAATAAATATTACTTGAGACAGCGGGGCTCGAAAAGAGGACCATCGATCAGGAGTCATTTTCGGTTCATGGGAGGTGTAGGATGGTATGTCGTCACAACCTAGCTCAGTATTCATTTTACAGCCTCATGGAAACACAATCATCATGCAGAAGAACTGCAGTCCATTCTTGTACAAAATCAGTCATGGTATCATTTGCTATTGCAGTAATTTTTTCATATACAAAGATCATCCTAAGTTTGCAGAGCCATTCCTCTTTAGAGGGAGCCAGGGCGCTCTTCCACTTTTGGGCCAGCGCCAATCTCCCTGCTCGCAGCATGGCACCGATGACCTTGGGATACACATTAGCTTCAGTCTCTGGCATGGGAGTGCCCAACAGAACCTCCAGGGGATGAAGAGACGGGCTAAACCCCTCAATATCCTTAATCCAGCGGAGCAGCTCCGACCAATAAACCTGTATGGCCGGACAACCCCACCACATGTGAAACCAGGTTCCCCGTTGGTGGCAGCCCCTTGGGCAAAAGGGGGACACATCCCGAAACATCTTGGACAACAAGGCCGGGGGGCGATGCCACGAATGAAGGATCTTGAAACTATGTTCCATGGCAGCGGTGTACAGGGAACCCGAGAAAATACATTTAAATACAGCCCTCCAAGTGTGGTCATCCAGTGGCATGCCCAGCCTTTCTTCCCATATGCTTTTGAAGGGCTGTCTACCCTCTAGGTCAGCAGTTATCAAAACCCCGTAAAATTTGGATATCGAGCCCTTCCGAGTTATACTTTTAGCCAATATGGTTTCAAATGGAGTGAGGGGGCGTCCAAGCTGGTCGGCCCACCTAGGGTGGGTCAAAATCCCTTTCAACCGCAGGTATTCAAAGACCGTGGGGGGGCTATCTGCCAAAGCCTCGATCAAGCTACCATACTCTATAAAGCCCTCTTCCCGCAAGAGTTGGGAGACCCTCTCCAACCCCATATCAGACCAGGCCTGAGTGTCCTGGAAACCCCTAGAGCCCAGATCTATGGGGGGGCTCCAGAGCGAGGACAGCGGTGAGGGCCATGATGACAATAGTTTATTGGCTTTATTGGGTTTCCATAGTGCCCACAGGGCCGCTAGGGTGGGGTGTGTTCTGATTTGAGAGGGGAGAACCCTTGGAGAGGCCCATAAGAGGTCTCTAACTTTTTTCGGGTGGGTGTGAACGTCTTCAATATATGTCCAATAAGTGCCCATGTCGTCCCGCATATGCTCCAACATCACCCGGAGCTGGGCTGCTTTGTAATAAAGCCGGAAGTCGGGGAGGCCGAAACCTCCATGGGACTTCGGGAGGGTCAGGGTGGAGGTCTTGACCCTTGGCCTCTTACCGTTCCAAATGAACATGAGAACTCTAGATTGAAGCACCTCGAACAAGGACTCGGGTATCACAATGGGAAGCGCTGCGAATAGATAGAGGAGGCGGGGCAAGATATTCATCTTCACTGTGACCATGCGCCCAAGCCAGGAAAGCGTGAGGGGTGCCCAACGCCTGAGGTCATTACTGACTTGAGCGAGGATCTCCGGGAAATTGCTCCGGTATAGTTGGAATAGATCCCTGGGGATGGTGGTGCCGAGGTACCTAGTGGATACCCGTTCTATTCTAACCCCAAGAATATCGGTGCCATTTCCAATGTCCTGATCCCCCAAGCCCATGGGCATGATACTTGATTTGGACGCATTTATCTTCAGTCCAGAAAAGGAGCCGAAGAGGTGTACAAGATCAAACAGCCGGGGTAAGGAATCTTGGATGTTGGTTAGGTAGCTCAAAATGTCGTCTGCAAAGAGGGAAAGCTTAAACTCGCACTCGCCACACTGTATGCCCGTAATTTCCGGGTCATTCCTAACCGCTATGGCTAGAGGCTCCATTGCCAAGGCATACAATAGGGGCGACAGGGGACATCCCTGCTGAGTGCCCCTAGAGAGGGAAAAGGGCTCTGAGGTGCCCCCATTGACCAGGACTCTCGCCGATGGGCCATTGTAGAGAGCTGCGACCCACCCACAGAAATTGTCACCCAGCCCCATCTTTCGGAGGACCCTGCCCATGTACGGCCATTCGACACGGTCGAAGGCCTTTTCTGAGTCTAGTGAGAGGAGGTACCCTTCCACTCCCTGTCTAGATGCCTCATGCATGAGGTCGAGGGTTTTCCTTATATTGTCTGACCCCTGGCGGCCCGGGATGAAGCCCACTTGATCTCCATGCACTAGGGTGGGGAGCAGTTTGGCCAGTCTATTCGCTAGGAGCTTGGCTAATATTTTTACATCGGTATTAAGGAGGGATATGGGGCGATATGATTGGCAATATGAGGGATCCTTGCCCTCTTTAGGCAGGACAACAATCAAGGCTGACATCATCGTGGGAGGGAGGGAACCTTGGACAAGAGCCGCATTGAACATCTTAGCCATGAATGGGGCTAGCGTGGACCTATACGTCTTGTAGAATTTGACTGTGAAACCATCGTCTCCCGGGGCTGTGCCGCTCTTCAAAGAGGATATAGTATCTATTACCTCTTCCGGGGAGATGGGACTCTCGAGAGAATCCGCTTTGTCCGGGAGAAGGCCCGGAACAGGGAGGGAGTCCAGGAAGCTGTCAACGTCGTTCCCATCCCCTGTATATTCCGAGCGATACAGCTTTTCATAATATAGCCTGAATTGTTCAGCTATCTTGGTATCTCTCGCGGTCGAGTCCCCTTCCGGGGTGTGAATTGAGTTCACCCTCCTGCTATTCCTCAGGTCTCGAAGTCTCCAAGCCAAAATTTTATCTGCCTTTTCCCCCCTTTCCATGTACCTCTGCTTCAAGAAAGCAAGCTTCCTTTCCGTCTGACCCACCTGGAGGTCTGCCAGCCTGATTCGCAACCCCTGTAGTTCCTCCCATTGTCCGGGGAACATCTGTGACCTTAACTTCCCCCCCGGCTGGAGGGCTGCTATTTTGTCCTTTAACACATTCTCCTCACGTTCCCTCTCCTTCTTTCTCCTGGATCCAATACCAATGAGGGTGCCTCTAGTAGTTGCCTTAAATGCCTCCCACACTCCCATAGTTCCAACCTCGCCATTGTCATTGAGAGTGAAGTATTCCTCAATGGTTGCTAGGAGGGATTGGCGAATCTCCCTGTCCTGCAGAAGCAGGTCATTACACCTCCATCGGGATCCGGCTGCCGGGACAGGAGGAAGGCCAATCTTAATCTTTACAATATCGTGGTCCGACCAAGGGACAATCTCCACTCCTGAACTAGTGACCTCTCCCAGCAGCGAGGCGTCAACCAGGATGTAATCAATACGGGAGAAGGCAGAATGTGTCTTTGAATAATAGGTGTAATCTGGGTTCCGGCCCTTCACGGGGATGCACGTGTCAGCCAAACCTAATTCCCCATTCACTTCCTGGAAGGCCAGCGCCAGCTTCTTGTGGTGACGGACATTGGGGCAAGGCTTATCAGATTTCCTATCTTTCTTGGGGCAAAGCACCATATTAAAATCTCCCCCAACCAGAAGGGTACCTTCAGAAAATGACATTATTATCCCTCTCATCCCTTCCCAGAAGGTATCCTGCGCTTCATTCGGAGCATATATGCAAACCAGTGTGAACAAACGACCCCTCACCTCCCCCTTCACCATGAGATACCGGCCTTCTGGGTGTGCTTTTAAGGCTTTAAACGCAAAATGGGCCCCAGGAGAAATCAACAAAGCTACTCCCCGCTTCTTAGACTGAACAGAGGCCGAGTACATCTGAGCTATGGGTCTGGCCCTGAGCTTAGGCTCTTTTCCCCGAACCCAGTGAGTCTCCTGCACAAAAAGAAAGTGAAGTCGCAGCCTCGCAAATTCCCTCACAATTAGGGACCTCTTCGTAGGCGAGTTAAGTCCGCGAGCATTCAATGACCCCACTGTCAAGAATTGGAGCGAATCATCCATTAAAGTACAGATAAAAGCTCATAGCTCCATTCTTAGAAAAGCAAGCGTTTTTACTCCCACAATACTTCCACAACCCACTGACGATATGAGACAGCCCCAGGGGTGCGAGAATACCCGAAAAACTTGGCACATTGTAACTGTAACCCCAACAACATAACTCCCCCTTTTCCCCCCCACCCCCCTCCCCCCTAATCGCCTGGACGTTCCATGGCTTCATCCGATCGCCAGTCCAGGCCACCATTGTTCCCCCCCCACAGGCTCAATAACTCATCATAATCAACACTCCGAGCCCCCCCCACCCCCATGTTCAGTGTAAAGTACAAACAGCTACATCACCCTCCATTCGCATAGGCAGATGCCGGCTTAGTCGTCAGGCACCAAATGTTCGCTTCAACTATTTGGAGGGCCCGGCGAAGCTGGGGTCATTCTCCTAAATTTCCTCTGACCTCGCACCCTGCGCCTCTCCTTGGGAGCTTTGTTCCCTTTAGGGCCTGTCGGTGTTCGCTCGCGTTCCTGCTCCCCCAGTTCCATGTTTGAATTGTCCAAAAGTTCACCTGACACGCTCTGGATATCATCTTCAGTAATCAGGGCATACTTGTAGCCCTCGAATTCAAAGGAGAGGGAGAAAGGATATCCCCACCTGTAGCGAACCCCCTTGGATTGGAGCATCTTTGTCAGCGGTGAGCAGAGGCGGCGTCTTGCAAGGGTGAAGGCCGACAGGTCTTGATACACCGAAATCCGGGCCCCCTCCCACTCCACAGGGCCCTTCTTACGAGCCAGTTCCAAGATCCTGCTCTTTTCCGAGAAGTAATGAAAGCGAACTAAGACGGATCTGGGGCCTCTGGAGGGTGCACCTGCTCTGTGGGCCCTGTCAATGGTGGGTTCGCTGGTATTGGCTCCATCGAAGAGTACCCCTATTACTGCATTGACCGCCTTGATGACGTCTGCTTGAGTTTCCCCCTCGTGTTCCGGGAAGCCTAGGAAACGTAGGTTACAGCGGCGTTCCCTATTTTCCAAATCGTCCATTTTTAAAGAGCATCTCTCTTCTCTTCTCTCGAGCTCCGACAGGCGCATATCGAATTGTGTTTCAAAGATGTCACTCGAGGCTGTGGTGTTCTCTAGTGCCTGGACTCTGTCATCAATATTGTCCACCTTTTTGTCTAAGGTGTCCAGTCTCAGAGCAATATCCGCCCTAAAGCCTCTAATTTCTTCCAGTAGGGCTGCCATGCCTCTGGTGACCGTGCTAGCATCGGCCGGCTCCTGTTGCGTCTGGGTCGCCATTCCAGGTGGCCTCAGGGAATCGGGGGACGACCGGCGAAACTTCTGTAGAGATTCTCTCCAGTTCATCGACTCTCCCCAAGCATCCCTGCTCTGCGGGGGGTTCCCCCAGAAATTCAGGATCAACGTGACCCGCTGGCCCACCCAGAGACAGTGCCGCCGGGGGGCTGGGAGCGAAGACCCAGCACCTGGGGTCCTAGTCCCGGGCTAGTTCCCTCCCGTAGGTTTTGTTTTGTCCTCCACAGGGTTCTCTCCTCGCCTCTCTCCTCCCCAGATTGCGCAACTGTGCTCCCGTTTGAGCTGTGAGGGCCTTCAACGCACCGGTGGCCGGACCCGGAGTGTGGCCTGCCGGGGCCCAGCTCTCCCAATAGGGCCCCGCGCTGTAAGTCAGTCCGCCTAGGAAATGCGGTGCTCGGGGGACATCCCGACTCCCGTAACCCCTCCGAGGCTTGTATGTGCGTCGCTGAGTCTCCCCAGCCTCGCTCCTGACTCTTCCTGCGGTGCCGTCGGTCCCCAGGGGGGCTGCCCAGACTGGGCCAGCACTGCCTCACCTCCTGGGTGCGAGGTCGCCTCTCGTGGAAAACCGTGGAAGGCCGTGGGTTGCCAGCATGGGCCAGTGCGAGCCCCCACCCGAGACTCCAGTACGCCCTACACGGGCTCCTCCAGTTCCACCCACTCACTTGGGGGCCGCTGTGCTCCGCTCCTCACCTGGTCTCATAGGCCTCGTCCAGGCCCACAACTCCGCCGTACTTTCGCGGGGCCGCTTCACGTTCCCGGCTCCGCCGCGGGTGCCCCCAGGCACACCCGACCCCCGCGGGACTGCACACGGCAGGGGGGGAGCCGCCAGCCCTGGTCGCCGACCTCTTCGCAGGCCTCGCTCAGGCCCGGGAGCAGAGTAGATCTCCGCGGAGCCGCGGCGCCGCAGGGGGGAGGGGCCTCCGTCCCTCGAAACTCGGAGGCTTCGTTCTCCGGCACGGTTCCACCTTGGGGTCCCAAATTCGGGCCGGGGGCGCCCGTGGCACTCGTGTGGGTGGGGGTGGCGTCGGCTCCTCTCTCTGGGGGTTTCGGGGGGGGCTCGGGACCCGCAATCAACGCCCTGGCGGGGAGACGAGCCGAGATGCGTCAGACCATCTCTGCGCCCCCCGTTTTACACCATTTCAGAGGTCAGAGTACCCTGGACTATCTTCAATTTATGAAGAGGGGGAAGATTCTGACCAGGAAACATTCGGGTTACAGAGGACCACACTGCCTATTTCAGAGGATTTCACCTCTGAGGAAAGAAGGCTGAAGGACCTACAGGAGTCACTACATGAGGCAAGTGGGCTGGACACTTCCCCAGAAGTGGAATTTGTTAAGACAGACCCAGGGGAACATGCTGAAACACCCTATAGAACCCTGATGGCAAGAATTATTGAATTTATGGGTTGGTCTGCGCCTTCACCTGTTTTTCAACAGGATGACCTAACAGACATATTAGTCAAAGGCCCACAGGAGGACCCGGTGGTCCCCTTCCATGCAGCCTTACAAAGGAAAATTGCATCTAATTGGGAAACTCCTGAAGTGATCCCTGCGGTCAATAAAAGATTGTCAGCCAAGTATAGGGTAGCGGCTGATGACCCTGAATACTTATCAAAACACCCGACCCCAGAGAGCCTGGTGATTCAAGCGGCAACTTCATCTAGCAGTAGGACCGCTTACCCTACTGTCCCACAGGATAGAGATGACAAGAGGTACGATTCTATGGCGAAGAAAGTCTTCTCTGCCTGTAGTATGGCGTTGAAGTCCATCAACGCCACCTGTACGCTCGCCAGGTTCAGTCACACACTATGGGAGTGTGCTTCATCAGCGGCTGACTGCATACCCGAAGGAGAGGAAAAGGAAGCCTTCCTTAACATTATTAAAGATGGCAAAGATGCCATGTGCGAATCACTTCAAACTGGCATCGATTCCGCTGACAGTATCAGCAGGGCCATGGCGGCAAGTACAACAATCCGCAGGCATGCGTGGTTGCGAAAGTCGGGCTTTGCTCCAGGTGTACAGGCCAGACTTTTGAATATGCCCTTTGACGGCTCTTCATTATTCGGGAAAAAGTCTGATGACAATCTGGAAAAGTTACAGACTTCTAAAGCAGCAGCAAAATCTTTAGGAGCTGCTATCCGCCAAACTCCTTTTCGCCCCTCAGGAACCTCTGGGAGAGGAAAGTCCTTTCGCTATTATTCCGCATTCGGGAAAGGCAGAGGACAGCCGGCTCAAAGAGGCCAAAGGAGATCCACCCGAGGTGGACGGGTCAAAATTACTAAGACCGCAGCAGCAGCAGGTGCCTCTTTACCCTCGGCATCTGCATCAGCCGCCCCCAAACCACTCTGAGGCCTTCCCACACAATACACCTGTAGGGGGCAGGTTAACTCACCATCTGACGGAATGGCAGGCTATAACGTCAGATGCTTGGGCATTGGAGACAGTTGCCCAGGGTTACTGCCTACCCTTTCTACACATTCCTCAGAGTCATCCACTGGGGAACAGCTCTCTAAAAGTTCCAGATCCGCTCCTTTTGCAGGAAATTATAGACCTGCTAGAGAAAGGTGCCATAGAACCGGTACCTGTAGCGGACAGGAACAAGGGCTGGTACTCCCCCCTACTTTCTCATACCAAAGAAGGACGGAGGACTGAGACCCATCCTGGACATACGAGAATTGAACAGGTTCCTCAGGAAGGACAAGTTCAAGATGGTAACTCTCTCTCAGATCCTTCAGGCCCTCCAGCTCCAGGACTGGCTGGTATCTCTGGACCTTCAGGATGCTTATTTCCATGTGCCAATCCATCTCAAACACAGGAAATACCTGAGGTTCGCAATTGGCGACTCTCATTATCAATTTCAAGTTCTACCATTTGGGCTGACCTCCGCCCCGAGGGTCTTCACCAAGCTGATGTCGGTAGTGGCGGCGAGTCTAAGGAGGGAAGGGATCCACGTCAACCCCTACCTGGAAGATTGGCTTATCAGGGCTGTATCTTCGGAACAGGCCCAGGCCCAGCTAGATTATGTCTGCCACCTCCTTCACAGACTTGGCTTCTCCCTCAATTTAAATAAGTCACAGATGATACCATCACAGAGACTCCAGTTCATTGGAGCGGTCCTGGACACTTCCCTGGGAAAAGCCTCGCCACCAGAGGTGAGGCCTCAAGATATTCTACAGATGGTCACCAAGTTTCAAAATGCCCAACGTCTCCCAGCCTTCGACTTTTTGAGGTTGCTAGGCCTCATGGCATCCTGCATCTTCCTTGTGCCAGAGGCTCGCCTGAGAATGAGATGTCTTCAGTGGGCACTGAGAAGTCAGTGGTCGCAATTCTCAGGGAGAATGACAGATCTCCTCCGGATTCCCGACAAGGTAGCCCGCGACCTTCAATGGTGGGCCTATCCAGGGAACATCTTGAAAGGAGAACTGTTTTGGCAACCATGGCCGAAGATAACAGTAGTCACAGACGCCTCACTCACGGGGTGGGGAGCCCATGCCAACAACTTGACCATCAGCGGTCGTTGGTCTCCATCGAAGTCCAGACTACACATCAACCTATTGGAGCTGAGAGCGATCAGACTAGCGCTGAAAGCTTTCCTGCCATCAGTACAGGGGAGAAATATCCTGATATTGACGGACAACACGGTGACCATGCACTACCTCAACAAAAGAGGAGGCGTAGGATCACTGCCACTGTGCAGAGAGGTGATGCAGCTCTGGTTTTGGGCAATCCAAGAAGGAATCTCTCCATCGGCAGTCCACCTAGCCGGAGAGAAGAACTTGACAGCGGACGCTCTGAGCAGGCAGAGCACAGTCTCCCACGAGTGGGTGCTAGCTCAGGAAGACCTTCAAGAGATCTTCGCCCTTTGGGGAACCCCTCAGGTGGATCTGTTCGCCACAAGCACCAACAGGAAGTGCGATCTGTTCTGTTCAAGGGAATTTCCCCCGAGAGGAGCTCTAGGAGATGCGTTCGTAGTGGACTGGGAGTTTCCACTCCTTTACGCGTTCCCACCAGTCCCTGTTATTCCTCAAATGATCAGGAGGTTGAGAAGATTCCAGAAAACCATGATCCTAATTGCCCCGGATTGGGCCAGGAGAACGTGGTACCCGGACCTTCAAGATATGTCTATCTGTCCTCCAATCCGTCTTCCACTCAAAGAGAATCTTCTCTCGCAGGAGGGAGGTCAGGTTCTCCATCCAGACACCAGAACCCTCAACCTTCACGCTTGGCTTCTGAAAGGGTGAGGTACAAGGATTGGGATCTCCCTGATGACGTCATGGAGGTGTTGCTTTCGGCCAGAAGACCGGCAGCAAAGTCCTTATACCGCTGCAGTTGGAACAAATTTTGCAGCTGGTGTAGGGAAGAGAATATCGACCCTTTTTCATGTGGTACACCAACGGTGTTATCGTTTCTACTCTACTTGGCAAACTCAGGCCTTCAAGTTGGCACTGTAAAAGGCTGTCTCGCAGCGCTTTCTATCTTCAAGCGCACTGCGGAGGAACCATCGTATTTCAAACTTCCTCTAGTGGTACAATTTCTCAAGGGATTAACTAATGTTTACCCTCCAAAACCATTCCAGGTTCCCTTATGGGACTTAAATTAAGTCTTAAACTTCCTAATGGGCACTCCATTCGAACCACTTCACTCTTGCGCGCTGAGATTTCTCACGCTTAAAACTGTCCTATTGGTAGCACTAACATCTGCTAGGAGGGTGAGAGAGCTACAAGCTTTCTCCTGTAAACCCCCACATACAATCTTCCACAAGGACAAAGTTGTCCTACAGGTGAAGCCTAATTTCCTCCCAAAGGTGGTTTCTGAATTTCATATTACTCAGAAAATTACCTTACCTTCATTCTACCCTCCTCCCCATTTGGGGAAAGAGGAGGAAAGGCTACATAGGCTGGACCCAAGGCGAGCTCTCAGCTTTTACATCAGCAGAATGGCTAGGATCAGGCAAGCAGACCAACTGTTTGTAGGATACTCAGGTCACAAGTTGGAACAACCCATAACAAAACAAACCATCTCCAGGTGGATTATTTTGGCCATCCTGGAATGTTACAAACTGGCAGGGAAAGAGCCACCCCAAAATCTCAGCGCTCATTCAACCAGGGGTATCGCAGCCTCTTCGGCTCTCCAAAGAGGGGTACCGGTCCGAGACATATGTGCGGCTGCCACATGGTCGTCTGCACATACATTCACAAAATTTTACAATCTGGATTCCTCCACTGCTCAAGAGACCAGATTTGGCAAGGCCGTATTACATTCGGTCCATCCCTAAAGGGATACATAACATTCTCACTCCCACCTCCAATTACATGCCACTGCTATGGGAGACTATCAAAGATAAGGAATACGTCGGAGGACACAATCCCTTCGAAGAACAAGTTACTTCTTACCTGGTAACGTTCTTTCGACGGGATGTTCCTCCGACGTATTCCTTATCGCCCCTCCCAACCATCCCCGCAGTGATACTTCCCTTGTGGTTGCAGCTTACGCTCCTTCAAGGTCAATAACCAATTCAGGCATGACTTTTCTTATGCTACAAAACGGAACTGAGCAACGGACGCAGCGCGTGGCTATTTATGGGCATGATGACGTCAGCGCCGACACGGTGGCCGTCGAGGGACATCGACTCGGCGGACGTCGACGAGCAGCACCCTCTACAGAAAAAATTTCCGAGGCCAGCAAGCTGGAAACGTATTATCAAACATAAGGAATACGTCGGAGGAACATCCCGTCGAAACAACGTTACCAGGTAAGAAGTAACTTGTTCTTCTGCCTGTTAAAGTGGTCATGTGCTAAAGGTCTATATTATGCTTCAATTGATGTATATGCCAATTTGTTAGAAAATCCTTTGAATTGGTAGTAGTCTACGTTGTTGCCAAGTACAGTGGTTAATTTGCGGGGCTGTTTGCCAAGGCTCAGCCCTGGCACTTATTTCTGAGCCCCAGCACTTATTGTCTCAGACTCAGATTGATTATGAAGTAATTATAGCCAGAGCATCCATCAACCCCAATGAACAGGTGCAAGCTGTAGTTTAACCCCAAATGTGTTGACACTATATACTGCATTCAGCCAGAGCACGAAACAGTACAGCACAATTTTCATTATATTTTCTAATGATCCCCCGTAGCATAGGATAAGGTTGGGGCATTCTGTTACATTATTGTCACACTCATTTTCTCCCCTCTGCAGGATGCTATCAGAGTATGGCCCCAGATGGGGGAGATTTATTTGTCATTTTGCGCTTTTCTGTCCACCAACTTTCACTCAGCACACAGCCAACTCTTGGCTCTGACACCTGAACTGAATAACCTCAGCCCTTTAAGATGAGTAGCAATTACCCTGGAGATGGATGGGGATGCAGATTTTATTCATACATCAATAATCAGAACGACTCAGGTAGTTGGCAAAAAGGATAACTGTTTTATTTTCAATTGTCTAAAACAGGGAGCACAACGAACATCAACAAATTCGCTCAATCCTCTTACTCAACGAGTTTCATAAAAAACAGAGCTTTTAGGTTATGTTATGTTATGTTACTTTGCATTTATATAGTGCCTTATGTACCATTGGTATGGTCTGAAGGCGCTGGTAGGTTGAACGCCCTTGGGAACCGGAGTTCAGGTCAGTAGAGAGAGTCAAAGGTGCGTGTGAGCACCGGATATGTGTGCAGCTGGTGTGGCATTCGTGTAATAGCTGCTTCTTAGCGGTAGGTGGGGTGGTTGAGAGATCAGGAGTATGTGTTTGTTCTGGCAGGATTTATCCAGACGGAATGTGGCTGCGTTAGGCCTGAGGAGAACTCCTGGCTGGTGGGTGTGTAATCAGCAGTGTTAGAGTGATGGGGAGTATGCGGCAGATGTTAGTATGAGAACAGTTATACCGAATGGTGTCATAGTATCTCTGTGTTCTAGTTGAATGGTGGTGTAAAGAAGAGAGTAAGCGTGGTGATGTGATATGCGGATAACATGCTCTTTCAAACATTCCATGCACTCCAAAACGTTCCATGTAAGTCACGCAATTCTATGCACTCCAGTCCGCTCCATGCACTCCAATCCGCTCCATGCACTCCAATCCGTTCTATTTACTCCGATCCATTCCATGTATTCTAGGTTGTTTTATGCAATTCATCCACATATTTCACCCGTACCATCCACATACGTCGCCCGTTCCATCCACATACGTCGCCCGATCCATCCACATACGTCGCCCGTTCCGTCCGCTCTATGCATTCAGCGGCTCTACGTACTCATCCGCTCTACACAATCACCCGCACTATGCATTCTTTCGCTCTAGGCACTCATCCGCTCTACATGCTCTACGCAACTCATCCGCTCTATGCAACTCGTCCGCTCTAGACAACTCGTCCGCTCTATGCCCTTGCACGCTCTACGTATTCACTCGCTCTACGCACTCACCCTCTCTATGCACTCACCTGCTTTAACGCACTCACCTGCTCTAACGCACTCACCTGCTCTAACGCACCCCTCCTTTTTGCGCACTCACCCGCTCTACACACTCACCTGCTCTACGCACTCACCTGCTCTACGCACTCACCCGCTCTAACGCACCCCTCCTTTCTTACGCACTCACCCGCTCTAACGCACCCCTCCTTTCTTACGCACTCATTCGCTCATACACACTCGTCTGCTCCATACATTCGTCGGCTCTACCCACTAGTCTGTTCTACGCAATCATCCGCTCCACACACTCCTCCATTCTTACACACTCCTTCGCTCTGTGCACTCTTCCGCTCTGCTCACCCATCAAGCTCTGCTCACCCATTTGCTCCTCGCACTCCGCTCCTCGCACTCATCCGCTCCTCGCACGCATCCGCTCTATGCACTCGTTCATTCCACGCATTCATCTTCTATATCCACTCATCTGCTCCACAGAGTCGTTCGCTCATACGCAGTCATCCGCTCTATAAACTCATCCGCTCTATACACTCATCCAGTCTGCACATTCATCTGCTCCAGCGTTCTACACAGTCTTCCGCACTTCTGCACTCATCCGCTCTACACCCTCGTCCGCTCTACATACTCATCGGTTCAACACTCATCCATTCTGCACATTAATTTGCTCTACGCACTCCTGCGTTCTACACACTTCTCTGCACTTACGCATTCAGCCGCTCTACACACTCGTCCGCTCTACATATTCATCCGCTCAACATACTCACCCGTTCTATATACTCATCCGTTCTATACACTCATCCGATCTACACACTCATCCGATCTACACAATCATCTGCTCAACGCATTCATCCGCTCAGCGCATTCATCCGTTCCACACGTTTTATCCATTTTAACTATTTCATCCACTCCATTCACTTCGTTTATTCATCATGCATTTCATTAATTTAAATCTCGTTACTGTTTTTGTAAGATTTATTCTTATTATCCACTTCACTGGTTTGATCTACTTTACTCGTTCTATTCTGTTAATCCTTTTATTTTATATTAGTGGTTATTAGATGTTAATTTCTCGCATATAATAGATTGGTGTCATTTGAGATGCTGTTATTCTGTTTGTGGGTTAGTTTGCGTAGCGTACGGGTTGGTTTTAGGGGGAGAGCCAGGTTTTCAATAGTTTGCGGAAAGACATTAGATCTTCAGTTAGGCGGATGTGAGGTGAGAGTGTGCGTTCCACAGTGTGGGGGCCAAGGCTGAGAATGATGATCCGCCTAACCTGGCTGAGTTTGTCTTTGGTATGACTAGGAGGCCGGCTGAGCTTGATCTTAGAGTGCTTGCAGGGTGGTAGGGTTTTAGCTTGTCTTGAAGATATTGAGGTCCGGTTTTATGCAATGCTCGATGGGAGATGCATAAAGTTTTGAAAGTCACCCTTCGGGCCACTGGAAGCAAGTGCAGAGTCTTAAGGGCTGGGGGGATGTGGTCTCTTGGGCCGAGTGCAAGTAGCAGTTTGGCTGCATCGTTTTGTGCCCTTTGAAGTTTATTCAGTTGGTAAGCGTGGACTCCGAGGTAGAGGGGGTTTGCGTAGTCAAGTCTTGATATAACAATTGATTGGCCCGCGGAAAGTCTGTTGGGAAAGGAGAGATATGGAAAGATGCGCCTAAGGGTTTTAAGGTGGTAGTGGCAGGACTTTCAGACGTTGTTGACTTGACGCGAGAGTGTTAGGTCAGAGTCAAGGGTGCATCCAACGTTTTTCACTGAGTTAGAGGGGGTTGGTGAGTTGCCCATGGCGGGTGGCCAGGGTAGTGGGTGTGGAAGAAGTTCGGAGTTGCCACATACCATGATTTCAGTTTTGGAGGGGTTTAACAGGAGGTGGCTTCGGGTGATCCAGATCTCTATGTCAAGGAGGGAGAAGGTGAGGTCAGGTCGGCAGTTGGGTTTTGAGTTCAGGAGTTTTAGAATTAGTTGAGTGTCATCAGCGTAGTTGTAACACAGGATGCTGTGTGAACAAATTATTGGTGGGAGGGTGATCAAGTAGAGATTGAACAGGATGCTCCTTGTGGGACTCCCGTGTCGAATGGTCGGGCTTGGAAGTAGTAGGTGGAGAGTATTGTTATTTGGTACCTATCTTTGAGGAATTAAGCTATCCATTTAAGAGTGGTTCCACGAATTCCTAGGGAGTGGAGGCAGTCAAGGAGGATTGAGTGATTGATTGTGTCGAAGGCGGCGGTTAGGTCAAGAAGGATTAATGGGGCACATCACGCGGAGTCTGCCGTCATTTTAAGGTCATCCTAGATTGAGGTTAGGGTGGTTTCAGTTCCGTGACGGGCTCTGAAACCCGATTGTGCGGGGTCTAGGAGATTGTTGGCTTCGACAAAGGCATTTAGTTGGGAGTAGGCGGTTCGGTCAATGAGTTTGGCAAGGAACCTGGTGTTTGAGGTGGGGCGGTAGTTTTTGGGCTTGAGCGGGTTGAGGGAAGATATTTTTATTCGAGGTTTGACATGAACCATTTTGAATGCATCCGGAAAGATACCCGAGGAAAGGGAGTCATTTATGATGGATCTTGCGTGTTCTCCTGCGCAGGTGGAAGCGAAAATTTCTTTGAGGGTTGAAGCCGGGCAAGGGTCTAGCGGAGAGCCGGATGGTTTGCGGGCAGATACAAGTTTGAGAAATTGGTCTGATGATATTGGACTAAAGGATTTGAACGTTGCTTGCGTAGTGGCCGCAGGCAGTGAGTTGGCCGGTATGGGGGGAGGGTTGCCTGGTGGATGTAAGAGAGCCAGTTTGGTGGTTAGAGCATTTGTTCTTTTGAGAGCTGTGGTGTAAAAGTGGAGAGAGAGAGTCGCACAGTGATTGTGAGGGGGTCGTAGTGCATGCTGGTTTGGTGAATTCGGAGATGATTTTGTGAAGTTCTTTGCTGGGGTTTTTGCAGTTTAGGATTCTGGAGTTGTAGTGGGCTTTTTTTGCTTTCCGGATTTTGGCCTTGTACTGATGAAGGTGTCGGGCCAAGGTGGCTCTGCTCTCCTGGGTTTTGTCTTTCTGCCATTTGTGTTCTAGGTATTTATATAGTTGTTTAGTGGTCTTCAACTCAGGTGTGAACCATCTAGGGAACAGGCCACGGCGGGCTGATGGTTTGCAAGAGGGTGTGAGCCACATTAGTGAGGTGTTGAGCCATGAGTCAAAAGCGTCGGGGCTTAGTTGTTTATTGAGTTGGCTGGTAGGTGGTGGAGACTGGAGGAGTGCGTCAGCTAGGTCAGGAACGATTATTAGTTTTTTCCAGCATTTGCATAGATTTGGAGGTTCAGGTTCGAGTATGGGAAGGGGGTCGGGTGAGCGAATGGCGAAAGAAACAATGAAGTGATCGGACCAGATGATAGGGGTGGGAGGGTAAAGATTTATCCGGTTGTTTGAGCTAAAGATGGCATCAAGAGTGTGTCCTTTATAGTGAGTCGGGCTGTTTATGTGGGCTTGGAGGTTTATTGCGTCTAGACCGTCAATCTGAGAGTGTGTCATAGGGTTGGTGGGGATGTCGAGCCATATGTTGAAGTCTTCAAGGAGGGTGAGGTTGGGATGGTTTGGTTGAAGGGTGGCAATAGAGTCTCAGAGGTTGTTTGAGAATTGTCTATCGTAGCCAGGGGGTCTGTAGATTATTAGGAAGCTGTGTGAGAACGACGGGGAGAGGGATAGTTTAACGAGGAGTGTTTCGCAGGAAGGAATGGAAGGTTGGTTGTCGATGATTGAGGCGTGGAAGTGAGACTTGAAGACGAATGCTATTCCCCCACCTCTAGATGGACGGTTAAGTGGGATGAGGGAGTAGTCAGGGGGGAGGCTTCATTGGCAATTGGGGCGAAGTCGTCAGAGAACCAAGTTTCAGTGATGAAAACCAGGTCCGGTTTGTCAGCTGCGAGGAGGTCAAAGATGCAGTGTCTGTTTTTTGCTACGGATCGGGCGTTAAATAGGATGCAGTTCACTTCGGTAGGTGAGGTTGGTTTCGGAGTTGGAGCGGAAGGGGGTGGGGGGGAGAGAGTGGAAACTGGAGAGGAAGAGGGGTATGGTGGTTGATGATCGATGTGAAAAGTGGGCGAGCAGAAAAGTTGGCGGGTTTCGGGTGGGAGTGGGTCGATGCGTGTGTTAGGATGATTGGGTTTGGCTGGGAGATTTGAAGGTGGGGTGTGTTAGGAGTTTCAGTTGCAGTTGGAGAGAATTCGAGGGAGAGGGGTTTCAGGAAGAGTGAAGGGAGGGGAGAAGGTGGTGATTGGGGGAAACAGGTGGTGGGTCGAGACAGGGGAGGCGAAGATTGCTGAGAGATTGAGGGGGAACAGGTACGTTTCCTCTTTAGTGTCTTTGTTGCGATTGGTGTGTGAGAGAGGGTAGGGGATCATAGGGGGAGAGAGATGAGGCTTCTGTTCTTGCTAGGGCTAGGTGTGCAGTTTTTAGGGAGGGGAAAGGGTGTGGTCTGGGGGAAGATGGTGGGGGTTTGTGAGAAAGGTGGGGGGTGGCTGATTGCAGGGCGGGGTGTGTCCGGTATGATAGTGAGGGGAGCGGGCATGATCAACGTATGCTGGTCGGTGGTGGGGTTCGGGGGAGCAGTGGTCTTAGGGTGGTTGGCTCGCCATCGTGCCCCTCTGGCTTGGTGTTTGGAAAGGGGAAGGGTAGGGGATGTGAAGGAGGGTGGGATGAGTTGTGAAGGGGTGACGGGAGGCGAGGCAGACCGGAGAGTGGGGGTCCACGGTGGTCGTTTCCGGCAGACCCTGGTGGAGTGGGTGCACGAGCTATTAAGTGTAGTTTCAGCTGCAACTTACACTTTATTGGACTTTGTAAGTTCGACTATATCACTGGGTGAGATTAGTCTTGGTTTCAGGGTTCCACTAAGCTGGGTGTTATTATTCACATATTATTCACTTATTCTAGGTTTTAGTGTATTAGTTGTACTAGGCTGCAGATATTAGGCCGTTTTGAAGTGTAGCTAGACCTTAGGATATGTTGATTAGGCGGCCTATTTAGTTGCAACTACAGCACAGTTACGCAGTTGGGTAGGGTTTCTTCTAGTAAGCTGGAATACAGGTAAGCTACTAAGGAGAAATTGAATGTAGCAACACCACAGGTATTGCTTTTAGGCACACTTCTAGATTCAACTTTACATAGATGATGTTAGACTATTAGGCACGCTTCTAAATTCAACTGTACACGGAGATGATATTAAGCCTACTTCTAAATTCAATTTTGTACAGAGGGGAATTAGACTATTAGGCAGACTTCTAAATTCTACATTACACTGAGATGATATTAGGCATACTTCTAAGTTAAACTTTGCACAGAAGGGATATTTTAGGCACGCTTCTAACTTTAAGTTTTCACAGTGCGGCTATTAGGTACATTTTTAATTTCAACTTTACACAGATCGGAAATTTGCTGACTGTTCCAAATTCAACCAGGGTGGACTATTGGGCGCCCTTCTAATTTCAATCAGGGCACGCTTTTAGGCACATTTCTAATTTCAACTTTGAACAGGGAGACCATTAGGGGCACAAGTCAGTTTGACTAGGGAACACTATTAAGTACACTTCTCAATTCAACTTTGCGCATCGGGGATATTTAGGCGCACCTTAGATTCAAGTCTTGCACAGAGAGACTATTTGGGCACACTTCTAAATTCAACTTTCACATAGAAGCTATTAGGCACACTTCTAAGTTCAGCTTTCACATAGAAGCTATTGGGCACACTTATGAATTCAGCTTTCACAGAGAGGATGTTGGACACACTTCTAAGTACAACTTTTACAGAGAGGCTATTGGGCGCACCTCTAAATTCAAATTTTCACAAACGATATTAGGCGCACTTCTAAATTCAACTTTTCACAGACGATATTGGGCACACTTCTAAGTTCAACTTTTCGCAGAGAGGATATTGGGCACACTTCTAAATTCAGCTTTCACAGAGAGGCTATTGGGCGCACTTCTAAATTCAAATTTTCACAGACGATATTAGGCGCACTTCTAAATTCAACTTTTCACAGACGATATTGGGCACACTTCTAAGTTCAACTTTTCGCAGAGAGGATATTGGGCACACTTCTAAATTCAGCTTTCACAGAGAGGCTATTGGGCACACTTCTAAATTCAGCTTTCACAGAGAGGATGTTGGGCACACTTCTAAGTACAACTTTTACAGAGAGGCTATTGGGCGCACTTCTAAATTCAACTTTTCACAGACGATATTGGGCGCACTTCTAAATTCAACCTTTCACAGACGATATTGGGCACACTTCTAAGTTCAACTTTTCGCAGAGAGGATATTGGGCACACTTCTAAATTCAGCTTTCACAGAGAGCATAGTGGGCACACTTCTAAATTCAGCTTTCACAGAGAGGATATTGGGAACACTTCTAAATTCAGCTTTCACAGAGAGGATCTTGGGCACACTTCTAGAACCAACTTTCGCATCGAAGCTATTGGGCACACTTCTTAAATTCAACTTTCACATAGAAGCTATTGGGCATAGTAAAGACTTGTCATCATTGACGTTGACCTATGTCGCTACCAACGTCATCCTACGTGGGAAACTACAAAAACCTAGTGGCAACTTTGATAGGCTCTTAGTGACCATCTAAGTATACATTTTATACTATTGTGGGAAAGCGATAGGTTTCTTAACATCAGGTGAGGCAACTAAGCCCTCCCTTCAAAATGGCCACTATGAACATCACTAAATACACAACGTCCCATTGGCCACACAAACTATAGGACCCTTAATTACGCAGTCCCTACAATTGGTTAGGACTCTAACCTTCGTCAGTACTTTTCCACCTAAGTTAGCAGCACGCAGATTGGTCCTCCAGGTGCTGGTGAGCTTGTCTAAAACAGAGCTTCCCACCAATTAGCATATCAATCCATCATCACCTCAGTGGCCTGCTGGCAATTAAGACTTTGAACTCATCCTTGGAAGTGTTCTTAGCTCTGGAAAATTCAGGGGAGTGAAAGCACGCTCTGCCCACATGCGTAGGTGTGAGCAGCTTGCTCGTCCAACTTCATCCTTCCACGTGACTGAAGACCACAAAAATGAGCTTTCACTGTCTTTAAAATACTATTTTTTAATAGACCTCTGATGTCTTCCTTGTTTGTTCGTGTCTTTTGAACAGAAGTTTTGTTCTTTCCCACTATTTGTATCCAATACTAGTCAACTTTAGCCTGATAAGACCTTGGCTTCTTGGCTTGGCTTCATGGCTCATCCAGCCTCACCTTTTCAAGATTCACTTTTAATTCATGTGTTTTCGTACTGCGACACACTGGGAAGAGGCCTTTATTTTTTTGTCCAACCCTTCTATAATACGTAGTGGAAACATCCATCTTTTATTCTTAATGCATATATGTATATATTGGCGCATGTTGCAATCTATTCACTCTAAAGCTAGCCTCAAGAATAATTTGTCTGCTTGCATTTCGTTTGCATCTGTACACATGTAAACTGACTTGATATCTTCATCCATTTTGTGGCCTAAGCTTCTTCACCTTGATCCCAAGATGTCACTTATCCTTGATACTTTCTTGATGCCTTATAGAATATCTGCATTCTCTGGTCTCTGCATCGTTTCTAGGCACGTCAGCTCAGCTCTGTGTGACGTCATCATTCGTCTTGACCATTCATTTGCTCTGCTTCTTCTGGGATTTCATTCAAACGGCCATCATATTTTCTTGTATGCAGGTAGGGTTTTCTCAATGGAAACCTTGCCTCCAGGATTCTCCCAGGTACCAGTATTTTCACTGGTACCGCTGCCGCATGATTTTCACATCTGGGCTCCAAACATATAGGCAATATGGGTGAGGTGGTTGAGGTGGGGGTACTTGGCTCCTCCTCTACACTCCCCCCTCTGTGCGATTTATCCACCACTCTCTCATCATCCTTCACATCCAGACATCTTGGTCTGAAGAAGAACTTCTTTGGGATCCATATCTTTACAACTCCCTTCAGGCATCCTGCTGTTTTCACATGCTCATCTTTGTTCCTTGTCATGAGTCTGCATTGTCCATTTGAACTACAACAGATCAATTTCCCCACGTACTTATGATTCTTTGGATACAAGAACTTTGTTCCTTCAGGTGCATGGATACTGGCCTTCACAAAGTCTCTAATTTCTTCATCTGTCAAGTCTTTGGCCTTCCATCCTGGCTCGACATCGATTATAATCTTCATCCCTATGGGTTTCTTGGCTGTTTTCTTGCATCCAAGCAATATCGTTAGTATCAGAGGTCCATGGAAATAAAAATGTCTGCCATCCATTGTGGAACCCAAGAGAAGAGTGATCCAAACCAGCTATCATCAATAATGTCTTTTACTTCATCGATCATCTGGTCGTGGAGTTTTGTCAGCATACCTATGGCCTCCGTCAAAGTTCCATTCTTGTCATCATGAGAAGGTATGAATGTGCGAACACAAAAGCAAATATCAAGTATTGCTACTTGATAATCCTATGGTGCACTCCTAGCGGGATAATTTCGATCCCAAAGGCAGAGATGGCCAGGGTCACCAGAATAAGGTAGCCTTGGCTGATACCTCTCCCAAAAATTAAGATTATCATACAATTTATCGTTGTCTTTTGCAAACACTAACATAGTCAAAGTAACCCGTAGTGCAGATTGTTTCAATACTTAAGTTTTATAAACAAAAGAATTTCTATGTTGAAAAGATTAAACAAAACTCAAAAAGCATACAAAGCTCAATGCATGTTTTTACAAACAGTAAAGTTTTTCATTTTTCAATACAAAAAGTGAACAGGTTCTCTACAATTCAAATGAACAACAGGTATTTTCTGTTGGGGCCAATATACATTGACCCAGAGGCACATAATATATATAATTCGGTCGTATCTATATTTCTGAGGCTTGTGGAATCTGCTTAGATCACATGCTGTGCATAGGCTGACATCTAGTGGAAGCTGCGGAGTATTACAGTTTGTTTTTCTAAACTCGAAAATGGGCGTCGACACAGGGCGTGCCAGTAATACTATCCCTAGTGTGACGTCCACTGTACCCATGATCCCTCACGCGTGTAGGACCCTCAGATTGTTTTTTTCCGCCATACTGGTCGGAAGCATTTCGCGGAGTTCCCTGGAATTAGCCATACTTTTGCAAAATATCGTGATATTTTCCCCATTCTCCACCCCAACGTCGAGTCAGCGAACTTCCACACTCGACGTCGGCCCGGAGAAGAAATCGACCGTCGACAGCTGCATGACGGATTTGGGCCTTGGAAGGCCTCTGGCCTCGGCCCGGGCCTACGAAGGCCTCTGGCCTCGGCCCTGCAAGTAGGGAGAGTGGGGGGTGGACATACTCTACACTCTTTTGGCATATAGGTACATTCTTATATATTCCTACACTTAACAGCCAGCTGCCACAAGGTGCGTATGGAGGGTACCCCTTTCCAATTCTGCCCCAAATGCAACCGCAAGTACCCTTGGGTTGACAGACACGCCACGTGCAATCTCTGCTTGCCGAGGGACCACCCCGAGGCGAACTGCAGAGCGTGTAGTAGGTTTAAACCGAAAACACGTAAGGACCGTTCGATCAAGCGTTGGGCCCACCACACCAGGCGTCAGGAGGCCATGGCAGCGGAGGGTGCCTTCAGCGATGGCAGCGACGCTGTGCTTTCAGACGGCGAGGGCAACGTGGCGTCAAGAGACAGCCGAGCGCAAGTCCCTGACCTCGGAAGGTCGTCTGGCAGGGCGGCTATGGGGAAGACCCCCGGTGACACAAGCGCTACCCACAGCACTCCCACAAAGCACTTGAAGTCCAACCGAGACTCAACGCGCACGTCGAGTTCTCGGAAAGAGGCACCTAGAGAACGGTCCGAATCGGTGTCCTCTGGGCGTTCTCGATCTAGATCACCGCATGACTCCAGGCAATCATCCACTGTTGCCAAGAGTGCCTCGCTCCCCAAGGTAACAGAAGTTTGATCGTCGGAAGACAAAGCCGACTTCCATCCCCAGACCGCACTCCAGGAGTCGGCGCCCGCAGACCGCGTAACGGCAGCTCCCGAGTCCCTACCTCCACGTTCTAAAGATAGGGACACTACCCCCGAACCTCGACGCCAGGCGTCGGAAGGCTCCGAAGGGGCGAAAAGGCAGGGAAAACACTCTTCCGCCCATGGGGAGGGGGGAAAACAACAAAGGAAGCAATCTCAGCCTCCTTACACACCTCTAAAACTTTCAACTCCACATAAACAGACAGACAAGTCCCAGTCTTCTGTTATCCCAAGGACCCCTGATAAAACCAGTAAGTCTAGTCAGGACAAGGTGGAGAATGTCCCAAAAAGGGTCATTCCCAGTTCTAGAGAATGGTCTAGTGAGGACATAGACAGGGTTATGTCAAGGATGTCATCTTTGGCAGATTTTTAAACAAAAAACCCTGAACACTTTCTCTCCTATAATCCAGACGGGTCAGCACCCTCAGGCTCTAAGGATCCAATACCTCCAAGTAAGAAGTCCCGGTTTGAAGCCCCAACACGGTCTTTGGACCCCTTCAATATACAGCCCTACTCTCAATATCAAGAGGATACATCCTTTTGTGAGGATCCAGATTTGGGCATGTTGGAAGAGCAAACTGGTACGGGCTACTATGGGGATGATGAGGACCAAGAAGAGGAAGACCCGGAGACCTACAGAGTAGATTCCCCGGTAGAGAAAGAACCCCCGATTACCGACTCCCCTGTCGACAATCAACCTCTCCTGAATGAAGTTCTGTCCCGAGCGGCAGAACACTTCCACATTGACACCCAAGGTGCTCAGGAAGAGAGAGACTTCGCTGAGGAGTTAGTAGGAGAAAGGAGACCTCTTGCGCAGGCCATCCCTATCCTTAAGTCTATTCAGAGAAGAATAGACCCTTCACTTGTAAATCCCAACCTCACCAGGGCAGTGAACCCAAGGATTGAGAAACTTTTCAGGGCAGCCCAATCAGACCCACTATACATAAGGGGGCATCTGAAGCCGGACTCCCTGGTAGTTACAAACACCCGTAAGAGGGCGGGAACACCCTTGTTATCGTCCAAAGCTCCTCCCGACGAAGAGAGCAAGAAACTATATGGGTTGGGCAGGAAGGTAGCCTCCACTTCCGCCTACCAGGCAAGGATTGCAAACTCCACCACCCTGTTGGCCAGTTACAACTGCCACCAGTGGGAAGAAGTCGCGGCACCCATAGACTCCGCCCCAGAACCCTTAAAGAGCCAATTGGCACGAGTTTCCGCGGAGGGAAGAGCCGTGTCCGGTTGCATTTTAAAAGCAACCTTTGATGCCGCGGATAACGCCTGCAGATTGATAGCAGAAGGGACTGTTATCAAGAGACACGCTTGGTTACGGCAGTCTGGATTCAAGGCTGAAACCCAAGCATCACTGTTAGATAAACCGGTGGAGCCGGATCTGTTGTTTGGTAAGTCGGTCGAGGACGCGCTGAAAAATGCCAAGGATGAATATGAGACACTGAAATCCCTAGGCCAACTAACCAATAAACCCCCTAATCAAAGAGGGAATGGCAATTTTCGTCACCCACACGGACAAAATTGCCAAAGAGGATCTAACTATTCCCAGGGGCAGGGTACAACATGGAACAATAACAACCAGCAGTCTACCCAGGGTTATGGCAGGGTTAATAAAAGAGCACGTGGAAAAGGTAGAGGCAGCTCCAGTAGAGGCGGCGGCACGCCTCCACCAAAACAGTGACGCTCCGTTCAGGGTCCCTTCTCACGCAACCCCAATAGGGGGATGCATTTCCAACTGCACCTGAGCTTGGGAAGGGATCACATCAGACAGATGGGTGCTGTCCACAGTATCCGCAGGGTACTGCATAGAACTGTTAGAGCGTCCCCGGAACCATCCTCCACGACAAAAAATACATTCTTTAGACCACCAGAAGATCCTCCTCAAGGAGATCGTCAATCTTCTAGCAAAGGAAGCCATAGAACTCGTCCCGGGACACCAGGTAAACAAGGGTATTTATTCAACTTACTTTCTTGTGCCAAAAAATGATTTGACAATGCGCCCAGTATTGGATTTACGGCCTGCAAACAAGTATGTCAAGCCCCAAACATTTTGCATGACTACTCTCCAAGAGGTAATCCCCCTCCTAAAAAAGGGGGATTACATGGCAACATTGGACATGAAAGATGCTTATTTTCATATTTCCATGTTCCCAGCGCACAGAAAGTACTTGCGCTTCAAGGTGGACAGTCGGCACTACCAGTTCAAGGTACTGCCCTTCGGGATAGCTTCGCCTTCAAGGGTATTCACCAAGGTACTGGCGGTGGCGGCAGCACACCTACGCAGGGAGGCAATCCCGGTGTACCCTTACCTGGACGACTGGCTCATCACGGGGGAGACAGCAGTAATTTGCAGAACAAACATTCAAAGGACGATCGACCTCCTCTTCGAATTGGGTTTCTCAATAAACGAGAAGAAGTCAAGTTTGGTGCCAAGCACCTCCAAACAATTCCTAGGAGCTATCCTAGACACCCAAGAGGGGTTGACCTTTCCATCCGAGGAAAGAATTCGGAATATACTACTGCAAATTCCGCATTATCAGACCGGTCGCCAGATAACGGTACGCAAAGCAATGCGTTTGCTGGGCATGATGGCGTCATGTATTTACCTGGTCCCCCACTCGCGCCTGCGCATGCGTCCCATGCAGGAATGGTTGGCGAAACAGTGGTCTCAGGCAAGTGGTCAGTGGGACGATCTAGTGGTCGTTTCGCCAACACTTGTACAAAGCCTTCACTGGTGGACAAGAGAAAATCTGTCCAAGGGGAAACCCTTTTATGATCCCGAGATATGGGCGGTAGTCACAACCGATGCATGTCTGACAGGGTGGGGAGCTCACTATCTCCAACACACAGCTCAGGGTCTCTGGTTTCACTCAGTGGCCAGGAATCATATCAACCTACTAGAGCTTCTGGCGGTATTCAGAGCGCTTCAAGCGTTCGAGCCCTACCTGCAGAATCTGTCAGTGCAGATCCTGACGGACAGCACTACAGCCATGTTCTACCTGAACAAGCAAGGGGGGACTCGCTCGCCAAATCTGTCCAAGCTTGCCCAGAAAATATGGATATGGGCACTCAGACGGAACATCTTTCTGTCATCACAACAAGTTCCAGGGGACCTCAATTCTCTGGCCAATGCTTTGAGCAGAGACTCCCTTTCAGAGGAACACGAATGGTGTCTACACAGAGAAATCATAGAAGATATCTTCTCTCAGTGGGGTTCCCCCACTATAGACCTATTCGCCACAAGCGAAAACAGACAATGCCCATTATTTGCATCCAGGTTCCCCCAACCAGACTCCCAGGGGAACGCCCTGTGGATGAACTGGTCAGGGATGTTTGCGTACGCTTTTCCACCAACTCCCCTCATCAGGAAGGTGGTCAACAAGATGAACAGAGAATCGATGACGCTCGTCCTAGTTGCTCCCATGTGGGCCAGACAACCGTGGTTCACACACCTACGCAGACTAGCAGTGTGCGAACCCATCAGGCTCACAGGCTGGTACAACCTACTGTCCCAGCACCAAGGGCACATGATGCACCCTCAACCCAACTCATTGAACCTGGCAGTATGGCTCCTGAGGTCATAGAGTTTGGACATCTCAATTTACCACAGAGATGTATGGACATCCTAAAAGAATCTAGGAAGCCAAATACGAGGCACTGCTACTTTGACAAATGGAAAAGATTCGTTATCTGGTGCCAGAATAAGCAAATCAACCCGGTTGATTGCACTCCTTCAACTATTGTCACATACATGCTCCACCTGCTGGATGCAGGACTGGTCTTTAACTCACTAAAGGTACACCTGGCAGCTCTGTCAGCATATACCACCTCCCATAACAAGGTGTTGTGGTGGAAAATACCAGTAGTTAAAGCCTTCATGGAAGGAGTAAAGAGACTTCACCCTCCTATTTCAAACCCACCACCAGGATGGGACCTTAATGTGGTGCTATCTAAGCTCATGGGCCCCCCTTTCGAGCCCATGCATAAAAGCAGTTTCAAACACCTGACTTATAAAACGGCCTTCTTAGTAGCTATTACATCTATAAGAAGGGTCAGTGAAATTCAGGCTCTGTCAGTGCAAGATCCTTTCTTTACAGTTCATAAAGATAAACTGGTTTTACGCACACACCCTAGGTTCTCACCTAAGTTTATTTCTAAATTCCACGTGAACCAGTCCATCGAGCTTCCGGCTTTCTTCCAAGACCCACAGAGCTTGGCTGAGGTGAAACTACACACCCTAGATGTGCGTAGGGCGGTCCTCTACTATGTAAACAAGACCAGACCGCTAAGGAAAACAGACCTGTTTGTCTCCTTAGCTACAGGCAGAGAGGGGGATCGCATCTCTAAAGGTGCCATCTCTAAGTGGATTATTAACGGTATCCAGCTGTGTTACTCCCTTTCTGAAAAAACTCTGCCTTTCACGCCAAGAGCCCACTCTACAAGAGGCATTGGGGCCACTCTGGCTTTCATTGCAAATTTCCCCCTTGACACCATTTGCAAAGCAGCTACTTGGAGCTCTAATCACACTTTTACTCAGCACTACTGCATTGACACCCATTCCAAGACAGATACCCAAGTGGGACAAGCGGTTCTAAGACATTTATTTGCTCATGACCCTTCTCGCATCCCACCTCCTTCTTCAGGTACTGTTCACTAATCTATGCACAGCATGTGATCTAAGCAGATTCCACAAGCCTCAGAAGGGATACATTACTCACCGTAATCGTATTTCTGATCCTTGTATCTGCATAGATTCACATGCGATCCACCCTTCCTCCCCTCTGAGAGAAGGCGCATGGATGCTTGTAGTCTTAACTTTCTTTCTATCTGCTTGGATTATCTGTACTCACGCTTCTCCTCATGCTACCTCATGTCAGAAAAAATACAATCTGAGGGTCCTACACGCGTGAGGGATCATGGATACAGTGGACATCACACTAGGGATAGTATTACTGGCACGCCCTGTGTTGACGCCCATTTTTGAGTTTCGAAAAACAAACTTTAATACTCCGCAGCTTCCACTAGATGTAAGCCTATGCACAGCATGTGAATCTAAGCAGATGCAAGCATCAGAAATACGATTACGGTGAGTAATGTATCCCATATCTTCTCAATTTAGGTATGAATGTGCAACATGATTCTCCAATTTTTGCACAAACACCTCCATCCATAGCTGTGATCATGTCTAAGACATATCTGTTCTGGAGAGCCATCAGTCGTATGGCTCTCAACTCTTCTCTGATAGCATTGAATCCCTTTATGGTAGTGTTGATTGTCTGTAGCAATTCCCATCTGGTAATCTGCAGCTATTTGGTATTTGCTCCAACCTGGACACTCGGCATGAAGATCAACGAAAACACTGAAGCTGTCTGGCTAAATAGTCTATGCTCATAGGGAATAGCATCAAAAGCTTCTATAGTTTTTCATGAGAAATAGTTCTCTCTCTTCATTCTTCTTATCAGTTCCACAGATCTCTTCTTCCTTAGGTGAGCATCTGCTTTCGGGAAACTGTCAAGGTTTAAGTCACTCTTCGGAATCACCAATGCTGGAACATGAACATTCAGTATTGAGCATCGTCCTCCCCAATCCTTGGGTAGCCTCATATATGCTCTGGATCCACAAGCCCAATAGTGATCCATGATTACTGCTGTTCCAAGTATCATTCCTGGTACATCAAAGATTCGACCACAGTTCTGATTCTCTCCAACTTGTCTTGTGCAATTATTTCTGAAGCACAGCCTTATACTCTGCAAAGGCACTATCTCCAAGGGTCCTTCCCTATCTTCGACCTAAGTAAGTAGTTTAGCAAGTCTTGGCCACAATGGCTTACAAACATTCTGTACTATGTCAATGGTTGGTTTGTAGAAACCAATGACCACTCAGGCTCTGCAGATGGCCACTTCTTTTTCCCATCCATCTGGTGATAATACTGATCGCCAGATCTGCATTTGGCCTCAGTTCTTCCATCTACGAATTTATTCTGCAGATTTTCCTGGACTCTCCAGTCTTTTGTTTACTTCCCATCTGATTCCAGCTCCTTTCACTCCAGGCTTCTCGTACCTGATCACATGATTCTAGTGTCGCCTCTGTTTCTTGTCTTTCTGTCCTGGATATAGTCATCTTCATCTGGATCTGTCCATTCAGTTGCCCATTTAAGATAAGCATCTCGGCCCATAAACTGGCCTCTTGTTCGGCAAAGTTTTATGTGGGAAAGACGATGTGCTTTCTGGACGTCTATTTCAATAGCTATGAAAATCTTGGACTTCCCCATACTATATAAGGCATGAGTGTACATACAAAGCATTCCGCCTTTGGTATGTTGTTTCCCAAATGTGCTGTACTATCCAGGTAATCATTTAGCTCAAAGACATCCTCCCTAGTATCCCTCTTAGATTTTATTCTTCTCTTATGATCTGCTATGATTATCTCTTACAACATGTCAGCATAACTCCCTCTAACTGGATCAATCATAGGAACACTCGTCAGTGGACCAGGTGAATTTGCATGCATTAACTGAATAGGTTCATCTTTCAACACCCATTTCTTTTATCTCCCTGGTTATGCTTGTCTCTGGTGTCCAAAGATAATCTCTAAGACTCTAAATAACTGACTGTCAGTAACATTTACCTCAGATTTAGGTGATTCATCATCATTCTTTGGAAAAGGGATAACTCCATAGGGTCTTGTTTGCCTAGTAGTTGCCACGATTATACATTCCTTCTGTTTAGGAAGATTCTCATGAGTCTTCACTCCTTGTACATCTATGTAATAGGATGTGCGCACAGTGAGTGAACACAATATTATTATGAACGGAATGCAAGCATAAATTACACAGAGATATGCGAACGTGCAGCATTGATTTTTTTACACAACGTGGACATCTCTCAGAATCTGGCATGATGATATTGCTACTAATGCTGCCCATTTTTATTGCCTAAGGAAGGAAAACATAAAACTTTAATATGACACCATTATGTACTGTTTCTGGATACTGCCGATCTCATTCGATAACCTTCCTTGGTCAACTGACTGCTTACTGGACGATGAACACAAATTCCCAGTGGACTTCTTGAATTGGCCTTTCAACAGACGACATGATGACTTTCTTTCAGCATGAAACAAGGGTTCGTTTTAGCCAGCAATTCCTCGATCTGTCCCTCGAAGGAAAGTCTCACTCAGATCTCAGAGTTCTCTCGGAATAAGTATTTACTTGCATTATAATGTCTCTCAAAATTTAATTCAATGCTGCAGCATTTCTCGGGTCCCTTAAAAAGGTACGGACATCTGTGTCTCTCCCAACAAGCTGTGAACACTTTTCAACCAGGTAGTAAAATACCATACTGACCAGTCTGTGCGTGTTGCCAGCAGATAGGAGCAATTTTTTACTTTCACCACTGAACTCAGGAAGCTGCAGAACTTGCCCAATAATCGCTGTGAGTGATCTACTTAAGATCGGACCATTCTTAGGATCTTGCAGGAAAATGTAAACGCTGGTAGTTCTCTCACCAATTGCAGTATATATGCGTAACACAAAAAGAAAAACTTCAAATATGATCTGTGAAACGTTGTCATTGGGTACCACCATGAGCAAATCCAAACAGGAACTCAGTGAGAAATGTACCCTCTTCCAGTTGTCGAAAGCAAAATCAAGATCTGGCATATTTTTCTTCTTATCAAGGCTTAAGCATGCCTCAGTCCAATGTCAACAAAGCCCTGTGGCTCAAGAATGGATATCTTCCCTTGTCTCTTTCCGAAGTGACTGAAAAGAGTGTTTGAAATAAGCCACATTCCAATGAACTCTATGGGCCTCATCACGACTTTGGCGGTAACCCTTGAATCCGGCGGTAGCGCTATTACCGCCGGATTTAAGGGTCCACCAAAGCAGGACTTCGGTGGATTTCTCCCCAGCTCTGAGCTGGGGGGAAATCTGCCGAAAATGTGCGCTATTACCGCTGGCGGGAAATCCGCCGGCGGTATTAGCGCAAACTTTCCCCATTGAGCCCATTGGGGAATGGGGCATTCCCGAATGGGCTCAATGGGGATTGACATTACCGCCGAACTCGTGATCCGGCGCTATTAGCGCCGGGGAGTTCGGCGGTAGGGCTAATTCCACCGGTGGTAATACCGCCGGCGTTACCGCCCAAGTCGTGATGAGGCCCTATGTCTTTATTCAACAGCTTCTGCGTCCTTCTTCCTCGTCATAGACCTAGTCTGCATGTGCTGAGGTTCTTCCCCGATGCTTGCTTCCGAAAGGTGCAGGGGTGATGGGGTCTCTCCAGCATAGATTTTTACGTCTCCTAGAAAAGACCAAGCACGTCTGTCCTCACTCTTACTGCAGACGGTGTGACATCTTCCACGATAAAAGGACCGTTGAAGCGGGGCTCGTCGCACTTCTTTCTCGTATGGTTGTGGATTAGGATCGCATCTCTGGGGAACACTTTAGGAACACATAGTTCTTGAAATCCACTTGTTGAAGCATCTCCTTCTGGGTCGTGTACTGCCCCACACCCTTTTCGCTGTAGCTGATCTGAAATGACAGAGATTCTTGAAGTCATACAAGTAAGATAGTCGCGTAACTCCATTCCTAACAGTTCTGACGTTGGCTGGGCATCACTTCTAACTCTGGATGGAGGTGTGAGGGGTGTCCTCATTCGCCTCCCTGTCACTATGTCATGGGGGGTAAGATGGTGGTCCGAACCTGCTTGGTTCCTCAATGCATATAATGCCAGTTGTAGGCAATGCAACCACCCTTTCTTCAAGGTAAGCTTCAACTTGGCTATTCTTTCTTTAAGCAAGCCATTGATCCTCTCACAGATCCCATTTCCTTGCGGATGAGAAGCCGAAGAAAACTTGTGCTTTATACCAAGCAACAAGCCAATCTGTTCAAAAAATGTGATTCACAAAGTGAGGACCATTATCTGATGTTAATACTTCACATATTCCCCATCTAGGAAATACTTCCCGCACTAAGAATTTTGCCGCTCGGGTGGATTCTGCGTGTGTACACGGACCAGCTTCAATCCATCGTGAAAAGGGACAAACTACTACAATCAGATATATATACCCATTACATACATGCAGCATATCGACATAGTCGATATGCAAATGCTGAAAGGAGCCATTAGGTCTCGGGATAACTCTTCTAACTGTGCACAGTGTGTGCCCAGCGGTGAACTTTTGACAAACGAAGCAATTCACTACATAGAATGCAACGTGTTCTACCAAATTTGGTACAAGCCAATCCTCTGCAATAGTTGCAGCGAAATTTGTTCTAGTTGTGTGCGCAGGGTAGTGTAGCTGTTCCAGTGCCACCCTTAATAAGGCTACCGGCATTACTGGTTTACCAGTACTGTCTTGTCGCCACAATGCTTCAGAGGGGTTTAAAGAACACCCTCTTTGCGTCCATAGATCCTTTTCATCTTGATGTGCTTCTCCCTGACCCTCTATTAAGTGTGTCTTCGAAAGATTACTATAGGGTTCAGACACACTCATCATCACCACCATTTTTTCATTTACATTCGGCACATCAAATGGCATGATTATTTCTGAACATGCAGCGTGTTTGGCTTCATCGTCTGCTACTTGATTTCCACATGAGATAAAGTCAGTCTTTTTATTGTGAGCTGCGCATTTAACGACTGCAATGGCTACTGGGAGTTGTAGTGCCTTGATAAGCCTGTCTGATAAAGCAGCATGCTGTACTGGAGTGCCTTCCGCTCGGAGGTAGCCCCTCCTTTTCCAACGTGCTAATCCTGCGTGCACTGTCAATGTTACATAGGCGGAGTCACTGTACACCGTTACTTCCTGGTCTGCATGATCCTCGAGCGTGACTATCAGCGCCACTAACTCTGCAGTCTGTGCTGAATAGTGAGACGGGAGTCATGCACTTACCAATGTTTGAAAATCCCCATTGGCTGTGTGTTTTACCACAGCAGCACCTGTATATCTCAGCCCATCATTTTGTTCGATCCTTGAAGAACCGTCAATAAAAACAATTTCTCCCCTGCCAAAGCATTTTCTTTTATCCTAGAGATTTCATCATAGAACCCTTCATAGTTCGAACAGTCGTGCACATGCTCATCCTCTGCCGGTGGTTCAGCTACAAACATGGCAGGATTCCCTAGTTTGCATCAAACTATTTTAATCGCTGGATTTGATATCACTACCTCGTAGGCAGAAGCCCTTTGAGAAGTCAATGTCCCTTTTTGGTTTCTCCAAGATGGCAAATAATGCATGCTCAACAAATAACGTCATAGAGCATCCCATCACTATACTTGCAGACTTCTCAATGGCGAACGAGGCGGCTGTCAAAGATTGTTCGCACGGAAAATGACTCCTCATCACTGGGTCCAGAATCCCACTGTAATAAACAAGGGGGTTTGTACCCCAATGAAGTTCTCTGTGTGAGGACTGACGTCATAACGGTACCATCCGTATGCAAGGATAAAAATAATTCCTCAGCATAATTAGGAATCCCTAAAACTGGAGCTGTACAAATTGCCTTTTTCAATTCCTCAAACCCTTCTTCCATCTCCTCAGTCCAAACAATTTTCTCTTGTGTTGCCTGTGCTTTCTTTCAGAGCTTGTAATAAAGGCCTTATATATGAACTGTAATCAAAGACCCATGCTCTAACATAGTTACATAATCCCAGAAATCTTTGCATGTGCTTTATTGTGTGTGGCTTTGTGGTTTTCAAAATAGCCTCAGCTCTCTCAGGAGTAACCTTTTTTCCTTCATGCGAAATCAACTGACCTATGTACAATACTTCCTGTTGACAATACTCTTTATCAGCAAGCGTAATCATCAACTGAATAGAATCACGTCTACACTCTTCCTCTGAAGTGCTGCAAACTAAAAAGTCATCTACGTATTGCAACACAACACTTTCAGATTAATATTGCTTAACTCCATCTGGAGAACTCTATTGAAAATCAATGGAGACTCATAATACCCTTGAGGCAATCTCGTGCTTTTTAACTTCGTCTGTCTGAACGTAAATTATGTCAGATCCTGCGAGTCTTTGTGTAAGGGGATTGAGAAAAATGCATTTTTCAAATCAATCACAGTAAAAGATTGTGCTTCAACAGGTATGTTAAATAAGATTGTAGTAGGATTAGGAACTAGAGGGAACTCGGCCTCTACAATCTGGTTAAGCGGGCAAAGGTCTTGAATTAGCCTCCATGACCCCCCTTTAGATTTCTTGATAGGTTACACTGATGTATTACACAGTGACTCTGATGTCACCAGGATGCCTTGATCCATCATGGCGGAAATTGTCTTAAAAATACCTTCATCTGCCTCTCGAGACATGGGATACTGTTGTGCTCAAGGTAAAATTGCTCCTGGCTTCAATTTAATCTTTACTACTCCAACCCCCTTCAATAGGCCTACGTCATAAGGGCCTGTCGTCCATAATGAGACTGGCACCTTTGCCATGTCTTCATCAAAATAATAGGGATGCTTTTGTGCTATCATCATTTTTGGAGGAACCTCTCGTTTGATGGCTCGTACCCAGTAAGTAATGCTCATTTTAAACACTACTTTGTCATCAGATGGGTGATCTTCAAACAGATCTTCATCAGTGATGTCAGTTAATCTGTATCCCTCCTCGATGGTGATTACTGTGCACCATCGTCTTCCCTCATAATCATTTTCATCAAGCAAAGTCATGTTTCCTCGCACTATGCCTGCTTGTAGTTCTAAAGGAAAAATGTGCCCTTCCTCTTCATCCATAGGTATCTTTGGGTGGCCTGAATAGAAATTTATCTGGTATTCTCACAGTTGTGCCTACTAGGCCTGGTAGCCATGTTAACAAAATGCGTACCCCATAAGGAAAACTTCAGGTTCCAATGGGACTGCTCTCCTGGTCACTGATCCTGCAAACGCCATATTGAATTCACTCACGTTTAAATAATGCATTCCTGGTGTTGAACACACTATACCTTCATCAGTAAACGAGATTGTCATATTCAACGTGGTCATCAAATATCGACCTAATATATTGACAGGTGTCTGCCTTGAATTCAGCAATGGCACCAACATTTCACATTCTCCTATAGAGACTGGTAAGTCTTCAGTAAAAGGAACTCTGCTTGTCGCTCCTGTGAAACCTTGAGTTTTGATGGCATTGCCAGACAGTGCACATTTTCCCTCTTTTATCCAAGGCCCACTGATCTTGAAAATTCTGAATGTAAACAAGTAGGTCTTCCCCTTCCTGCATCTTTTTCATCATTATAGCTCCCATATTGGACGTGTCTAGATACAGTACTGTAAGCGCTTTGCAGACTGCTGCTCTGCAGTTATTGAATGGTGCTCCGTCATGAGCAGTGTTAACCGTAGTAACACCAGCATACCCTGCTCTGGACCAAACATCATCAACTCTCTCTCCAAGGATGGCAATCAGGAGACACTTAATGTCCCCTATAGCCAATGTATTTCCTCCTGTCATCTTTTCTAATTCATGTATCCATTTCCCAGCACCAGAAGTTAAACTGGGGCCAAGATATATACTGTGGTCTAGCTCCCCCTTTCTCTAGCAAGGGAAACTGTGAAACCCCAAACTCACTCACATCGTCTGTCCATTCACGGCAGGGACAATATTTCCACACCGCCTTCTTCTTGGCAGTGACCTTAATCTGCTCACATAAGGTGGCGACTCCCCCCTCTCACCATGGGGTTGCCCTTTAAGTTGATCTGACTGCGTCAATGATTTTGACGCCCAAGGTGTAGGCGCGTCTAAATCGACCATCTCACTTCCTTATCCATTGTAAAACAACCCTCAGGACCCCATACGTCACCCCTCTCTTCTCCACAGAAGGTGTCTCTGTCTTCGTCTGACATTTTCTGTGCCCAACTCGTATAATTCCTCTCCTCATCTCTGTGTCTATTATCTAGTTTTCTCTGCTCCTCTGCTTTTTCCTGCTTTTTCAACTGTTCATCTTGATATAACTGCTCCCGTCTTTGTCTATCTTTTCTTTTCGCCTCTTCTTTTTTCAATCGTTCTTCTCTTTCTCTAGCTGTTTTATCTTGTCCATCTTGATCTTCTCTTTGTCTTACATCCTCAATGCCTTTACCAAAATCTGACCACCCATCCATTCGTTCTGTAGAAGGGCTAACTCGTCCGCTTTATCTCTTTCTCCCTATATCTAAAGATGTGCTTGCTCAATCACTTCTCTCCTTGTCGCGTCTCTCCTTCTCCCTCGGGACCTTAGGAATTACATCTCTCTCAGTATTTCTCTCCGATCCCTCGTCACTGCTTTGCACAGGCGACTCATATGCCGGGTTACTATACCCTGTTACTTCCTTAAACTCCCTCAATGGGTATAACCCATTGTCTTTCTTGTTTTCGCCGTCTATTTCCGGCAGGGTCGGGGGAGCAGAAGGCTCCTCACCCCGCCTCTTTGCATATATTAAGGATCCAATCTATAGGTGTCATGATTCCTGCCCCTCATGTGCCCGGCCCTCCAAGATGTCAGGCTGGAGCCAGGCCACGATCACCTACATGGCCCTCAAGGGCCTCTCCATCCCTCCAAAGACCCACTTGGAGTCAGACTTGGCGCTTGTGGTACCAGACTCACTCACTCCCATAGGATAACATTGGGGAATTGGACTTGTAGTGCATTGATGGGGACAAGATGGATGACTCCACATATTTCGGTTCCCAGAACTGCATGTGCAGTCTAGTCTTTTGGGTGTGGTTCAGCCCAGAGACACCTGGGATACCCAGAGACTATTTAAGCCACGCCCAGGCTGAGAAACATGCTTTGTGTTTTCTGCACCTGCAGCGTGACACTCACCGTGTTCGGATCGGTCTCCAGTAGGCCTGCATCTTTCTTCTGCACTCAACTCCTGCAAGAACAATAACACCGTTAGGAACAGCCTTACCTTGCAGCGCTTCTGCACATCATTCATCGCTCCTTCTGTTCTGCGGGCATCTTCGGCGGTGTCATTTCCATCCCGGCACGCCGCTTCCTAAGAAAAAGGGAAAAGAACAGAAAAAAGGCATTAGTAAGCATTCAGCAAATCTTCGCTTATTTTTAAAGACTGTCATGACCGCAGCCTCCAACGAGTCAGGTTTAGCCCAACTGCCTCGGAAGCTGGGTCGCAACTTCATTTCCAGGCACCCATCGGCTCCCATAGGGGCCTTATGGACCTTGTCTTGGCGCCAGTGGCGCCAGGCTCATAAGGGGACCCAGTCCCAGCACAGGACGTGCCGGGCTCATGATGTAAGGAATGGTGCTTGGGTGGACCTACCTGCTGCAGACCATGCTGCTCACTCACCTGCAGGATGAAATCCTCATCCATCCATGGCTGGAACTACTTTACCTTCTGGGTGTGGCCAGCACCACTCCCTGGGACTGGATACTGGAACTATTCTGGAAGCTGGGACTTCTTACCTGGGCGAGGCTGCTGTGGAAGGAGACACCTAAGCACTCCAGTAAGCTATTTAAACCACTCCCGATCAGAGCAACATGCTTCGCGTTATTCTGCAATAGCAGCAGGACGCTCACCGTGTCAGCTCCAGAGAATCTTCAACTTCTGCATCTGGGGAAGAGAAATCCGCAATCTTACCTTCCGAAATACCATCTTCGTCTTCAGCAGCATCTGAAAAGGGAAAAGAACACCAGGTTAGCACGAGATAAAAACCAGCGCAGCACTTACCCAGTCCATCGGTGCATCTCAAGCCACGGGCTGCAGGTTTCCATTGTTCCGGCACCCTGTGGAAGCAAAGACATTGGTTAGTAAACCTCCGTGAAACTTTCCTTACCTGCGCTGCATTCTTCTCGCCTCTGCCGACGCTGCTACTCGCATCTGCAAAACAAAAGGACATCATTAAGAAATACAAAACTCCATCTATACGCACGTGTTTTGGGCAGCGCTCATCTTTCTCACTCCTCGGTGCATTCCTCGACATCCATTTTTCTACCCAGCTGCTTCTGCGACCTGAAAAAGGAAAAGAGACATTAAGAAGTGCTTTTAACTTCGAATTGACATTTTCTACTTACTTGCCTGCAATACCTTCGCCATTCCATCGCTCTCCGGACCTCCATATTCAAGCAACCGCCGTTCGTGCTGCTAACAACGGCCTAGCTCCAAATATTCATCCTCTGCAACCAAGAGGCTGGACAATTAACCAGTGAAGTAACTGGCTTCGGCGCCCCTGCACAGACGCAGGATGGAGAGCTCCGCTTTCACCTACATAAGGTTAGCACATTTAGCCTACGAACTACTTGGGAGTACCAGGAAGGGGAGGCAGCTTACCCAGTCAGGCTTATATATCCATATTAACCCCTTGCTCTCATAATTGCAGACACCTCACCCTTCAGATCAAGATCTCAGTGAGGAAAGGGCCTTTCCAGGGTGGCATCCGAGGCCTGCGCGTGACCCTAGAAGAGTCCGAGAACCCCCAGCCCAGACCTGCGCCTCCGAGGGATTCAGGTGAGCGTTACAGAACGCGAAGCCTACCGCAATTTTCCCACCCAGGCGCAATGGAAACCTCGGACACAGATCAACTGGCTCAATTGCTTGGGGAACTAAGGGCAGAAGTACACGCATCTCGCCAAGAAACAAACGCTTTACGAAGGGAGTTGATCATTGCCAAGGAACGGACGGATGATCTGGCCAGACAGTTGCTACAGGCTCAAGCGGGACAGACGCCACTGCCTCCCTATGGAGGGGGCGGCACTCCTACAACCTCAAGTAATCCGGTGCAAATTAATCTGCCAGGGAATGTGCCTTTGGCCCCGCCCGAACGTTTTTCCGGTGATCCAAAGCGATATGCAGTATTCATCAATCAATGCCGCTTGCACTTTCTGTGTAGACCCGCCGCATTCCCAACGGACCAAGCCAAGGTAGCGCTTGTACTTTCCTATCTTAGCGGTAGTGCTGCAGATTGGTCCATTCCTCTCGTGACACAGGATGACCCGCTCCTCTATAACTTTCAAGACTTTCAGACCAGTATGGAAAAGTTGTTCGCAAGACATTCACAGGGGCAGGCCTTGGACAATGAACTCCTGTCACTCAGACAAGGTAATCAGGATCTCCTGGCTTACATAGCGTCCTTTAATAGACTGGTGGTTGAGACCAGGTGGCCTGAAGATAAGAGAATCACGCTCTTCTACAGAGGTCTACGTGGGGAACTTAAAGACGTTTTAGCACAGGTGGTTAATCCGCCGCAAGACTGTTCAGATTATATCGACCTAGTAGTCCAATTAGATCATCGGCTACAGAACAGGAAGACCGATCGATCCAGATTTGAAACCCGGGTACTTTCAAGACCTCAGAGCTCCGCTAAAGGGAATGACTCCGTGGAACCAATGCAAATAGGAGTAGTAAAAGGACCATTAACTCAGAAAGAACGGGAAAGAAGAAGGCAATTACATCTGTGCCTATACTGTGGGAATTCTGGACATTTCCTTCGTGATTGCTCAGTGAAACCGGTCAAGAAGACCGTAGGAGTTTCTGATAAAAATGCTGAGAAACTGGAATCGGGAAACGACCTCGCCCGACAAGCGTAGAGGTCCGCTTGCCGAGCGTTAAAACCAGTTCCTTGACCTCGCATTTGGTAATGCCTATGGTCCTCATAAGTCCCAATAGACCAGATCGCATGCATGCTATCAAAGTATACATTGATAGCGGAGCAATCGGTAATTATGTGGACCAAGACTTGGCTATCAGGATGGATCTTCCCCTACGTCCCAAGATGGTAAAGGACGTAATCACTACAGTGGATGGTACTGAAATAGCTTCCGGACCAGTTTCTCATACCACCATGGAGGTAACGTTGTTATGTCAAGACGGACATCGGGAGAAGATCGTGTTTGATGTAATCAAGGCCCCGCAGTTTCAGGTGATTCTGGGAATGCCTTGGTTGGAAAAGCACAATCCTCAGATAGACTGGCGAGCCAAGGTAATTCGGTTTCCAGAATGCGCTTCAACCTGTTATCCTCAGCCCGAAATCAAGCTAGCAGCCATCACTTCCGAGGACCCCCGATTACCTCTGGAATACCAAGAGTTCAGCGACGTCTTTCAGAAAGATCAAGCCAACACCCTGCCTCCGCATCGGTCATACGACTGCCAGATAGACCTAATACCTGGGTCCACCCCTCCGTGCAGTAGAATATATGCCCTCACTGAACCAGAAAACCTCCATCTCAGGCAATACTTGGACCAGTACTTGGCTAACGGATTCATCCGCCCCTCGAAATCCCCGGCTTCCTCAGCTTTGTTCTTCGTCCCGAAAAAGGAAGGTGACCTAAGAACTTGTATCGATTATCGCGCCCTGAACCAGATTACAGTCAAAAACCGATACCCGTTGCCCTTGATTCCTGAATTATTGGACCAGGTAAAAGGCGCCTGCATATACACAAAGTTAGACCTCAGAGGAGCTTACCATTTGGTACGCATTAAGGAGGGCGACGAATGGAAGACAGCCTTTCGCACTAAATATGGATTATTTGAGTATCAAGTAATGCCCTTCGGACTATGTAACGCACCGGCCGCTTTCCAGTTTTTCATGAATGATGTCCTCAGAGAACTTATTGATGTGTGCGTAGTCGTTTATATTGACGACATCCTGGTATACTCAGCCTCAGAAACTGATCATCGTAGACATGTCACAGCGGTTTTACAGAGACTTCGCCAACACCGCTTCTTTGCTAAACTGGAGAAGTGCACCTTTCACGCAAAGGAAGTGGAATTTTTAGGGTTCATCTTATCACCCAACGGAGTTCACATGGACTCAAGAAAAGTGGATGCTATCACCAAATGGCCTTCCCCAACTTCCGTGAAAGGTGTACAGAGCATGCTGGGCTTCGCTAATTTTTACCGAAGGTTCATTCCTGAATTCTCTCAGGTAGTCCAACCTATCACGGCTCTTCTGAAAAAGAATAAAAAATTCGTGTGGACTCCAGAAGCCGAACAAGCCTTCCAAGAATTAAAAGCCAAATTTATCTCTGCTCCCGTCTTAAGGCATCCCCGTCCAGAACTTCCCTACATCGTCGAGACAGACGCTTCCAGTCTTGCAATGGGGGCGGTGCTGTCACAAAGAGACCCCGAAACGCACCAGTTACACCCTGTAGCCTTTTGGTCTCGCAAATTTTCGGCTCCTGAGATCAACTACACAATTACGGACAAAGAACTCTTGGCAATTAAGTCCGCCTTTAAGGCCTGGCGGCATTATCTTTTGGGAGCCCGGCACACAGTAACTGTAATCACGGATCACCGTAACCTCCAGTACCTGAAGTCAGCTAAAGCTCAATCTTCGAGGCAACTACGCTGGGCTTTATTCTTCGCAGAATTCGATTTTGTAATCACATATCGACCAGGCGTTAGGAACGGAAAAGCAGACGCCCTTTCCCGGATAGGGGTAGACGAACTTACAGCCAATCCGGAGCCGGTGCCAATAATTCCTGAACAAAAGATACTAGGAGCAATCAACACACTATCCCTCGAGGAGATTAAAGCAAGGGTCAATCAACTCATAACTCCCGAAGATTCATCGAATTGGCAATTGAAAGGAAAGGATTTTACAATAGATCAGAACCTATTGTATTTCCAAGGAAGACTATTCTTACCCTGCGCTGACTTACAAAAACAGGTCATCACCTGCTACCATGATTCTCTAATGGAAGGACATCCTGGAGTTGCCAAAACCTCAGAGAAAATTAAAAGGCATTTTTGGTGGCCATCTTGGAGGAAAGATGTTAAAGAGTTTGTGGCTTATTGTGGTATCTGCGCACAAAACAAGAGTCAGAAGGAAAAACCAGCAGGATTACTACGTCCAATAGACATTCCACCAGGCCCTTGGCACACGCTCTCGATGGATTTTATCACGGATTTACCCCCCTGCTCCGGATACAACACAATTCTAGTGATCGTGGACCTTTTTTGAAAAATGGCTCATTTTATCCCACTGAAGGGTTTACCTACAGCTTCCATTCTAGCCCGAGAATTTCTTGAAAACATTGTCTGGTTGCACGGTTTCCCTTCAGTACTAATCTCTGACCGAGGGAGCCAATTTATTTCCCATTTTTGGCGGAGTTGTTGTCGTTTAGCACAAATTGATGTACGACTTTCCACCAGCCACCACCCTCAAACCGACGGGCAGACTGAGAGAACTAACCAAACTTTAGAACAATATCTGCGCTGCATGTTGCATCAATCCGAGGGTACTTGGAAGGATGTCCTTTGGATTGCTGAATACGCTTACAATAATTCAATACATTCTGGGACGGGAAAAACCCCTTTTTTCCTGCTGTATGGAAGTCATCCTCGAACCTCAAATCTGGACCCACCTCAAGCTCTCGGAACACCTGCTGTTGACCATCTGCATTCGACGATAACTCAAGCATTTAAAGAAGCCACAGCTCATCTTCAACGAGCTAAAGAATCATACAAAAAAGGAGCAGACCAACATCGAAAAGAGGCTCCTCAATATCAAAAAGGAGATCAAGTCTGGCTGTCCACTAAACATTTATCTTTAAAAGGGCCACGCACCTTCAACCCAAGATATTTAGGACCCTACTCGATCACGGCCGTGATTAACCCAGTGGCTGTCAAACTAGAATTACCTACTCGAATGAAGATACATCCTGTCTTCCATGTTTCTCTCCTGAAACCTGTGCAACCCGGAACCCGTTTGACTAAACCTCCTGAGCCAATCCAAGTTGACGGAGAATCCGAATTTGAAGTTCGAAACATCTTGGACTCCAAAATTTCCAAATCAAAACTATACTACCTGATTGATTGGAAGGGATATGGACCCCAGGAGAGATCTTGGGAACCCTCAGAATATGTACATGCACCTCGTCTAGTCTGAAAATTTAATCGGGCTTTTCCCAACAAGCCAAAACCTCCGGAAAAGACAAGCTTGGGAGGGGCCTTGAGGGGGGGTGCTGTCATGACCGCAGCCTCCAAGGAGTCAGGTTTAGCCCAACTGCCTCGGAAGCTGGGTCGCAACTTCATTTCCAGGCACCCATCGGCTCCCATAGGGGCCTTATGGACCTTGTCCTGGCGCCAGGCTCATAAGGGGACCCAGTCCCAGCACAGGATGTGCTGGGCTCATGATGTAAGGAATGGTGCTTGGGTGGACCTACCTGCTGCAGACCATGCTGCTCACTCACCTGCAGGATGAAATCCTCATCCATCCATGGCTGGAACTACTTTACCTTCTGGGTGTGGCCAGCACCACTCCCTGGGACTGGATACTGGAACTATTCTGGAAGCTGGGACTTCTTACCTGGGCGAGGCTGCTGTGGAAGGAGACACCTAAGCACTCCAGTAAGCTATTTAAACCACGCCTGATCAGAGCAACGTGCTTCGCGTTATTCTGCAATAGCAGCAGGACGCTCACCGTGTCAGCTCCAGAGAATCTTCAACTTCTGCATCTGGGGAAGAGAAATCCGCAATCTTACCTTCCGAAATACCATCTTCGTCTTCAGCAGCATCTGAAAAGGGAAAAGAACACCAGGTTAGCACGAGATAAAAACCAGCGCAGCACTTACCCAGTCCATCGGTGCATCTCAAGCCACGGGCTGCAGGTTTCCATTGTTCCGGCACCCTGTGGAAGCAAAGACATTGGTTAGTAAACCTCCGTGAAACTTTCCTTACCTGCACTGCATTCTTCTCGCCTCTGCCGACGCTGCTACTCGCATCTGCAAAACAAAAGGACATCATTAAGAAATACAAAACTCCATCTATACGCACGTGTTTTGGGCAGCGCTCATCTTTCTCACTCCTTGGTGCATTCCTCAACATCCATTTTTCTACCCAGCTGCTACTGCGACCTGAAAAAGGAAAAGAGACATTAAGAAGTGCTTTTAACTTCGAATTGACATTTTCTACTTACTTGCCTGCAATACCTTCGCCATTCCATCGCTCTCCGGACCTCCATATTCAAGCAACCGCCATTCGTGCTGCTAACAACGGCCTAGCTCCAAATATTCATCCTCTGCAACCAAGAGGCTGGACAATTAACCAGTGAAGTAACTGGCTTCGGCGCCCCTGCACAGACGCAGGATGGAGAGCTCCGCTTTCACCTACATAAGGTGAGCACATTTAGCCTACGAACTACTTGGGAGTACCAGGAAGGGGAGGCAGCTTACCCAGTCAGGCTTATATATTCATATTAACCCCTTGCTCTCATAATTGCAGACACCTCACCCTTCAGATCAAGATCTCAGTGAGGAAAGGGCCTTTCCAGGGTGGCATTCGAGGCCTGCGCGTGACCCTAGAAGACTCCGAGAACCCCCAGCCCAGACCTGCGCCTCCGAGGGATTCAGGTGAGCGTTACAAAGACTGTACGAGCTTCAAACACTTACCTGAATCCAGGCGCTCTGGGGTAACTCTGTCTCCGGAACTTCTCATCCATCTGCAAGAAGGAAAAGACACTCCAGGTTAGCGTGAAAAAAACTAGAGGCGCAGCATACCGCGCTTACTCACGGCATTTCTTCTTCATAACTGGCATCCATGCTGAAAACGTTGTGGCACCTAAAAGACACAGAAAAAGAACTCAATTCAATACAAATACGAAAGGGTTGCATCGCGCATCTCACTCACCTTCAGCGCTACTCATCTCAGCAGCACGTCGCCATCCTCGGACGCCGGCCATTATCTAAGGAAGGAAAGGAGCGAAGTTAGAGAACTGTTCAAAAGACTCATTATAGTTACCTGTCGGACTCTTGCCAGTGAAGTAACTAGGCAGCAACGAGCCCGCATCAATCAACGCGCCCCTGCGCTGAAAGCAGGATGGAGAGCACACTTTCCAAGAAACAAGGTGAGCTGTGGATCAAAGGGAAGGGTTGGACCCCGGGGAAGAAGGGGTTCAAGCACACAGAGACAATAGGGAGTTAAACTCTACCAATCCTGTGTTTCAGGCCCAGTCTCCAGTCGAGTAGACTCCAGGGAAGGGTTTGAGGTCGTAAGAGGTCAGAACAGGCTGAGTGACGTCCCCGTGGATACCAGGTGAGTGTTACAATAGGAGGTGGCTCTTCTCTCTCCTCCTGGTACATTTTCCAAAGTTCTAAGCTCGCTAGTCGCTTGTCTATCTTTTTTCCCGCATATGCTGCAGGACTACCTTCGATAGTGACCCTCCTTGCGGCCACAGCATAAACATTTTGCCTGCGGTTTCCTTAACCCATTCCGCAATATACTGTCTAAGATTGGGTGCATGTTTCGGCAATTGCTTGCAGAGGTGCACAAGTGGAGTTACATCCTCCATTTTTGACTCATCACTCTTGACTATCAATACTCGTTTGCTTTTGTCAAAGGTTTAAAAACATTATGTTTCAGAAAAATAATATACAAAAACAATAGAGTCCACACTGCTATAAAGTTGATTTGAAAGTAGTTTTAGGGTAATTTAATTAATAAGTGCATCAACCTGATATCACTAAATCAACAAATTAGTGACTGTAACAAACACTGAAAGCAATCAAGATAATCTCATGGTAAAAAGGAAGAAGACATGTATTGCTTGTATTTCAAAAAACATAATGATGAATGAATAAAACAGTCTTGTAAATAATTAAACAAGTCTGAAGTAAAATAATAAAACAAAAAATCAGAAAGCAATACGTTTGAGCAGTCACTTTGCTCATCACAATAAAGTAACAAACAGAAAAATGACCAATAAATAAATAAATGTCAACTCCAGGTATTGACTTGAACTCAGTCAATACTCTAATTATTAGGTTGATGGGTTTTCCAATTTTTCAGTTAACAAAGTTTTCTTTGTTCGTTTAATTGACAGGTCTGTCTACGTGTGAGTGTCATATCATAACTCAATTGAAAAACAAAAAGCAAAAGACAAAACAAAACTGACTAGACATCTACAACACAGAAAAATAATATAACATGAGCGTGCACCAATCGTCACAGGCTCCAATCCCTTAAAATCACGTTTTTTACTTTAATCTTGCTTAAAAAACACCACCAACTTAAATTCAAACACCCAATTAAATGTTCCAACCTCGTCTTCTCCTTTTTTCAACAATCACTTTTTAACTATTACGTCATCACCAACACATGGATACATAAAACAAACAGACATACTGGACCGGTCACATAAATCTCTTATCTCTTACGATCTTTTCTCTAATACTTGTCTTGACCCCTAAATCAATACGCCTACGGAGTTTAAATCAACCTCTTTAAGTTACGTCTTTAACTGAACTCTTCATCTAATGCTTCTGCTATGGGATTTTAGGTTAGGATTTCTTCTGTTACGTTATTTAAAACACAGGCAGAGGGCATATTCTATTATCGTCGCACTCTCCTCACGATACCTCTTAATTGCTTGGCCTCACACAAGTCAATTTCTCTTCAATATTTAACACTCTTACTCTCGAGTTATGTTTACCCCACCTCCCTACACTTCTTTCCCTTATCACTTCTCGTCACTCATAACCCATACACCGTTTTGCCACCTTTCTCAGTTTTTACTCACCATTCGCATGTTCGTCTTCCGACTCTCAGGATCGTACACCTCTTTTACTGCCTCTTCAACTTCTCGTTCATTCAGCTTCTCGTAGACCGTGGGAGGGGTTTCCGTCTGAAACCGGAGGAACCCGTCACACCCTACTTGCAAGATTTTAGCAATTTAAACTAAACCACTATCAACGGGGAGCTTCAAGTCCTGTTAGCCGAATGGCAGTGGTCATGCAATATTGCAGGGACTCCAAAGTTTACTTATGTAGATGGATTTTTTAAACCATCCTCTCTGCTACCAAGTGAACTAAATAACCTCAGCCCTTTAAGATGAGGAGCAATTACCCTGGAGATGGATGGAGATGCAGATTTTATTCATACATCAATAATTAAAACGACTCAGGTAGTTGGGAAAAAGGATAACTGTTTTATTTTCAATTGTCTAAATCAGGGAGCACAACGAACATCAATGAATTCGCTCGATCCTCTTACTCAACGAGTTTCATAAATAACTGAGCTTTTATAGTAAAGACATCATTGACGTTGACCTGCATCACTAGCAACGTCATTCTACGTGGCAAACTACAAAAATCTAGTGGCAACTGTGATATGCTCTTACTGAACATCTAAATATACATTCTATACTTGTGTGGGAAAGTGAGTGAAAGTGATAGGTTTCTTAACATCAGGTGAGGCAACTAGCCCTGCTTTCAAAATGGCCACTATGAATGTCACTAAATACACGACGTCCCATTGGCTACACAATAGGACCCTTAATTACACGGTCCCCTACAATTGGTTGCCACTCTAAACTTAGTCAGTACATTTCCACCTACGCTAGAAGCACACAGATTGGACCTCCGGTTGCTGGTGAGCTCGTCTAAAACATAGCTTCCCACCAATTAGCATATCAATCCATCATCTCCTCAGTGGTCTGCTGGCAATTAAGACTTTGAACTCGTCCTTGGAAGTGTTCTTAGCTCTGGAGAATTCACGGGATTGAAGGCACGCTCTGCCCTCATGCGTAGGTGTGAGCATCTTGCTCGTCCAACTTCATTCTTTCACGTGACTGAAGACCACAAAATTGAGCTTTCACTGTCTTTAAAATACTATTTTTTAATAGACCTCTGACGTCTTCCTTGTTTATTTGTGTCTTTTGAACAGGAGTTTTGTTCTTTCACATGATTTGTATCCAATACTAGTTGACTTCAGCCTGATAAGACCTTGGCTTGGCTTCATGGCTCATCCAGCCTCACCTTTTCGAGATTCACTTTTAATTAATGTGTTTTCTTACTACGATACACTGGGAAGAGGCCTTTCTTTTTTAGTCCAACTCTGCTATTGTTACGCTCACCTGGCTCCCACAGGGGCGTCGGTCGGACCCGGACTGCTGCGGCCTCCACCCACGTGATGCGTAGTGCAGTGATGACTGACTGGATCTGCCCTCCAATTCTTGTCTGCTTGACCCGTAGAAATATTCTCCTACAATTGGAGAGATGGATTTAGCCACTTGTGGATTTAAGTGATAGCACCCACACTGTCCTCCCTTCTAATCACCTCTGAAGTGCCCTCTCAGCAATCTCACCTGCGAAGTACGCAGGGGCGCGTTGAAGACCAGTTACTTCACTGGCCTGAAGATATTGGAAGAGTTGTAGACGAATCCTGACTCCAAAAGGTCCTGGCGAAGAGCCGTAAGTATATAGTTCGTAAGAGTTCAAAATGTCTGGAATTCACTCCTGTCCAATTCCTCTTTTATCTTGCAGCTTTGACCCAATAAGAAGATTGACATCTGAAAAGCGCTCCGGTAAAAGTCTGTGTTACCCAACACTGTCCGGTAAATAATGCCAAGGGTTAAACTTGCTGCTTCCTCCTTTTCTCAAAGGTGCGGCATAAGAAGATGTGGCGTGGTGATGAATAATACCTCCGGCGGTAAAATCAGGTAAGCATATGGCGGCTAAAGAGATTGTCTCTGTCTGTTCTCTCTGCTCACCTTGTTGTTTCTTGTCCCCCTTAGGTGCCGGAATTCGGCGATGTAAAGATGGAGACAGCGCCGGATCGAAGAGATGCTGCGTGGAACGGTGAGTATGGCGCGGCGCTGTTGCTGGCGATGCGACGCGTTTAAAACAAGGTCTTTCCTCAGGTTTGAAGATGCGATGAATCCGGGATCAGGTAAGAAATCAGGTAATACTCTTGTTCTAACCTTTGCTTCTTTCCTTCTTTCTAGGTGCTCCAGGTTCGAGGCGGGCGTGGCAGAAGGCTGGATGCTGCTGCTGGCACGGTGAACGTTACGCTGCTGGATGCAGAATAATGCAAAGTGTGTGCTGCTCTTCGGGCGTGGTTTAAATAGCCTCCAAAGTAGTCCCAGGTAGGTATTCCTCCCCGACCACACCCGAGTAACAAAATAGTCCCTAAGGTAAAGTAGTCCCTTCCAGGCCTCACATGGGCTTGGATCTTATTGCAGCATGGTCTGCATCAGGTAAGTGTGCACTTATGAGCCTGGCGCCTATGGCCCCAGGACTGATGTCCCATATGAGCCTGGCGCCATTGGCGCCAGGACTGAACCCAGACAGCCCCTAGCAGGGGTTGCTGGGTTTTTTCAAGGCAACATGATGCCTGCTCCCGGGACTGATGGACGTGATCTGGATGCCCGGGGGTATGCATCATGACAGCACTCCCCCTCAAGGCCCCTCCTAAAGTGGTTCTTCCCCTTGGTCCTGGTTTGTCTGGGAAGTCCCGATGGAATCTCTTCACTAATCGAGGTGCATGAACGTGGTCACTAGGCTCCCATGACCTTTCCTGTGGCCTGTAACCTTTCCAATCGATTAAGTAAAAAAGATTTGATTTAACCACCTTGGAGTCCAGGATTTTTTTCACCTCGAATTCAGGTTCTCCATCTATCAAGATAGGATCTGGTGGTTTGGTTAATCTTGTTCCTGGTTGAACTGGTTTTAAAAGTGAAACATGAAAGACAGGATGAATTCGGATATTGGAGGGTAATTCCAGTTTGACGGCCACCGGGTTGATAATGGACTTAATGGTGTAAGGTCCTAAATAACTAGGATTAAAAGTCTGAGTTCCTTTCAGAGGTATGTGTTTTGTAGCTAGCCAAACCTGATCTCCAATTTGGTACTGTGGAGTTTCACTTCTATGTAGATCAGCATTTTTCTTGTATTTCTCTTTTGCTTGCTTCAAATGTTCTGTTGCTTCCTTGAAGGCTTGTGTAATAGTAGAATGCAAATGACTAACTGCGGGCAATTCTAAGTGCTGAGGCAAATCGAGTTCTGAGGTACGAGGGCTTTGTCCGGTTCCTGAATGTACAGAGTTATTGTATGCATATTCGGAAATCCATAAAATATCTTTCCAATTACTTTCGGTCTGGTGAAGCATGCAACGTAGGTACTGTTCAAGGGTCTGGTTGGTCCTCTCCGTCTGACCATTGGTCTGGGGATGGTGACTGGTTGATAACCTTACATCTATTTGCGCCAATTGGCAACATTTCTTCCAAAAATGTGAAATGAATTGACTACCTCGGTCAGAGACCAATACGGAAGGAAACCCATGTATTCGAACGATGTTTTCGAGTAACTCCTTGGTCAGAATTGAAGCAGAAGGTAATCCCTTCAAAGGAATAAAGTGGGACATCTAGGATAACTAGAATGGTGTTAAATCCATTACATGGAGGTAGATCAGTAATAAAGTCTAAAGACAAGGTGTGCCATGGTGTAAGTGGAATATCCAAAGGTTGTAAAAGGCCAGCTGGTTTTTTCTTCTGACTTTTGTTTTGGGCGCAAATGCCGCAAGACATCACAAATGACTTTATATCTTTTCGCCAGGTGGGCCACCAGAATTGTCTCTTAATTTTAGCTTCGGTTTTTGCGATACCTGGGTTACCTTCCATCAGGGTATCATGATAATTGGAGATGACAAGGTCCTGTAATTCCTTGTGTGGTAGAAATAGTCGTCCTCGATAGTAGGGTAGATCATTGATGACTGAGTAATCCGGGCCTTTCTTTACCCAGTCCTGCAGGGCTGCTGGATCGAAGAGTTGTTGGATTTTTAAATGAATTTCTTCTAGTGTCTGTAAAGTAGTTATGCCAAGAATTCTTTGTTCAGAAATTATAGGTACAGGCTCCGGGTTCGCATATGCTTCTTCTGTTCCTATTCGGAATAAGGCATCTGCCTTGCCATTTTTACAGCCTGGTCGATAAGTGATCACAAAATCAAATTCGGCAAAGAACAATGCCCATCGAAGTTGGCGCGATGATTGGTCTTTGGCTGTTTTTAGATACTGCAAGTTCCGCTGATCGGTGATTACAGTAATGGTATGCCTGGCACCGAGAAGATAGTGTTGCCAAGCCTTAAAGGCGGATTTGATGGCTAAAAACTCTTTATCAGTAATCGCATAGTTTAACTCGGGTGCCGCAAACTTTCTGGACCAAAATGCCACTGGGTGAAGTTGACCAGTTTCAGGATCCTTCTGTGACAGGACAGCTCCCATGGCTAAACTGGATGCATCAGTTTCCACTATGTATGGAAGCTCTGGGCATGGATGTCTTAAGACAGGCGCAGACGTGAATTACGCTTTCAGTTCTTGGAAGGCCTTTTCAGCCTCTTCGGTCCACAAGAAGCGTTTGTTCTTTTGCAAAAGTGCTGTGATGTACAACATGTGAGAAGTCCGGAATGAATCTGCGGTAGAAATTGGCAAATCCGAGCATGCTTTGTACCCCTTTAACTGAACTAGGTGATGGCCACTTGAGAATTGCATCCACCTTTCGTGAGTCCATTCGGACTCCTTTTGGTGTCAGGATAAAACCAAGGAATTCAACTTCCGTAACATGAAAAACACATTTTTCCAATTTTGCATATAACTTTTGCTGGCGTAGTTTCTCAAGGACTGCACGTACGTGCTTAACATGGTCTGATTCTGAGGAGGAGTACACTAGAATATCGTCTATGTATACGACAACACAGACGTCAATGAGTTCACGAAGGACATCGTTCATAAAATACTGGAAGGCTGCTGGTGCATTGCACAACCCGAAGGGCATCACCTGATACTCGAATAATCTGTACTTAGTGCGAAAGGCCGTCTTCCATTTGTCGCCTTTCTTTACACGTACCAGATGATATGCCCCTTCGAAATCTAACTTAGTGTAGATACAAGCATCCTTCACTTGGCCTAGTAGTTCAGGGATCAGAGGCAGCGGGTATCGGTTCTTAACAGTTATCTGGTTCAATGCACGGTAGTCTATGCACGTTCTGAGGTCACCTTCCTTTTTGGGTACGAAGAACAAAGCTGAAGATGCAGGGGACTTGGATGGGCGAATAAAGCCATTGGCAAGGTACTGGTCTAGGTATTGTCGTAGGTGAAGGTTCTCAGCTTCCGTAAGGGCATAGATCCTGCTGCAAGGGGGTTGTGCACCGGGTATGAGATCGATTTGACAATCGTACGATCTGTGAGGAGGTAAGGTGTTTGCCTGTTCCTTTTGGAAGACATCCTGGAATTCTTGGTATTCTGGAGGTAGTTGCATGACTGCTGTGGTTACTGTGGCCAGGCCTGCGTTCTGATTTTTCTTTGGGTAACAGGTTTGTGCACAATCTGGGAAGGTTATTCTCTTCTCTCGCCAATCAATACAAGGATTATGTGATTCCAACCAAGGTATCCCCAGTATTATTTGGAACTGTGGGGCTTTGATTAGATCAAACACAATAGTCTCTCGATGCCCATCCTGACCCAATAGTGTCATCTCTGCGGTGGAGTGAGTTACAGGTCCAGAGGCAATTTCAGTTCCATCGACTGTGATGATAACATCTGAGGTGGTTTTTCGGCAGAGAGGTAGATTCATCCTGGAAGCCAATTCATAGTCCACATAGTTTCCTATGGCCCCACTATCAATGTATGCCCTTACTGCGTGAATACGCGATGGCTGCCCAGGATCTACGAGGACCATTGGTATGATGAAATGTGAGGTCTGAGTATCCTTCTTCAAGCTCGGCAAGCGGACCTCTACGCTTGACGGGCGTGGTCGTTTCCCGAGTCTGACTCCATATGGCTTTTATCAGCAGCTCCTACCACCTTCTTTGGTAGTTTTACAGGGCATTCCCCTAGAAAATGTCCAGAAGTTCCACAATATAGACACAATTGCATTTGCCGTCTCCTTTCTCTTCCCTTCTGGGTCAGGGGTCCTTTAACCCCTCCGGTTTGCATGGGTTCTGAAGCATCTGCTCCTTTGGGGTTAGCGTGGGTTTTGACCAACACCCGATTCTCAAACTTGGCTCGTTCAGCCTTTCTGTTCTGAAGTCTGTGATCTAACTGGACCACTAAGTCTATATATTCAGCGCAGTCTTGAGGTGGGTTCACGACTTGAGCCAAGACATCCTTGAGTTCTCCTCAAAGCCCTCGATGAAATAACGTGATTCATTTTTCTTCAGGCCATCCGGTTTCCACCACCAATCTACTGAAGGTTGCGATATAGGTTAGCAGATCCTGGTTACCCTGTCATAAGGATAAGAGTTCGTTATCCAGGGCTTGTCCCTGTGAATGTCTGGCGAATAGTCTTTCCATGCTCATTTGAAAACCCTGAAAATCCCGGAGAAGAGGGTCATCCTGGTTGACTAGCGGAATGGATGGACCAATCCGCTGCGCTGCCACTAAGATATGATAATACAAAGGCTACTTTAGCTTGGTCGTTTGGAAAGGCTCCCGGTCTGCATAAAAAGTGGCATTGGTTCATGAACACGGCGAACCTCTTGGGGTCTCCAGCAAAGCGTTCGGGTGGAGCTAACGGAATATTTCCTGGTAAAATCACTTGCACAGGATTGCTTGATGAAACTGGGGCTGGATTCCCCCCAACCCCAGGTAGGGGTGTTTGTCCAGCTTGGTTTTGCAGCAGTTGTCTGGTGAGATAATCTGTGCGCTCCTTCGATACAATTACTTCTCTTATGAGGGCATTTGTCTCTTGGCGAGCGGCGTGCACTTCCGCCCTAAGTTCCCCCAATAGTTGGGCCAGTTGGTCGGTTTCTGAAGCTTCCATAACGCCCGGGTGGGGATTTGTAGATAGGCTTTGCGTTCTGTTACGCTCACTTGGCTCCCACAGGGGTGTCGGTCGGACCCGGACTGCTGCGACCTCCACCCACGTGATGCATAGTGCAGCGATGACTGACTGGATCTGCCCTCCAATTCTTGTCTGCTTGACCCGTAGAAATATTCTCCTACAAGTGGAGAGATGGATTTAGCCACTTGTGGATTTAAGTGATAGCACCCCCACTGTCCTCCCCTCTAATCACCTCTGAAGTGCCCTCTCAGCAATCTCACCTTATATTCTTGAAGGATGAGCCCTCCATCCTGCGAAGTACGCAGGGGTGCGTTGAAGACCAGTTACTTCACTGGCCTGAAGATATTGGAAGAGTTGTAGACGAATCCTGACTCCAAAAGGTCCTGGCGAAGAGCCGTAAGTATATAGTTCGTAAGAGTTCAAAATGTCTGGAGTTCACTTCTGTCCAATTCCTCTTTTATCTTGCAGCTTTGACCCAATAAGAAGATTGACATCTGAAAAGCGCTCCGGTAAAAGTCTGTGTTACCCAACACTGTCCAGTAAATAATGCCAAGGGTTAAACTTGCTGCTTTCTCCTTTTCTCACAGGTGCGGCATAAGAAGATGTGGCGTGGTGATGAATAATACCTCCGGCGGTAAAATCAGGTAAGCATATGGCGGATAAAGAGATTGTCTCTGTCTGTTCTCTCTGCTCACCTTGTTGTTTCTTGTCCCCCTTAGGTGCCGGAATTCGGCGATGTAAAGATGGAGACAGCGCCGGATCGAAGAGATGCTGCGTGGAACGGTGAGTATGGCGCGGCGCTGCTGGTGGCGATGCGACGCGTTTAAAACAAGGTCTTTCCTCAGGTTTAAAGATGCGATGAATCCGGGATCAGGTAAGAAATCAGGTAATACTCTTGTTCTAACCTTTGCTTCTTTCCTTCTTTCTAGGTGCTCCAGGTTCGAGGTGGCCGTGGCAGAAGGCTGGATGCTGCTGCTGGCACGGTGCACGTTACGCTGCTGGATGCAGAATAACGCGAAGCGTGTGCTGCTCTTCGGGCGTGGTTTAAATAGCCTCCAAAGTAGTCCCAGGTAGGTATTCCTCCCCGACCACACCCGAGTAACAAAATAGTCCCTAAGGTAAAGTGGTCCCTTCCAGGCCTCACATGGACTTGGATCTTATTGCAGCATGGTCTGCATCAGGTAAGTGTGCACTTATGAGCCTGGCGCCTATGGTGCCAGGACTGATGTCCCATATGAGCCTGGCGCCATTGGCGCCAGAACTGAACCCAGACAGCCCCTAGGAGGGGTTGCTGGGTTTTTTCAAGGCAACATGATGCCTGCTCCCGGGGCTGATGGACGTGATCTGGATGCCCGGGGGTATGCATCATGACAGTTATAATACGTAGTGGGAACATCCATCTTTTACTCTTAATGCATATATGTATATTGGTGCATGCCGCACTCTATTAACTATAAAAATAGCCTCAAGAATACTTTGGGCCTCCATACCGGGTTCCAGCTCCGGGTTCCTTCAATGAGGAATTACCGGGCCATTCCAACATTGGAGGACCCGGTAATTCCTCAATGAAAAAACCCATCCCTATTCCCATTTGAGCCCCCATAGGGCTCAATGGGAATGGGGAGGGAGCTAATAACGGGCCTGTTAATAACGGGCCCGTTATTAGTTCGCTGGTCCCCTTGCGGGACCCTCTAAGGACGTCTGGTCTGACCAGACGTTCTGTGCAGTTCCCGCAAGGGGACCTCGTACTAGGGCATCCCGTAATGAACGATGCCGGTCCCGTACTGGCACCCTTCATTACGGGAGCGCCAGGGTCGTAATGAGGCCCTTTGTCTGCTTGCGTTTCTTTTGCATTTGTACACGTGTAAACAGGCTTGATATCTTCATCCATTTTGTGGCATAACCTTCTTCACCTTGATCCCAAGATGTCACTTATCCTTGATACTTTCTTGATGCCTTATAGAATATTTGCATTTTCTGGTCTCTGCATTGTTTCTAGGCACGTCAGCTCAGCTCTGTGTGACGTCACCATTCGTCTTGACCATTCATTTGCTCTGCTTCTTCCGGGATTTCATTCAAATGGCCATCATATTTTCTTGTATGCAGGTGCGGTTTTCTCAATGGGAACCTTGCCTCCAGGATTCTCCTACATATCAGTATTTTCACTGGTACCGCACGGTTTTCACATCCGGGCTCCCAAAATATAGGCAATATGGGTGAGGTGGTTGAGGTGGGGGTACTTGGCTCCTCCTCTACACACCTCTCTCAGCTAGCTCAATATCATCAGGTCTTTCGAGGGACTCACTATAAATATATGGTTTCTAAGCCTCTACAACTTCCAGGAACTCTTGACCCCATCACACATCCATTACCTTACTTCACATTAAACCAACAGCACATTGCTCTGCTACCTCTAAACCTATGCTATGGTGCATGCATCACAACTAATGCTACCACTCAACCCTTATGCAATCTTCCCCTTTCTTTGCCACCTATGTCTTCTGTTCTTTCTCTGACTTTCTCCCGCTGTGCCAATTGCCGCTTACCTTTATCCCCATTTTTTTCTCACTCCACAGACCATGGTCTGGATTACACCCTGGTTGTGGTCACAGTTCACCCACACAGACATGGTTTCAGCGCTTTAAGAGCACTACTGTGGTGATGTGTGCAGTATAAAAGCCAATTAACATAGCATAACATTTGAAAATGATATACCTATACCTTCCTCTCTTGCTGTCCCAGTAGCTATCTACTTCACCTGGTTCTCCGGCATTGGCTCTTTCATACATTCACATGCTACTGAATATTCCACGTCAGGATGAGAATTCTCAGTATGTAAAGAGCAGTGTGCATTGTCGAAACAATAACCTGCATACAGGTTAGTGATAACATAGTAATTTTGGTTCACGGGGCGTGGCCAACTGCCATATAGGGAGGACATGTTTCTCTCGAGCTCGCGCATGATCCGTCTGAATCTGTGCCGAAATAAACTGAAACAATAACTCTGCGACCCAGCGGTGCATGAGCTACAACAAAGTACCCTGCCCCGAATGATTTGACCTGAACCAGCGAAAAACACTGTTCCTGCGAGCTGAACGAGCCTGAGGAGGAAGCAAGCCTGTGTGCCGAAGTGTCACCAAGATGGCGGTGAGCCCCGGTGTAACACACCACTGACTTGCATCCAGAGAGAGAGTGAGGGAAAAGTGGGTTGGACCAGAAAGCCAGGACACTCGAAGTATCCGGAGATGTTCCACGGAGCCGGAGGAGGATCCGCGCAAAGACAACGAGGCAAGAAGACAGCCGGAGGAGACACAAACCGGGCGGAGACACTGAGAAGAACAACTGCGACAACAGAAGCAATAGCAGTACAGGAAGGTACAGGGGGCAAAGGAACAAGACAACGCCAGTAAGCAGTAATAAGATCTACCCCTACCGGCCGGATGCACTTAGGCACAAGCAGCAGCACCAGCAGGAGCGGGCCACAACAGACCCGAGCAAGCTCTGCAGAGGGAGGCTAAGCGTAGCAGAGAAGCCCCCCACCCCTTCACACAATGTAGAGGACCAAAAGGGTGGCATTAAAACAGAGACAGGTGGGCCATATCAGCCCCTGGCAAGAGTTCTGGGGGAAGAGTAAAGGGTGACAAGAGGCCCCCCAAACCCCCTCATATAAAGGGAGAGGGGTAAAATTGTAGCACAACATAGCAGCAGGCAGCCCCCAGAAGGAGGGATTGAAAATAGTATGGCACCAGACAGCCCGCGATTAAGCGGGAACTTGAGTGAGAGAGCGCCCTTCTACGCAACCCAGGCACTAAAATAGGATATTGCAGAGGAGGCACAGGGATCAAGCATAACAAGCTACCGGCAGTGCATAGGGACAATAAACCTGCGCAGTAGCAACATAGGAGACAATCAATTATAAACTGTTCTAGAACACCTTAAATCCACGAGAGCCCTGCACATGCCATCTAAGACATCCAAAGGTAGATCCAAACAACCTACAATTGACTCCTACACCAGGACAAAATATATAGCAGCGTCTGCCCCACCGGTTTTGCCGACACAGTCGGATAAGACGGACAAAATAATGACCAACTAGTGCTGGCAGCGATAGCAGATCTCAAATCCTCACTGGAGAGCAAGATGGGTGCCATTAGCATTGATGTTAATCTACTAAAACAAGATGTGCATGCATTATCCGAAAGGTCTGGATCGCTAGAGAAGCAAGTGGAGCACCTTAAGGACACCATGAGAGATGCGGCGACAGATAAAGAACCTAGAAGCAAGAGTGGAAGACGCAGAAGGGAGGGCTAGTAGGAACAATGTCAGGATTATAGGCCTCCTGGAGGGAGACGAAGGTGCAAACCCCAATAACTTCATAGAAAATCGGCTGCTGCAGGAGATAGGCCCAGAGAAACTCACACAAGGTTTTACAGTGGAGCGCGTGCATAGATCCCTTGTCAGGTAACCACCCCCAGGTGTGCCTCCAAGACCCATCATTGCCAGAATCCTGAACTACAAGGATAGGTAAAAGATCCTGGAACATTTCAGTATGGGTGGCCCAATACATAGGACCTCATCAAAAATCACGGTGTACCCGGAGTATACACTTCAAGTACAGAAATCAAGAATGCACTTTGCCTCTGCCGAGAAAAGGCTTTGCGAGTCCAACCTCAAATACATGTTACTATACCTGGAAAAGCTGAAGGTTTTATATAAAAGCCTTGCGTTGTTTTTTGAAACTCCGGAAGACACACAGAAGTGGATGGATACACAGAATTTAAAATTGAAGATTGAGGAACAAAGGAATGAAGACACAGGGACATTATAGACTTGCTAATGGCAACATCGCGGTTTAGAAACTGGAGTGGGATGGCAAGATATGAGCATGTAACACTTGGAATAATTTCGGGAACTGATGCAGCGTCCTCCACCCAAGACTATTGTTTTATCGGATACCGAGGGTTACGTATCCGCCCGCCGCACAACCAGCACCGAAGGACAGGTCAGTCGGTGCAGGGGTAAGAAGCAGGGATGCCTGAGCATGGAGAACATTGCTGGGCAACTGTTGGGGGGTTAAGGGAAGTTGGGGCAGGGGGGAAAGTTGCGAACCTGCCAGGACTACCACATGTAGCGAGCAACACTGGGATCTACACAAACAATATGTAGCAGACGACAGTATGAATGGCAGGGGACCTTAAGGTAGCCACTCGGAACATCAGGGGCCTAACTAATTACATTAAACGAAATAGGGTAATGTCATATGTACGGCGTGATAAGGTGAACATAGCACTCTTACAGGAGACACACTTGACACTAGAGAAACAAAAGGCTCCAGCCAACAAATGGGGTGGTAGCACAATAGGTGCACCTTACTCAGCGTATGCTAGAGGAGTACTTATATGGATTGCACCCTCAGTGCCCCTGTGTGTGAGGCAGACTGTGACGGACCACGAAGGCAGGATGGTCCTTATCCATGTATTCCTAGAAAAGCAAGAGGTCTTTATAATTAACACATACGCCCGAACCACAACACAGCAGCTTTTTTTTGTTCACTGTATCCAGGGTTGGACCATACAGACACTGCACAGTAATTTGGGGAGGGGATTTCAACTGTACACTGACCCCAAGACTAGACAGGTCAGTTAACAAATATGCACACCCTGCTCCAACCGTGAAAGCGCTGAATACACTGCTCACAGATTTTAATTTGGTAGAATTCTGGAGAGGCCTACATCTGCGAGTCAGAGGATATTCACACCACACGGCACCTCTAAACTTATATACGAGACTAGATTACGTGTTCACTAGTACAGAGACGCTAAGCGAATTCACAGCCACAGACTATAGGGCTAAAGTACTGTCAGACCACGCGCCGCTGCTAGTCGTGTGGCAAGCGACACCCCTAGAGCCTGCATACCAATATGGAGATTAAGAGCGGAATCCCTAAAAGATGGGGCCTTTAGGGAACACTTTAGAGAGAGTATCGTGGAGTACTTCAAGTATAACCCTGGCAGCGTGGTGTCAGAAGGAGTATTATGGGAAGCCTTCAAAGTAGTAGTGAGAGGGCAAGCAATACCCAAAGCAGGTGGTATAAAGTCTATAATAACAGACAACTTGGCGAAGGCAGAAACAGCCTGGAATGAACGGAGCAAGTGGATGAGATAGAGGGGCCCCATAGCTCAGAAGTCAACAGGTTAAGACATGAATGTATAAGACATGGGATAGGTTAGGAAAGCTGAATTATGCAAAGTATGTAGAAAGCTAACACGCTGAGGGGGATAAACTGGTAAAATGTTAGCCTGGCTGTATAAGCGGAACATGCAAAAAGGTATGATTAACTCGATCAAGGGCAAAGTGTTAAGATTTATAATAATTAAGCACTTTAAATAATATATGTCTCTCTGCAATTGTAAATAACACCCACCTCTATGCTGATCGGTAGTCTTGTAAGAGAAGAAGGAGGGTATCACCTAGAAACCCCTCCTCCACCCAGCCAAAAGGCTAAGCAGAAGTGGAGTCTCCAGGGAATACCCCAAAAGGGGAAAAACCCTGCGATGGTCTGCTGGGGTGCGTGGATTCCTGCAGGCAGCTGTTGATGATATACATGGGTGTCTTTTTAGTGTAGACGGGAATCCTCTCGTGAAGAATTCTAATGATAACAGAGTAAGTGAAGGTGATAAGTACGAGTATAAGGTATCCCAGGATATGTTGAAAGTCAGAGGGAAAAGAAAGGGGCTTACCCTGACAAGGCTAATCACTTCTAAATCTGTATTGTCCTATCCGATGGTAGATGCTGGACGAGAGCCTAATGGAGCATAGGAGGAATAAGGATGTGACCTAAAGGACTTTGATACTGCCGAAATGATAAAAGAACGTTAAATAAGTAGAGGAATAAAACCTACTAAAAAGCAGTTGACCAAAGAACAGATAGCGGGTAGCAGGTTATGAGTCTTGGACTCAAAGACAGAAGAGGATCTGTAAGGTTGGGTCCTAATATTTGAATAGAGAACAACCAGACAATTAACACGTGCTGAAAAGACTGTGTGAGGAAACAAACTCTAACTAAGTATGTCTACACACCAATGGCGGCTGGGAAGGTTGCAGACGGTAGAGAATAGCTTCCTTCAGTTTCCCAGAGTATGAACGAAGATCGAGGTATCTAGAATTCCCGAATGAGGGGAAAAGTAATAATTAAGGATGAGAAGTGGAAAGGGTCTTTGCTAGCGCTGTGCTGATAAAGATTCACGGTAGTAGAAGTTAGCGAGCTTACGATGCGCAGCACGACTCTGAATAGAGAAGCAACGCGTTGTTCCGTAGTCCGGGTAGCCGGATATGGGGCGTGGCTACTCGCGCGACATGGGAGGCGAAAAACACTGGCGTGTTGCTTGCAGTTCCTGGCTCCTCCATGTTACGAGTACCCAATCCGGGCAAAACTGCGGGCATTGGCACACGGGAAAGTAAAACAACAGAACCCAGCTGGAGAGTTGTAACACAAAGACGGCGTGCTGCATGTGTCCCAAGTAGATATAAACAAAAGGTTTCTAGAGTATTATAAGGCGCTGTAGGCAGACAGGACAGGGGAACACACTGCAGACATAGCTGAGGCTTTAGCACAGATAGGCCTCCCAATGCTGGACCCCACGGCAATCGAGAGACTGGAAGCTCCTATTACACTAGAGGAACTTGTAGATATAATTAGAGGGCTACCCACAGGTAAAGCACCAGGCACAGATGGCTTGCCTAGTGAATTTTGTAAGGAATATATCGCAGAGGTGTCACCCCTGCTAGTAAATGAAGTGTTTAGCACAGAGGTTCTCCTGATGTCCCTAAGAGAATCCATCATTATACCTACTTAACCAAATGAACCAGATACTGAATGTGGTTCATATAGGTGGCTTTCGATTCTTAGCCAAGATGTGAAAATACTCATAGCCGTACTGGTAAACAGACTAAAGACGGTGATAGCCACACTGATACATCCGGACCAGACAGGATACGTACCAGGCAGGAACATGACCGGGATCCTTCAGAGGTTGAACTACATATTAGAACATACCAAAGACAGCACTAACCATTATGCCGTGGTCTCACTAGACGCGGTCAAGGTGTTTTATTCCGTTAGGTGGCCATGGTTGTTAGCTACACTGAAATGATTTGGCATGGGCCCAAAGTACACCAAATGGGTACGGCTGTTATACAGCCAGCTGGTATCCAGAGACAAGACAGGCCGCCAGATTTCGGAACAGTGGCTCTTGCAGAAAGGCACGAGGCAGGGATGCCCCTGGTCGCCCATACTGTTCATCCTGGCCCATGAACCGCTAGCAGTGTACCTGCGCACAGAGTACAAAGAGGCAGGTGTATATATACAGGAAGGGTGTCAACTAGTGTACCTGTACGCGGGCGACATGTTGCTTTATATACAACACCCAGAAACAAACTTACAGTATATTCTTGAAGTGCTGGAACGGTATGCAGAACTCTCGGGCATCAGAGTTAGAGAGCAGAAGTCCATTCTGTGTTAGCTGGCAGGTTACAGACGAAAGTCCCCGGAATAACTATCTTCTCTCCCGGTTAAGTGGACTGGTAGTTCATTTAGGTACCTAGGGATAGAGGTATATCACACCCCACAATTACAACATGTGCACAACAAACAAAAGGCAGTAGAGGGAATAACAAAGTCCATTGACTTCTGGATCAGACTCCATCTCTCGCTGATGGATAGAGCCGCACTGCTGAAGATGGTAGTCCTCCTCAGACTTCTTTATTACTTTGCAAATGTCCCATACAATATCCCCAAAAGCTCGACACGTTATGCAGGGGGTTTCTCTGGCAGCACAAGAGGTGCAGACTAGCGCTGGGCAAATTACAAAAACCTTACGAGCAAGGAGGCATAAGGGTACCCAACTTTGAGGCATACTTTGTGACTAGCCAATTGCAGTATGTTACGGGGTGGCTGGCCGAAGAGCCGACCCAAGACACATCAATATTACAACCGGCCTGTGCCCCATTCTTCCTGAAAGAGATTGTATGGATACATGAGTCAAACTTGCAAGTGCTGGCACTGTTGTTAATACTATGGAAGCAAAAATGGCACAGGGCCTGCAAACTATTAGGTACCAGCGAACCCTACTCACCCCAAAATTCTGCTGGTGGCACTAAAAGCTGGGTACCAGCAATGCAGAAACAGAATGAGAAAACACTGGAAACCCATGGGGGTGGCCACAATCAGGGATTTACTCCAAGAAGGTAGACCTAGGGACTCTGGTGCACTTACCACTGTGACAGGTTTACACGCAGGACAATACATCACACATGCCTCACTACTCAGTGAGCTTAAACAGAAATGACAGGAGAATAAGGAGATTTTACAGAGGATGATACGATAGTGACGCTTTGCAATACCTTTGAGGGGGCCCACGCAGTGTCGCGGATATACAATCTGATCATAGGAAGACAGGAAGATGCAACTATGCAAATCCGACAAAGTTGTGAAGAGGTTTTACAGGAGCAATTATGGGGGTATGGGAGCGAGTGATCTCATACCATAGAAAGGTGTTGAGAAATGGCAAACTGCAGCTCCTTCAAGTATGTGACCCACAGAGCATACTTAACACCCCAGAAAATGCTGTGTTTTTTTTTTTATTATTTGTTTATTTATCATTCGACACACAAGAGAGATTATACAAGAACATTACATATAGTATCTCAGGCCATGGAACCCAGAGTCCCCGTCACCTACCCCACACATTCCACGGCAAGCATAGTTCTCGGCTTTAGTCAGACTGGCTCGGCGGCGCTGGTGGGTCCTCCATAGCGTGAAGGGCCCTTGTGATCAGGGGCGGTTTGTGGGTCAGGGCCGGATAATTCCGGTCATAGTCTAGCACTGGTTCCCAGATATCCCGAAAACGATGAAGCAGTCTCGCCCTGGCTGCCGTGACTTTCTCAGCTATTAAAATATCCCAAGGTTTGACCCAGCAAAGGGCCATCAAGGGTCCGTCTGCGGACTTCCAGGTGCGGGCCACCGTGATCGTAGCCGCTAAAAGGAACTGGGATATCAGGGCCGCTCTTCTCCCCGACCGCGGGTATGAGCCTGACAATGGAATCCCTAAAAGGACCTGTTCGGGCGTGAGCGGAATGATCGCCTTGGTGACGTCCTTAATGGTGGCTAGACAGAGAGACCAAAACTCCTGCACCCGGGGGAAGGTCCACCACATGTGGAAGTAGGATCCTGGGAGGCTGCAAAGTCGCCAACAGAGAGGGTTTAGTGCTGGTTGGAAGTGATGAAGGCGTAGAGGCGGGTAATACCAGGGCAAGAGTAGTTTATGGGCACACTCCCTGTTGGTTATACAGCGGGAAGACGTCCGCGTTCTTGTCCAAATGTCTACCCATGTATGGTCCTCAATGGCATGTCCGAGGTCCGCTTCCCATTGGGACATGTAGGAAGGCCTGGACCGGAGGGGGTCCTCCTGCAGCAGCCTATACAGGGTCGATATTTTCCCCCGGGCCGGTAGGTCGCTCACCGTCAGTTCCAGTGAGGTAAGGGGTCTTGTGGCTGCCGCTCGGGTCTGTGGGTGAGAGCACCAGTGTCTGAGCTGAGCGTAGGAGTTCCTATCCGTTTCCGCTAACTGAAAAGTCATCTTGCATCGTTCAAAGGTTAGGGGGGAGTCCCCTTCAAAAAGTTGGCGACCCAGTTTCTGAAGTTTTGGGGACGGGCCCCGGGGGAGAAAGCTGGGTTGAGGAAGATTGGGGAGAGCGCACTCAAGTCTCCTGGGACGCCCCGGTGTCTGCGAGCCCACTCCCAGGCCTTAATTGTATGTTTTGTAGCTGTGAGAGTGCCCGGCCAGCTGCGACGTAAAGCTGTGGGTAGGAATGGGAGTAAGCGAAGGGGAAGAGAGAGGCAGGATTGTTCGATCTCCACCCATTTCGGTCGACCCGTAGCAAGTCCTCATGCCTGGAGGTGGGCCATCTGAGCCGCCATATGGTATTTGCGGAGGTCGGGGACCCCCAGGCCTCCCAATCTCGTGCTGGCCATCATTGTTCTCCGCGGGATGCGCAGTTTATTCCCCTTCCAGATAAAGTCCACCATCTTTCTTTTGGAGCCGCTGCAAGGGGGGAAGCGGAATGGTGATCGGGAGGGCGGCACAGGCATAGAGGAAGCGCGGGAGTAAGTTCATTTTGCACGCCGTGATCCCGCCTAGGAGGGAGATCTCTTGGGGTTGCCAGCAGGGCAGATCCTTTTCTAGTTCCTCGAAGAGTGGCGGGAAGTTAGCTCGGTAAACTTCCGTTGGGCGTGCAGGGATATGAACCCCCAATTAGGGGATCGATTTGATGCTCCATTGAAACGGACCCCTCTTCAACAGAGCCTCCCGTTCAGCTGGCGTCATGCCCACTCCCAGCGCCGCCGACTTTTGATAGTTAATCGTGAATCCCGAGACCATCCCAAAGTTGTGGATTTCAGTTAAGGCCTCGCTCATGGATCTCTCAATGTTTGTGATGGTAAGCAAAACATCATCCGCATAGAGGGCCACTTTATGTTGTGCAGAGCCGGTGCACAGGCCACTGATTCGGGGGTTCTTCCGGACTCGTTGAGCCAGCGGCTCCATGGCCAGAGCGAAAAGCAGAGGGGATAGAGGACATCCTTGCCTCGTTCCACACGTGAGGGAGATTGGGTCCGACAAGCGGCCGTTGACTCTCAGCCTCGTCCTGGGGGACTGGTAGTTCGCCAGGATCATCTTCTGAAAGGTCGGACCGAAGCCAAAGGGCCCCAGAGTGAGGCGCAGATAAAACCAGTCCACCTTGTCGAACGCTTTAGTTGCATCCAATGCCAATAGGGCTAGCTGTTGGGAATCCCGAGTGGCGATTTCAATGAGATCCAGGGCCCTGCGGATGTTGTCTTTCGTCGACCTGTGGTTTATAAAGCCTGTTTGATCCGAGTCTATGATATTACGGAGGATAGGTGCCAGACGGTTGGCCAAGACTTTAGAGTATATGTTGGCGTCCAAATTTAGCAATGCAACAGGTCTATATGAGCCGATATCGTGAGGGTCTTTCCCGGGCTTGGGGATAAGGACTGTTATAGATTCTTGCATCATTGGGGTGACGGTGCCAGTGGCCACGAATGAGTTGAAGAGGCGGGCCAGGGGGTCGCTAGTTGGGGCCGGAAGATTTTGTAGAAGCAAGTGGAAAATCCGTCCGGGCCCGGGGCTCTGGGTTTTAAGCTCTTAATGGCCGCCTCCACCTCCTCGATTGTAATCGGGGCTTCCAGGTCTTCCCCGGCCGTCTGGGTCAGGTGTGGTAGGGTCACCTCTTGGATGTATGAGTGCTGCTTAATTGGATCTCTCGGGGCTGCCGTCATTATTTCCAGGTGGTGGGCTGTTGCCAAGCGTATTGTCTCATGGTCAGCGTAGTGGATCACCCCCTGCGGATCACGGAGGCCTAAGATAGTATTTCTGCTCTTCGCCTTTGCCAGTTTGCTAACCAGGAGCTTGTTGGCCTTGTTGTTCTGAGCGTAGTACCATTGCTTAGACTTGGTTAGCAGATTCGCCGTAGCCTCAGCATAGTGGGCTTCCAGCCGTTTCCTGGCCATTTGCAGGATCCTGTAGGATTTAGGGGCCCAGCCCTTCCTTTTATGTGTAGCCTCAGCCTCTCGGACTGCTGCTTCCAAAGCGTCGCGCGACTCCCTCTACCTTTTTTACGGTATGCGGCTCCCTGGGCAATCAGCTCGCCTCTGAGGACCACCTTCATGGCATCCCAGGTGTTAGCCGGGGAAGTGTTCTCGTCCCGGTTTTCAACGAAAGAGTTCCTAATGGAGTTGGCGATTGAGACCCTCACTGCCATGCCTCCCAGGATAGGGTCATAGAGGCACCACCGGCGGCGCGGAGGGGGGTCTGGGTCATGAGACCGCAGGGTCAGAGTAACTGGAGCATGGTCCGAAAGGATCCGGGGGCCAATTATCACATCATCAGTGAAGGACAGGATCTGTGGGGAGGTCAGGATTAGGTCAATTCTGGAGAAGGTACGATGCACATATGAATAGACTGTAAAGTCCTGTTCGCCTGGGGACAGAACCCTCCAAGAGTCCACAATGTTTAGTGTGCGAAACAGGTGGAGCAAGCCAGCGGCCAACTTCAAATCTCTAGAAGACGGGGGATGAGATCTGTCCTTGAGAGGGTCCGGAGCCCCGTTAAAGTCTCCTCCCATGACGACATGCCCCTCGATGAATGGGAGGAGAGAGACCTCCAGATCCTGGTAGAAGCTTTCCCTATATTCGTTCGGGGCGTACACCGAGATGAGGGTGTAGAGCTGGCCATGGATGGAGCATTTGACTGCAATAAAGCAACCCTCCTGGCACTGTAGTGAGTCAAGAATCTGAGGCTTCAGGTCTTTTGCGAATAAAATAGCGGTGCCCCCCTTCTTAGTGCCGTTAGAGGCGAGGAATTGTAGTGGGAAGAGTTTGCTTCGCAGGCATGAAAAGTCCGCCGGGATCAGGTGCGTCTCTTGCAAAAAAGCGATCGACGACCCGTTGTCTTGTAGCCTCTGTAGGATCGATTTCCTCTTTGGGGGGGGAGTTCAAGCCCCTAACGTTCAAGGAGGTGAACTTAAGTTTCAAGTGAGGGGGTTGGTCCGGGCGATCCTCTTGCTGGGGGGAAGGGGGTCATGGGGGTGTTAGGTCAGCCATGGATGTGAGAACATGATTGAGTTGGAGTCTCCTGTGGTCGAGGGTTTTTAAACTGGTCCAACTGGTCTCCAACGGGAGAAAACACATTCAAAAGCGACCTCCAATGGGAGGACCAAAGTGCGGCCAGGGGGGTCGATTTAGAACTATCGACATGTCCCCTAGGCATACATGGCTGTCATTCGACAGCACTAACATGTTTGAAAGTCTCTCCAAGGGTAAAGTGGTGTCATCCGCCTTGGAGGGGGTTATGGACCGCGTCGGATCTGCGGCAAGATGTGAAGCTTAGGGTCGTTCCAGGGTCATGGTTCCAGTGCAGGCGTTAAGGCGTGTCATTTGGGTTTGCGATTTCTCTGCACTCTGGACCATGGGGTACGTTTCGGTTTTGGGGCGGTTGCTTCTGAGGCTGGGCTTGATCGGCCCGGAGCGGAGAGGTCTAAGGTCTCTGGGGAGTCCGGGCGGAGGTTTGACGTTGCATCGTCGAGGTGGCTGATGGTGCGCTAAGTGCCCTTGTACGAGAACTGTAGGGCCGTAGGAAAGAGCCATCGATAACGGATCTGCTGATCCCGTAGAAAGAGTGACAGAGGCTGGAGCATTCTGCGCTTTTGAAGAGTCAGCGGGGAGAGGTCCTGGAAGATCTCTATCGGGATTCCCTGAAATGAGAGCTCATCCTTAGAGCGGCCAATCGCTGCTATGGCCTCCTTGGTGGTGTAGAGGTGGACCCTAGTGATCACGTCCGGGGGGGTCCGTATCGACCCCTCGGCGAGGGCACAGTCTGTGGGTCCGGTCCAGCAGCAGTTGAGTCTCATTCAGGTCTGGCAGAAGGGACTGGAAGAAGGTGCTAACGTATTCCGGGAGCTCCCGATCAGAGATCGAGGCGGGCACCCCGCGAAGACGTAGGTTGTTGCGGCGGGAGCGGTTCTCCAAGTCCTCCTGTTTATGTTCGAGGATTTCGGTTCTTGCCACCAGCGATTGGACGGTGCGTTGAATTTCCGTCAGTGAGGCGGAGTGGTCCGTGGTCAGGTCCTCGACCTCGCCAACCCTCAGTTCGATGCCGGCGACTCTTTGTTCGGTCTGTTCCAATTTGGCGGTGAGTTCCGACATGCAGGCTCTGAATTCAGATTTAATATCGCTCATGAAAACCTGCAGATCCTCCTTAGTTGCGAGCGTTCTGCCGCCCTCAGACGTTTTCTGGGGGGTGAGCTTGAGGGGGGAATTCCAAGAGGCCTGCAGCATAGCAGAGATGTCGGCTGATTTAGGAGGCTTTAGTGCTTTGGCCATCGTTCCGCGGGGAGGGGACGACCCCCGAGGGTGACTCCCGAGTTCTCGTTTTGCAAGGGGTTGAGGGGGGCGGCCAAAATAGATGTATGGGGTGGGCAAGGCCCGAGGATCCTAGGCGGTGGAGCGGACAGGTTAAGACTCCAGCTTCTCGTGAAATAGAACAGTTCCTCAAGGTTCGGCAGTCCAGCGAGCTGGGCGTCCGCCTAGGAAGGTGGCGGTCGGCACCTCCGGCCGGTGGTGAGCAGATGTGGGCAGGGGCGCCCCAGGAAGTCGCAGGTGGGGACACACTCCGTGTGGGGTCGGAGTAGGTGGAGCTCGAGGGTCCTCCCGGCGGGGATATTAGGCGCCCGGAGGGGGTGTTGTGTTAGGCCTCAGGGTAACCCCGAGGGGGGGGCAGAGAGCAGGTAGCAGAGGGGTCAGAAGAGATGAAGTCGTCCCAGGGTGGTGTGTGTTGCTCAAATCGGGGCCACGCTGTAGCTGGAGATGGAAGGCCTCCGGAGTGAAGGCTGGCTGGGGGGGGGGGGGTTGCTGGGGCAGGGCTGAGGGGCAGCCCACCTCACCTGTGCGTGGCCGACCCCCGAGCCGGGACCACGCTGCAACAAGTAGGCCTTCGATGGTAGCCAGGTGAGGCAGGGCCCCACCCCCGAGAGCAGCAGGCCGAAGACGGGCAGGGGCGCCCCAGGAATCAAAGAGGGTGCTGAGGTGCAGCTGAGGGGCCGCCAATCTCAGCCGGGCGACGTGTGTGGCTCTCACTCGAGCCGGGATCACGGGGGGCCTCCGGTGGTAGCCGGGAGAGGCAGCAGGCAGAAAGTGGGCAGGGGCGCCCCAGGAAGACGAGGGTGGAGTGTCCGCAGGGAGAGCAATCCCAGCGAGTCGGGTGATCACAGGGGCCCCGGCCGCAGGCCTCACACCGTCGAGGACCAGGCACAGGGGGGAGGAGACGCTCCGGTGCAGGGTGTCGGGCGGGATGAGCCTCGTACGCGTCTCATGGGCAGATGATGGCAGCTAGCCGCCAGCCTGGAGCGGTTCACGAGGATGCGGCGGCCATTTTAGGTCGTGTCACGGGAGCAGGCCTTCGCGCTCCCCATCGCGTTTTCGCCGTTAGCGAAGGCGTTATGCCCTCAAAACGCTGCCATCCACTGCCCAGGACCACAGCAGGTGAAGGCTCCCCATCATGACCAACGAACTTAGCTGGAAATTGGTAAAATTAACGCTGAGCCGCAGATCCGAGCGGAGGCCATCAGAGGAGCTGCCTCATCGCTGGCGCTCCAGGCCACGCCCCAAATGCTGTGTTTTAATACAAACACAGACTAAGGTTGACCCAAATGTAAGAGCACAAATGCTGCTATGCGACACATGTTCTGGGCGTGCCCAGTAATATTAACATTCTGGGTGATTATTGGCCAAAGCAGACATAAGGTTGAATGTGCAATCCCCAAAGCCTGTTTATTAGGCAAGTTTCCATGGCCAAAACAAACAAAACATGTTGATAAACTGAAGGAATTGGGATATTTTCTAGCGAAACGTCGACTAGCCATCGGAAAGCACAGAAGGGCCTGAGTGCATGGCTTTGGTGGCAGGACTTACAGAAATGGACTTTGGCAGAGAGATCAGTGGGGCAAGAGGGTAACCACAGAGGGCAAAGAGAAGTAAATACAGACATTGAATCTTGGAGAGCTATTCGAGACTGTACAGGCACAATCTCAGACACAAGAGAGTAATGACACATCCACCACGGATGCTAACGTGAAGGTATAACTGCCGCACAGGGTTTGTGCAGGCGTCAGCACGAGCAGAAAGAAGTAGACGTTATAGACTGGAGGGGGGAGTTCACGGGCAACAAGGATGCATAGTACGATGATGTCTAAATAAGCCTGAATTTTATATAAGTTAAAGCAATAAAAACAAATACAACCCCCCCCCCCCCGCAGAAAATAAACATAGTCATTTTGGTTCATCAGCTAAAAGGCACCCCTTCCCATAGCTCCTCCCCTGGGGACCAGGTTCAGATTTCATGCTGTATGTTCAGAGTTGGTAGTCCTCAGTATAGTTCTAACTTCTTTCAACCATTTCTCAAACATCTATTCACCTACAACTCTGTGTCTCATCTCACTCTGAAGATTCAGATATGTGCTTTCATATTTGAAGTGTTTGGGAGCCTTGGCACTCAGGGAAAGCTTCCCAGGGAGGGGGATTAGTAACTCCCTATTTTCCTCAGAGTTGATCCCTCTGTGATGCCCCCCCTTGCTCACCATGAATGAACTGAAAGCAAAGAAAATCCTTGCCAGGAATTGATCCACTTGCAACCCTAAGATCGTATATGTGGAGCATAAGCATAGCGAGTGCTTCTACTGTTTGTATACCGACCGCACTTTCAAATAAAACACTAAGAGAACGCCACAGAGATGTGTGGCCGGGCTGGATGGGGGAACCATTGCCTCAGACTTTGTCTCTATTTGAAGTTCAGTTTCTGGCCACCCTAGCAGATCCTTGGAAACGGCTACTTCATCAAAGAGGGTAAGATAGCATGAAGAGCTCTCCTGGGAGAACAGATGAGGAGGCAAGATCCTATCTGGGCTCTTAAAGAGGCTCCTAATCCCTCCCGCCTGAGACATCTCCTCCTCAGATCTAAAGGCTCACAAATCAGTTGTACCGCCTAAAAAAAAAAAGTCAGTTGTAACATCTAAATGTACCATCTAAATGTACCATCTACACAAATCAGTTGTACCATCTAAATGTCCGCCCATTAGACTATCGATGGGGGCGTACCGCTCATGAGTTACTGTTCAGTGTATGCATCTACTGCTCTGTCAATGAAGCCATCGTCGACAACTTCCAAAACGAAATCTTCCAAGGCACCATTGACGACGATGACCATTTCAACAGCAGCCCCTTCGACCAAGATGTTTACATGTCTTTTCACCAAATCTTTTTCTCAGAAAAGATGTTTCAATAAATCATTTTCATTGAAAACGTATTCACCAAATGTAGATTTATGACACTATTCACCGAAAACCGGAATACCGAATTTTTTTTATTTTTTATTGGGGGTTGAGGGGTCCCCCCAAACCCCTGTTTTATGCCCTTTAAAACACCCCAAACGTTCCCAGATATTTTCTTTTTTTTAAAATTGGGGGTCCCCCCAAACCCTTGTTTTCAAAATCTAACCCTTTTCCCCAAACCAAACATATATACATATATTTTAAAATGTCTCTGCTGAAATATCTTTCGATGAATAATGTTTCATTGAAAAGACTGTATACCAACCCAGCTGGTTTCACGACTACCACCTCGACAACAACCCCAACGCCAACCACTGGCTCATTGACAATGGCTTCGCTGACAACCAGAGGTCCTTCAAAATCCACTCATTTATTACTCTATCGACGACTCAGGTGACAAGGCACACAGAAAGTTTATATTGTGTGCCTTCTGCCACATTTACTGTGCTATCGATGCCCACTCCATCCACGAACACACCACACAGGCAGGTTAAACTCACTCTATGGCCATACATCCCACTCACTATTTAAGAACCAGCAGCAGATATACCTGCATATGACATTCTGGAGCATGAGATCGTTTCAGACTTTGAAGGCCCAGAGGGCATGTTTTTAGGACAAGGAGAATGCACGTTTCAAGCAGTTGCTTCCACCACCTCATGTCTCACCTAAAAAATATCAGCTGTCAGTCCAACCAGCAGACATACCTAAGCAGCCTCCTCAACCTCATCGAGAGATGCACTACCTATCAACGAACATTCTTATAACAGAACTTCATAATAGAGGACAGGACATCCCTAGGAGGGCTGAATTCCTTCAAGATGTGCCACCACAACTTCCAGAAGAACCGCAAAGGCAGTAGAGACCACTCAAGCCAAGACCATGTATCTCTGCCCCACTTCACAGTAGGGAAGTGCCAAGTACACACACTGGCACGGGCAGTCCTCCGTTTGACAGTCACTCGGACACCGATTCTCAGGGCGATGCACAACCAGACATGGCCTCCACACACTTCTCTGCTTGATGAGATTGGGAGTTCCACTCAACAATAGCCAGCGGTACATAATGTTTGATTTCGAACCAACATAACAAAGGAAGGAGGGGTTCATGTAACAGCATAGGTAGAAATTCTGTTCATCCTAATCCTAGTCGACATTAAGATTGCCTGGCAACATAGAAGCGACTCCTCGCAGTGACTGACAGCACGGACATGATGATTACCATGATCTCCTTCATCCTAGTCCCTTTAAAAAGAAAAAAAAGGGGCAGGGGTTGCCGCTTGTGGGCCACAGAAATGAAGAACTTCTGTTTGTCGGCATAGTTGTGAGGAATTTCGACTGCTACACTGACTAGATGACATTTCTGTTTACAGGTGCATGTGAATAGTATACGTGTTGCAGATATGATTAAGGAATATTGAATGCTGTGTTCATAAACATTTTGGAATTGTTGCTTATATTTATGTCACATGCTTAAAGTGTATTATGCTGATGAATACGAGAAGATAACAAGGATATTTTATAGCAGTGTATTTAATATTTCACTTAATTGTTAAAGGCATAGAAAATAAAATGTGCTGTCACTTGAAAATTTTATAAGGACATTATTGCAATTGTATGTTATATTTGAATGAAAAATGTGTTTTTATAGTACTGTTATCAAAATGAAGAGAGGGAAAAGGGCTTTGTAGCATCTCCCGTGATCCCCTGACTGGGGACACAGTGGTGCTCGGGATATGGTCAACTGACCAAGGTTAATGTGAGCGCACCGAGCATGAATAAAGCAGTTCCTGTTAGACACACACACAGTGTGTCATTGTGTCTTTGTGCTGCTGGCGCTATCAAGCAAGCGTGCGGGCCCTCTGCCTTAGGCTGCAACATCAGACTGGCGATGAGGCAAGCCCATGGCACCATCACATTGCAGTGTGCTGATGCTCGTTAAGAGCATCAGCCGGCCCACCGGTTTTCCCGCAGCCCAGATGTAAGACTGCCTGGGGAAGAGAGAAGCCTGCCCAGCACCCGCGGAACTCTTTCACTGCTAATATCACACAGTGAGTGTGAATTGGAGGGACCAGATCAGCAGCCGCACCACTGGTCAGAAGCACAAGTTGTAGGTGAGGCCTTTAAGAGGGAGGCTGGAAGTTCCCAGGGCAACGTGTCAGCCCACCACAGTCCATCACAACCATGGATATGTTATCCTGGAAAGGAAACCAGCGTGTACCCACGTTTTGAATAAACCAGTAATGGTACAGCACCCCAACACGCCCCAGCAACATGTCCGACCCTGTGCAAAGCGAGGACCAGGCTGTTGCAGCTTCTGGAACAGCTCCAAAAGGGAGAGATGCATTCCTGCTACCGTCCGTGATGCCTTTCGACACTATAGACACCACCAGTTTAGGTCTGAGGTGGACCAGGTGGATGAAGGAATTTGACACCTCCTTAAATGCAGTTGGCCAGCAAGAAGACAAGCACATCATTGGGTTACTCACCGTCTCGGCTGGCCCAGAGGTAGGGGACATCATTTTTTAATTACCAGAGGATGTAGAATACTAATACGAAGACCTTAAGAAAATAATGAAGGAACATTTTGCGACTCACAGAAATGTCCACTATGAGAGACACGTGGTCCACACTACGACAAAATTCCCTGATGAAAGCATGGACACATTTGTGGCATGCCTTAAATCCGGAGTAAAACACTGTGAATTCCACATATACAAAAACAAGGAGGCCATCATGTCCCGAGTGATCATGGGGTGTGTGTCTATAATAGTAAAAAAGAAACTACTACAACTACTGCATACGCTAGCTGGAATCCTCGTCCTAGCAAGAACATCTTCAAGACTGGATCTTCAAATATCCACGTTGAGTAAAACCCACATCTCTGCAGCACCCACTATCAAAGAAGACGCCATAAACAAACTCTTGACGCAACAACACGCTGCACAAGACGCCCGACACGAGAAACAACATTGTTTTCAATGCGGCTATGACCTCCCACACAACGGATCATGCCCAGTCATCAGCCAGATATAGAACTAGCTCTTCTGAACTGAAATCACACGGGCACAAATCCCCACTTAGGCATCGCTGGGAAGAAAGGACTATGATCCCAGAGAGACTGCACTATAAGGAGAGGTGCCACATGAGTAAAGAATTCCCTGTCACCCGCCACAAGGGTAGGAGGCGGATTCACCATCTGCACACGAACACGCTGTCCACAAACAAGTCTGACTCACAGTCCAGCACGGAACGAAAGAAGAGAGGATACCTATATGCCCTGAGAAATCCCACGGCATCTGAACACAGGCCCACACTGCCGCTATCCAGCCAAGGACAAGAGTTTGATTTCCTCGTAGACTCAGAAGCCACCATCAATGCAGTGCTGGAATATCAAAAACTCACAAACAAACCCAAACTGAAGAAAGCACGGGTGGCCATTTATGCATACAGGGCCAAGGAACCCATCCCATTCCTGAATGACTTTAAAAACCCCTGCCGGCACAAAGACAAGCAGGACAGCATACTCGTCCATGTCCTGGCAGCAGAAGCTGCAAGTGGATGTGTGCTGAGTTTCAAGTTGGCTGTTCAAATGGGACAAATACACATACTGTATCAAATCATGGCAAATAAATACATCTTGAACCCGCTGCCAAAATAGCAACAAGTTTTCCCCAACTCTTCAAGGGGATCGGAAAACTAAAAGGGAGGAAGATCCGGCTGCATATCGACCAGACACTTCAGAGGTATCCCTTTCAATATTCAACACCAGGTAGAAAAAGAATTGCTTGCTCTCGTAGAGGTGGACATAATTGAACCTGCATCGGGACCAACTCCATGGGTCTCACCGGTGGTACCCATGCCAAAAGGGGCCTGTAGGGCCTAATAAGACTGTGCGTGGACATGCATGCACCCAACCAAGCCATCCTCAGAGAGCACCACCAGTCACCGCGCATCGCTGACGTGAGGCATCTACTCATTGGGGCCAAAGTCTTCTCCCGTTTAAATCTAAAGAAAGGATACCACCAAATTGAACTCTGAAGAATCGCGGTACAGCCCGACCTTCACCACCCATCTAGGACTATCCCGCTATAAACGCCTGAGTTTCGGGACTTCCTCACCCTCAGAAATATTCCAGGAAGAGATACGCAAGATCATCTGTCGCATACCGCACTGCATCAATTACAGTGACGATATCCTAATATTTGGACACTCCCAGGAAGCCCACAATGCCACCCTAACAAAAGTCTGCACAGCGCTCAACGATGCTAACCTAACACTTAACAAAGACAAATGTCCTTTCATCAAAAGTATCCTAAAATTCTTCAGACTCATTTTCTCTGAAAACAGAATCCAACCTGACCCAGACAAGATCCATGCTTTGACAGAAAACCCTCACCCAGTGAACATTCCACAAGTGAGATCATTCTTGGGTTTGGCGAGCTAATGTACCAGGTATCTGCCAGACTTTGCAACCACGAAGCAGGACCACCCCATCGAATGGGGTCCATCACAACAGGAGGCCTTTCAATAGGATCGGAGAGACCATTTCTATGATGATTACACCAAGCTTTTCCTTTCTTTCTCTTCATTCTCATCTGACATTCATACTCAGCTGTCTTCATGCTTATCAGCCATCAAATCATGGATGTCCTCCGACTACCTCACACTTAACACCATAAAAACTGAAGTACTTTTTTCCCTTTTACTACCATTCCCGCCCCTATCCTTCTTAATTTTTTTCATTTCCTCCTTCTCAATTTCCCATTGTATCTACTGCCCGAATCCTGGAACTAGACTTTGGGCCTCATTACACGGAAGGCGGTGAGCCATGGCGCTATTAGCGCCATGGCTCACGCCGGTAAAATACCGGCACCGCCTTGGCGGAAAGGGGATTTACCGCCCCATTCCAAAGTTGGTGGGGTGGTAAATCCCCCTTCCGCCATTGCCCTTCCCCATTCCCATTTCTGCCCCATAGGGCTCTATGAGAATGGGGAAGGCGTAATTAGCTCCGAGGTCCCTTAGCGGGTTGGTTTTTAACGCCTGCAAAAAGCAGGCGTTAAAGCACCAACCCGCTAAGGGACCTCGTAGTAAGGCGGTAATGGTTAACGGTCACCGTTACCATTAACGGTAGCCGTTAACCATTACCGCCTTCCGTGTAATGAGGCCCTTTGACTCTGCCCTATCATTTAAATATCACATTTCTATCTCTTCTCGAGCCTGCTGCTACCATCTATTCAATATTTCCAAAGTCTGCTCTTTCTTAACTTTTGATTCAACTAAGCTACTTATATCTTTCACGTCTTTTCTATTGTTCCTCTACAATTTTCGTTCTCCCAACCTCTCGACTTGCTCCCTTAAAATCTGTTTTCAATGCTGCTATTTGTCTACTCTTCTGTTTGACCTTACGTGACTCTATATCCTCTGCTCTTCTCGCTCTTGGTTGGCTTACCTTCAATGCACAACTCGAATTCAACTTTTTTTGTCCCTTGTCTTTAAATCTCTCTATGGTCTTACCCCAGATTACCTCTCCTCATTGCTCTTATTCTATACTCCCACTGCTCTCTTCGCTCTAGCTCTCAGTTTCGTCTTGTAGTACCAGCCCCCCCTGTGCCCAGTCACGCTTTTGCACATTTGCTCACCTTGCCCCTATGCATTGTAATGCTCTTCCTCTTTCTCTACGCTCTATCACTACCTAGTCCTTATTCCGCAAATCATTGAAATCTCATCTGATCCAGCAGGGTTGATCTCAGGCTCCATTTGTCAAGCTCTCATTGTTTACTATTGTACCATGTTTTATATTGTTGCTATGTTAAGCGCTTTGGATTAAGGCGCTATATAAGTCCCAAATAAATACAAATACAAAGACATCGCCACGGCTGTGTGCATTGCCTACTTCGACCCCAACGGTAGACGCAAGCCCGGTGGGCCTCGGAGCAGTCCTGGATCCACATTCAGGGATTGAACATGCGCAGAGGAGAGTAGTGTCCTATAACAGCAAGAGCCTCACCGAGGCAAAACAGAGATACTCACAAGCCGAGATAGAGGCCCTGGCAGTTGTCTGGGCGTACAAACACTTCCACTTGTTCCTTTATGGAAAACCTATCACGATAATTACTGACCATCAGGCCCTCTTCACTATCTATGGGCAACCAACTGCTCAGATGCCGCCCAGGATAACAAGATGGAGATTGCACCTGCAGGCATACAAATGCATCATCAAACACAAGCCCGGAAAAGACTAGAATCCAGTGTATTTACTCTCTCGCCACCCGCTCGCTGACCCCAGTCATCGAGAAACCGAGCGGATGGTTACATCAATTATATCATCCACCACGTTGTGCCACCGCCCATCTCGATGGCAGAACTGACAAAGTGCAGAGCGGACGACGCAATGCTCTCCCTCGTAACCTTGTGACTCAGAAACGGACGGTGGAACTCAGCCGAAGCTTCTATAAGAAATAACCAGGTATTTGATGGACCCCTACTCAAGACACTCGCTAAGTCCAAAGACGAGCTGTCCATGTCTCCCTCATCTCTGATAATCAAAGGGGATCGGATTGTGTGACAGCATCACTCCACCAACGTGCTGTCGACATCGTGCATGGAAATCACAGGGTTATCGTGTCAGCCAAACGCATGCTCAGGAGAAAAGAATGGTTCCCAGGCATGCACAAGATGATCGAGACGGCAACATTGAAATCTTGCAACATATGTCTCAGCCTGCAACCACCAGTATTCCCAGAGCCTCTGCACATGACCCCGCTCCCGGAAGCGGTGTGGGAAGAAGTAGCAATTCACATTTACGGTGCACTGAGATCAGGGGACTACGTACTGGTAGTACTAGATGAACACTCAAGATATTCTGAAGCAGAAATAGTGTCCTCCACAGCTGCCACGGCCATAATACCCTTGCTAAAGCAAATCTTCTCTGCATTCGGAGTACCCAAAGTGGTCAAGTCAGACAACAGTCCCCCATTCACCAGTAAAGTCTTCCACGGCTTTGCCACATGCATGGGTTTCCACCACCGCAGGATTACGCCACTGTGGCCCCAAGTGAACTGAGCAGTCGAGTGATTCATGGCAAACGTCAAGAGGGCCCTTCTGCAAAGCCAACATCACCCACATGCCCGTAGAGCAATCACTGTATCAGCTCCTACGGGATTATCGGAACACGCCACAGACTCCACAGGAACATGCGCGGCTGAACTGATGTTTGCCCCAAGAATGCCAAGCCTCTGAGGAGAACGCAGAAGAACACGAAGTAAGGAGAAGAGACAGTCAAGCAAAGGACTGAATGAAAACATGCAGATCGAAGGAACCAGGCAAGGGAGGCAGACCTGAGGGTAGGAGACCACGTCCTAGTAAGGCAGACCCAGTCCCACAAGCACATCCTGCCATTTGACCCTCTGCCCCTGACCATCACTCACGTGAAAGGATCCATGGTAACGGCGGAAAGAGATGGGTGGGCAGTGACGAGGAACAGCTCTCTCTTCAGAAAGGCCTACGATGAAAGACCACATATCGTTCAGACATGGAGCAAGGAAGAGGACCATGCAAGGAAGATGTCAGGATATTCAGGAGATGAATAAGAATCGGAAGAAGGGGAGCAACGCTCACCTGAAGGAGCACCAGAGGAGGAAAGTGCATCACATCAAGCCAATAACAGACCATGCGCACCATTCCAAAACCGAGACGATGGATCCAGGAAATGGGGAGGACAATGTTATTTTGGGGGGAGATGTAGCACCGCCCATGATCACCTTACTGGGGACACAGCGGTGCATGGGACATGGCCATCTGACCAAGGTTAATGTGAGTGCGCCAAGCTCACAAATAAAGCCGTTCCTGTTAGACACAGAGTTTGTGGTTGTGTCTTTGTGTCGCTGGCGCTATCAAGAAAGCATGCGCACCCTCTGCCTTGTTAGAAGAAATTAAGAAATGTACAAAGTGAAATTAATGAATTAAAGTAGAAAGAAATTAGTACTTAAACCATGTGCTGTGGGCGTGGCCACAGATGTTTTACTGCAGCACTTCACGGGCGCCCGTGTCAATGATTGCACATTTGAATTGAGGTGGCACTGTACGTGCGCCTGTTCTAACTATTACAACTAAAAATTGAGGTGCTGATTGGAGTTCAAGAAGTTATTGCACGTGTTTATTTATAACTCAGACCTGTGGGCAGCAAAAATGTAATTGATGTCATTATGTAGGATTCGGCACGTTACAACGAAAGAGTACTGAGAAGGCATATGCTGGCAAGTAGGTTAAATCGGAAATGCAACCATATAACATTAGAAAAATGCATTCAGATATAGATTACAAATTATTCCTGTATTTTATTACAGGGTGACCTGATGAGAGAAATATAAGAAAATTAAAATTCTTTGTGACAAGAAATTAATTTCATCCTAAAATCATTGAGTGGTTCAAAGGCAGTTGGTCTGCCCGTTTCTAATAGTTTTTAATGTTTGAAAAAAATAAATTTTTAAGTGCCTCTAGTAAGGATGAATGTTTTGTTGTAGGTGCAGTTCCAAAGGAAGATAAGATAAATGCCAAACAGACATTAAGACGAAAGTAGGGGAAACATACATACCAGTGTCAACATGTTTATTGTTTGCATTGTACAATAAATGATATGATGTTGAAGATGCAAGCCCAAACAGAGAGGAGCAGTTTGTGTGTGGTCTGATAGAGCTGGAATAGGGATGTATTTGATTTATGAGAAAAATAGCATTGACAAGTCAATGCGATTCTGGAGTAAATCTCTTTAAAACTATGAACCTGTACAATGTTTAGTCTTCCGATTCGATGAGAGCCAAGCAGTTACAGCACATAGGCTTCCACGTACTAACCCCATTACGTCTTCACAATTGTTTATTGCTTGTTTTTTAGGTGCACTGTATGAACAAAGAATTCAGGCTGTTCATGAATTGTGAAATATGAATGTTTGTTAATTGATCAATAAAATGTATTTATATTTTGTTATATAGATCTGTGTGGTGTGGAATTTATGAGACCAGCCAATTTTATGATTGAGTCTGAGCGGACAGAAAAAGCATCACTGCCTCCTAGAGGAACTTTGTGCAAGAAAACACAGTACATAAATACTCTGTAACTCAGAGAGCAGTCTTCTGGGCACTAAAGTCGTTCCTACCGTGTGTCAAGGGAAATTAGTAAAACCTCTGACAAACAACACCATGATGATGTTTTACATCAGGAAAGAGGGTATGTGATCGCATGTACTTTCCACCGAAGTGCAGACTGTGGAAATGGGCACTCCAGCAGGAGATGCTCCTTGTTCCCAGTCACCTCCCAGGAGTCAGCATCTCAGCTGCAGACTCTCTGAGCAGAGAGAGGCAATCCTACAATGGATGGGAGCTCAACCGAATCCAAGAGGATAGCATATTTTAAGCTTGGGAGCGGACAAAGATGGACATGTTTGTTACCCGGGAAAACTCCAAGTGTGAGTTGTTCTCCACAGCATGGAAACCTCTCAGTATCGTTCTCCATCTCGCGGGTCGTCAAGTTGCTCTACGCATTTCCACCTTTCCCACTGCTGCCCAGTGTGGTGCAGGCGTTAAGATCCAACCTTGCAGACTGCTCCTGATTGCACCAGCATGGCCAACACAGTAGTGGTTCTCAGACCGGTTGTCCCTGTCCCAAGTGCAGCAGATCACCCTCCCAACAACCTTCTTCCTGTTATCACACTAAGGGGGCAAAGTGCTGCATCACGCTGCATCCTCCCTCAACCTCAAAGCTTGGTTCCGGAATATATGAAATTTGGACGAGTAGACATGCCTTCAAAAATCTATACATGCTAGAACAGCTTCTACTGTTAAATGCTGTGGGAATTATTTTAAAAAGATTTACCATCTGTTGTGCGCACTATAAAAATCATCAATCCAATAACATGTCAAGCTTCCCAGTTGCTACCATATTTGCTACTTCGAAGGGATTGTGTCCTCCGACGTATTCCTTATCTTTGATAATTCGTCTCCAGCTTGCTGGCCTCGGAAAAAATGTCCTCAGTAGAGGGCGCTCTGCATCAGCGTCCGTCGAGTTAGTGTCCCTCAGCAGCCACCGTATCAGCGCCGACGTCACCATGCCCATAAATAGCCACGCGCAGCGTCCGTTGCTCAGTTCCGTTTTTCCGCGCTTCGTGGTGCCTCGGAATATCGTTGCTCAGTTCTTCAGTCAAATATACTTCATTATTCCTCGAGAATACCGACTCGTACATGATGGCTTCCTTATCCGAAACGATGACTCCACGGTCCGGCTTAAAAAAATGTCGAGACTGTGGAAAGAAAATGTCGTTGACGGATCCTCACAGGATCTGTTTGTGGTGCCTGGGAGTCGAGCACCATTGTTCGGAGTGCGAGGACTGCATGTCCATGACGGCGAAAGCCTTGAAGGAGCGTAAGGGGAAGCTCGAGAGAGGTAAGGCAGTTAAAACTTCTTCGAAAGTTTCCTCGGCGGAGTCGAGACATTCATCTCCTCACCATCACAAAAGACATTCTCGTTCTAGGTCTCGAAGCAGTTCCCATCACTCTTCGAGAGCTAAGCATTCAAAAAAGAGACGTCGAAGATCCCCTTCCTCGTCTTCTTCTTCTTCCGTTTCCTCGAAAAGGGTCTCCTGCCCCACAAAACATAGCTCTCAGGCTGAGTGGGAGGAATTCAGGAAAAAGATGCTTTGCGTCTTCGAGAAAGCGGCCTCGACCCCCTCGAAGACTGCTGAGGGTGATACCCTGGGTGAAAGACCCGAAAAATCAAAACACCGCGAGTCGCAGCACCCGGCGAAAGAGGCTACTCGAGAGCGCCACAAACCCTCGAGCAAAGACAAGGTCGCGTCTTCGACACCATCGTCGAAAGTCCCTTCGACGCATAGATCTACGTCTTCGACGCCTTTATCGAAGGGTTCTTCGACGCATAGGTCAGTCGAATCGACGCCGTCTTCAACGCTGACGTAGACGCCGAGAAAGGACAAACCCACGGCCACCTCACAGCCAGTGGCCATACCCAGAGCCTCGATCACAAGAATGTCGTTGACAACCTCGAGTAGAATTCCGATACTCTCGAGTTCCTCGAGGCCTCTACCAACTTTCTCGACGCCTTTTTCGATGGCTTCAAAGCCTTTAACGTCTGCGTCGATGACGTCGACGTTTTCTCAGCCAATTATGACGAATTTGGTCCCTTCTGCTCTGGAAATGGGATTTATACCATTTCCAAGAACTGATTATTCCAGAGCCTTATCATCTATTTATGAAGAAGGGGAGAATTCGGATCAGGAAAGACCTTTTGAGTTGCAGGGATCTGCAACTCGTGTACCAGAGGAATTTACCTCTGAGGAAGGTAGGTTAAAAGATCTCCAAGAATCCTTACATGAAGCAAGTGGGTTGGACACTTCCCCAGAAGTGGAATTTGCCAAACCAGACCCAGGGGAACATGCTGAAACCCCTTATAGAACCTTGATGGGAAGGATAATAGAGTTTATGGGGTGGTCTACACCCTCACCTGCTTTTCAGCAAGACGACCTCACAGACATTTTGGTTAAAGGTCCACAGGAGGATCCTGTGGTGCCATTTCATGCGGCATTACAAAGGAAAATATTGGCAAACTGGGAAACCCCTGAGGTTATCCCGGCGGTTAACAAAAAATTATCAGCCAAATATAGGGTGTCTACTGCTGACCCTGAATATTTATCCAGACACCCAACTCCGGAGAGTCTGGTTGTTCAGTCAGCAACTTCACCGGGTAGTAAATCTGCTTACCCTAATGTTCCACAGGACAGGGATGACAAGAGATATGACTCTATGGCCAAAAAAGTATTTTCTGCATGTAGCATGGCGTTGAAATCCATCAATGCTACTTGTACGCTTGCAAGGTTCAGCCACACTCTTTGGGAGTGTGCTTCATCAGCGGCTGACTGCCTCCCGGAGGGAGAAGAAAGGGAAGCATTTCTAAACATCATTAAGGATGGTAAAGACGCAATGTGCGAATCCCTTCAAAATGGCATCGATTCTGCTGACAGCATCAGCAGGGCCATGGCGGCAAGTACAACAACCCAGAGATTTGCTTGGTTGCGAAAGTCTGGTTTTGCTCCAGATGTGCAAAGTAGACTCTTGAATATGCCCTTTGACGGCTCTTCTTTGTTTGGTAAAAAGGCGGATGACAGTTTAGAAAAGGTACAAACATCAAAGGCAGCAGCAAAATCCCTGGGAGCTGCAATCCGTCAGACACCATATCGTCCCTCAGGAACCTCTTGGAGAGGTAAGTCCTTTTGCTTCTATTCCGCAGTCGGAAGAGGCAGTGGACAGCCGGTTCAAAGGGGTCAGAAAAGATTCACCCGAGGTGGACGGGTTAAAAATACAAAAGCCGCAGCAGCAGCAGGTGCCTCTTTACCCTCGGCATCTGCCTCATTCGCCTCCAAACCGCTCTGAGGACTCTCCTCACAAGACACCAGTAGGGGGCAGGTTAACTCAAAATCTGACGGAATGGCAGGCTATCGCGTCAGATGCTTGGGCATTGGAGACAGTTGCCCAAGGTTACTGCCTGCCTTTTCTACGCATCCCTCAGAGTCATCCACCGGGGAACAGCTCTCTGAAAGTTCCAGATCCGCTCCTCTTGCAGGAAATTGTAGACCTGCTAGAGAAAGGTGCCATAGAACCGGTACCTGTAGCGGAGAGGAACAAGAGCTGGTACTCCCCTACTTTCTCATACCGAAGAAAGACGGAGGACTGAGACCTATCTTGGACTTACGAGAATTGAACAAGTTCCTCAGGAAGGACAAGTTCAAGATGGTAACTCTCTCTCAGATCCTTCAGGCCCTCCAGCTCCACGACTGGGTGGTATCTCTGGACCTCCAGGATGCTTATTTCCATGTGCCAATCCATCTCAAACACTGGAAATACCTGAGGTTCGCAATTGGCGGCTCTCATTATCAATTTCGAGTTCTGCCATTTGGGCTGACCTCCGCCCCGAGGGTCTTCACCAAGCTAATGTCGGTAGTGGCTGCAAGTCTAAGGAGGGAAGGGATTCACGTCTACCCCTACCTGGACGATAGGCTGATCAGAGCTGTATCTCCGGAACAAGCTCAGATCCAGCTAGATTATGTCTGCCACTTCCTTCACAAACTGGGCTTCTCCCTCAATTTAAAGAAGTCACAGATGATACCATCACAGAGACTCCAGTTCATTGGAGCGGTCCTGGACACTTCCCTGGGAAAAGCCTCGCCACCAGAGGTGAGGGCTCAAGATATTCTGCAGATGGTCACCAATTTTCAAAATGCCCAACGTCTCCCAGCCTTCGACTTTTTGAGGTTGCTAGGCCTCGTGGCATCCTGCATCTTCCTTGTGCCAGAGGCTCGCCTGAAAATGAGATCTCTTCAGTGGGCACTGAGAACTCAGTGGTCGCAATTCTCAGGGAGAATGACAGACCTCCTTCAGGTTCCGGACAAGGTGGCTCGAGACCTTCAGTGGTGAGCCTGCCAGGAAAACATCTTGAAGGGAGAACTGTTTTGGCAACCATGGCCGGAGATAACAGTAGTCACAGATGCTTCGCTCACGGGGTGGGGAGCCCATACCAATGACTTGACCATCAGCGGTCGTTGGTCTCCATCAGAGTCCACACTACATATCAAACTGTTAGAGCTGAGAGCAATCAGACTAGCGCTGAAGGCTTTTCTGCCATCTGTACAGGGGAAAAATGTCCTGATAATGACGGACAACACAGTGGCCATGCACTACCTCAACAAATGAGGAGGCGTAGGATCACTGCCACTGTGCAGAGAGGCAATGCAGCTCTGGTTTTGGGCAATTCAAGAAGGAATCTCTCTATCGGCAGTTCACCTAGCCGGAGAGAAGAACTTGACAGCGGACGCTCTGAGCAGGCAGGGCACAGTCTCCCACGAGTGGGAACTAGCTCAGGAAGTCCTTCAGGAGATCTTCGCCCTTTGGGGAACCCCTCAAGTGGATCTGTTCGCCACCAGTACCAACAGGAAGTGCGATCTGTTTTGTTCAAGGGAATTTCCCCGGAGAGGAGCTCTAGGGGATGCATTCGTAGTGGTCTGGGAGTTTCCACTCCTGTACGCGTTTCCACCAGTCCCTGTCATTTCTCAAATGATCAGGAGGTTGAGAAGATTCCGGAGGACCATGATCCTAATTGCCCCAGACTGGTCCAGGAGAACGTGGTACCCGGACCTTCTGGACATGTCCATCTGCCCTCCAATTCGCCTTCCACTCAAGGAGAATCTTTTCTCACAGAAGGGAGGTCAGGTTCTCCATCCAGACATCAGAACCCTCAACCTTCACGCTTGGCTTCTGAAAGGTTGAGATACAAGGATTGGGACCTCCCTGATGACGTCATGGAGGTGTTGCTTTCGGCCAGAAGGCCAGCAACAACGTCTTTATACTACTGCCGTTGGAACAAATTTTGCAGCTGGTGTAGGGAAGAGAATATCGACCCCTTTTCATGTGGTACACCAAAGGTGTTATCCTTTCCACTCTACTTGGCAAATTCAGGCCTTCAAGTTGGCACTATCAAGGGCTATCTCGCAGCGCTATCGATCTTCAAGCGCACTGCAGAGGAGCCATCGTATTTCAAATTACCCTTAGTAATACAATTTCTAAAGGGATTAACTAATGTCTATCCTCCAAGACCATTCCAAGTTCCGTTATGGGACTTAAATTTAGTCTTAAATTTCCTGATGAGTACTCCTTTCGAACCACTCCACTCTTGTTCACTAAGATTTCTCACCCTTAAAACTGTCTTATTAGTGGCACTAACATCTGCTAGAAGGGTGAGCGAATTACAAGCTCTATCTTGTAAACCCCCTCATACAATTTTCTTAAAGACAAAGTTGTCCTACAGGTGAAGCCTAATTTCCTCCCGAAGGTGGTTTCTGAATTCCACATCACTCAGAAAATGACCTTACCTTGATTCTATCCTCCTCCCCATCCGGGGAAAGAGGAAGAAAGGCTGCATAGGCTGGACCCAAGGCGGGCTTTAAGCTTTTACATCAGCAGACTTGCTAGGATTAGGCAAGCAGACCAACTGTTCATAGGTTACTCAGGTCACAAATTGGGACTACCGATAACAAAACAGACCATTTCCAGATGTATTATTTTGGCCATTCTGGAATGTTACAAACTAGCAGGGAAAGAGCCTCCTCAAAATCTTAAGGCTCATTCAACCAGGGGTATTGCAGCCTCTTCGGCCCTCCAAATAGTGGTTCCGGTTCGAGACATATGTGCGGCTGCCACATGGTCGTCCGCACATACCTTCACAAGATTTTACAACCTGGATTCCTCCTCTAGTCAAGAGACTAGGTTTCGCAAAGCCGTATTACATTCTGTTCATTCCTAAAGGGAAACATGGCGTTTTTACGCCCACCTCCAATTACACATCACTGCTATGGGAGTCTATCAAAGATAAGGAATACGTCAGAGGACACAATCCCTTCGAAGAACAAGTTTCTTCTTACCTGGTAACATCCTTTCGATGGGATGTTCCTCCGACGTATTCCTTATTGCCCCTCCCATCCATCCCCACAGTAATACTTCCCTTGTGGTTGCAGCTTACGCTCCTTCAAGGCCAATAACCAATTCATGCAGGACTTATCTTATGCTACAAAACGGAACTGAGCAGCGGACGCTGCGTGTGGCTATTTATGGGCATGGTGACGTCGGAGGCTGTCGAGGGACACTAACTCGACGGACGCCGATGTGCAGCGCCCTCTACTGAGAAAAAGTTTTCCGAGGCAAAGATAAGGAACATGTTGGAGGAACATCCCATCGAAAGAACGTTACCAGGTAAGAAGTAACTTGTTCTTCTAATGGATTCCTTTTTTCCAGGTTTCCAAGTTGCTACCAAACCTGCTACTTCTAATTGATTCCTTCATCCCATGGATTCCCCTTCTATGACATTCTATCTCCAATGCCTGCTACCGCCAAACATTTTCACAACCAGGGGGCGCAGCACTGCTCCTCGCTGGTTGCAATCATCCCCTCTACTTGCCCCATGCTGGACTTTACGCCAGGGCCATTAAACATGGAGCCACTACTCCCTATGACTTAATCTAATGTGTTCTGCGCATTCTGTGTGCTTTGAGAACGCTGCTATTTGTTTGCTTTGACTGTGTCATGATGGGGGAACACACCAATCCTTGCACCCAGAGTACACTTTGAAACACATTGGGCCTCATTACGTGGTAGGAGGTAGCCATGGTGCTACTAGCACCATGGCTACCCCCTTACCGTATTCCGGGTCCGGGTTCCCGAAATAGGGACTTACCGGGTCATTCCAACCTTGGAGGACCCGGTAAGTCCCCATTCCGGGAACCATTCCCCATTCCCATTCGAGCCCCCATAGGGCTCAATGGGAATGGGGATGGCGCTAATAACGGTACTGCAATTTGCGGTACCGTTATTAGCTGTGAAGTCCCTTAACAGGTCCCGTCCTTAACACCTGGTAAAACCAGGCGTTAAGGAAGGGACCCGCTAAGGGACCACGGAATAGGGTGGTAAGGGATTACCGGCACCGGTGCCCTTACCGGTGCCGGTAATCCCTTACCACCCTATTTCGTGGTCCCTTACCACCTACCGCGTAATGAGGGCCATTGTGTATAGGCGCTATACAAATAAACAATCAAATCAAATCAAACCCAAAGGTCTTAGGGGAGCGTGCTGATAAACTCTTGACCTTTTGTCACTTGTGTGACAAAAGGACTCTATCTGGCGCAGAGGAGGGAGGAACAATTATCCAGGACCTGGAAAGGCGAGAAGAAACACCTCAAGAGGTCCTCATCTCAAATGGCTCTTCTAAGCACCATTTTTCTGGCCAAGTCCCTAGTGTGAACGGCTTTGGGCTCAGTGCCAACAGCATCAATGGTGCCCACCACCCTTGGAGCTGACAGGGACCCACAGCTGGACCGCAACCACATGCCTATGAGCTCAGCCCTAGCTCCAACATTCTCTGACTCAGACTGGCACTGTGGTGCTATGCCTTTGGTTGTCGAGCTCCTGGCACTGGCTCCCCTCGCCTTGGTGCTGTTTCGTACTGCTGGCGCCATAGCACCTGTAGACTATGCCCCACTTCATATGGTCACATTCATGTCAAAGATGGCAGAAGTCTTTGATGAGTAAGGTGATCCTATCCTATTTGGGCTAGAACCACTTTGGCCCAGTGAGGTGAGGGATTTCCCATAGGAATTCTATGGTGAGGATGAGGATCTCATGGACCCGGCCTCCAAACTGTAGGAGACCAGCAGCCTCGACTCCTCGCCTTTCCTGGACATCCTCCTAGTGCTGACTCTGGGGAGGTTTCATGCTTCGTTTCAGAAAATTATGGACAAGGTGGTGGATTGACTAGGCTTGTCTGCAGCTACTAAGCCGTAAGTTCAGTTTGAGTTGACTGACTGAACAAATGCCCTCAGAGAGAGAGTGACCTTACTGCCTTTCAACTAGGCAGTGGAAGCCCCATTTATGAGAGCCTGTGAAAGGGAAATACAGTCTCATTCACTATGATGGACAGAGATCTGGCCAAGAAGTACATCCTAGTACCTTCTGATCTGGTTTTTATTTCCACCCATACCTCCCGGAGAGCTTGGTAGTTCAAGCTGCGACAGTCAACTGTGATGAGTTGACAGTATTCGCCCCTTCTCCTAAGGGGGGGAGCCCCTTCCTGTGAGGCTAGGGAGGTGAGCCTGCTATGCAACATTCCACCTAGGGGTTGCGGTAAGCGGGATCTCACAGGGAGCGACTCCCCTATTGGGGATGACTTTCCCATAAGGAACTCCTTTCTCATTATTCCCCAAAACCTAGTACAGATTCATTAACTGACAGACAACTAAGCTCATCTTACATGTATTATTGTAATATAATACCAGAAGACTAGTGTTAACTTGATTCTGTGAAGAGTAAGAACATGAGAGTAACGAAGAGTGTTTGTCAAATACTGATATGAAGAAGCCAACAGGAGGCATACTCAATATGAACCCGACACAAAGGAAGGACTTTCTTTGGAAGCTGGTGAAGCCCCAACAGTGAGTCATAAAAAGAGGAGGGTCAAATTAGTCCCAAGCAGAACACTCAAAAAGGGCCAGTGAAGAGTTCCACCGTTGGCGTGCCAAGTAGGCAATACGCCAATAACAGACCCAAGGAGGTCTGTTCCTGGGTGGGAAACCCAACCAACAAACCAAAGGAAGAAGATGGTGGCGTGGAATGGAAAAAGGAGGGAAAATCCTGTCATCGTCGAAACCACCAAAGAAAATAAAAGCTTGTCGGAAGAGCGACACTGAAGGAACCAAAGAATCATCCTAACCGACCATGGAGGAGAGAAAAATAACGCCGACCTTGCGATGCAGACCCCCTTCAATACAGGTACAGAGCGAGGCAGAAAGAGTGAAGATCACTCGTGGACCCTGCATCCACGGCCCAGTGATTGGCAAATGTATACAACGAGTAAAGATCACTCAGGGACCCGGCATCTTCGTCCCATTGATTGGCAAAAGTATATAGCAAGTGGAGATCACTCAGGGACCCTGCATCCTCGTCCCATTGATAGGCAAAAGTACATAAAAAGTGAAGATCACTCGGGAACACAACATACTGATCCCAGTGATTGGCAGAAGTATATAAATAGAAAGGATCACTAAGGAAACCTGCATCCTCGTCCTAGTGATTGGCAAAAGTATATCATGAGTGAAGATTACTCAGGGACCCTGCATGCTTGTTCCTGTGATTGGCAAAAGTATATAAAGAGCGAAAATCACTTGAGGAACCGGTATCCTCATCGCAGTGATTAGCAAAGTAAATGAAGAGTAAAGATCACCCAGGGGAGCAACCTACTCGTCCCAGTGATTGGCAAAAGTATAACAAGTACTTAGGAGTACTTGATACATGCTCCTGTGAGTCGCAAGACTGAGAGGAATAAGTGTAAGACAGCGACTTGAAAAAAGAAGAAAAGTGTTCGGAGAAACAGGGGGAACAAATTCATAAGGGACTGGGAATACCCATTGAATGAACTGATAGAGCTATTACAGGGAATAGCAAGAGACTATTTGAAGACATCATATTGAACGGAAAAGCATCCCCCAGTAGATGGTAATAGTTATCCTGGTCTTTTGTTAAGTATTAATAGTGGTAGGGTCAGCTTAGACTAGTTTTCACAGAAGACAGACTCTTGATTTTGGATTTCACATCTGACGACGAGCACCCTAGTTTTGTTTTGTTAGGTAGGGCATGCCATAGACAAGGGTTAGTGAGGCATTTGCTTTATTATTTCAATAAAAGCAAGTTGAACATGACACCTTATAGTCCTTCTCCTTCTAACATACCACAAGGGACAGACCTCAACACAACGATACAGCAGGAATAAAAATAAGAGGAAGAGTTGCAAAAGATTATATACAAAAGGATAATCAGAAGGACATTCAAGTTAAAAGCAAATCTTGCAAACCCCAGGAGACACGACAAAAAGATGTATACCACGAGTTACAGAAGCTCATGAGAAACTTTCAGCGAGGCCGGACCAATATTACCCATTGACTTATTTCTGAATAAGCCCAAGATAGTAGGCCAAAGGGAATGTGACAGAGGTTACATATGCTGCCAATCTTTAGTTGGTACTTTTAGTGGTCAGGCCAGATAGGATTAGATTTTGTGGACTGTGGACATTTCAATTGGACTTCTGACAGTTAACAAGCACCCTTATTTCATTTTGTTAGGTAGGGACCAATCATGTAGCAATAGGGCCAGTTAGGCAGTTATTTCTTATTATTTAAAATAAAATAATTTTACATGTCCAAAGTGTGTCCGACTCCTTCTTCTGGTCCGCCACACAACCAAAAAGACAAGCTCCTTCCCCTTCATGTACCCTGATAGGGAGAGTAAGAAGCTGGACCCTTGGGCGTAAAGTATTCACATTAGGCAGCCTTTCTTTGAGACCAGTTAATGTGTTTTGCACGTTGGCCAAATGTTCTTTTGCCCTTTAGGCTGTGGTGTCCGAGGTGGCTCAGAATATCCTAGTGTGAGGTATGAGGGAGGGATTCAATGCCCTTGTACAGGATGTCACAGAGGCGGCACACCAAATCTTGCATTCAGGTATTGTCTCGACTGACTGTGTTGCGTATGCAGTGTCCACTGTTATGGTCATGAGGAGGCACACCTGTATGAGAACCTCAGGGTTCACTCCAGACGTTGAGACAAAGCTCGTGTACATGCCCTTTGATGGACACAGCCTCGTTCGAACCAAGGCTGACAACTCCCTTCAAAGGTTCCAGTCATCTAAAGCAATGATAAAGTCCCAGGGTTTAGCTGTTCAGCAGCCGTTAGCTGCCACAATGAGAGAAAGGGGATTCAACCCTTCTCTTATGCCCACCATGGTAGGGTTCAGGCACCTTCAGTCAAGCAGCAGCCACTCCATCTCCCTTTCCCCGGGGAAGAAGTGGGGGACCTCAGAGGGGGGCATCAAAGCCTCAGAAGTGCCCCCTGTAACCGCAGGGACAAAGCCCCAGCGAAGAAGACTTTAAACATCGTACCCCAGTGGGAGGGAGGATCTCCCTTTTCAGCGAGCATTGGTATCATACCATGCTTTGGCTTTACCGTTCGTGACACATGATTATTGCCTCCCCTTTGTTTAATGTCCTCCAGGTAATCCTCAGACTAGTCTCTTTTTCGCCTCAGGACACACTCTGTTAGATTTTGAAGCAGGGTGACATAGAGCTAGTGCCCTGTTCAGCACGAGGCAAACTTTGGTATTCCCTTTACTGTCTGGCTGACAACTCCCTTCAAAGGTTCCAGTCATCTAAAGCAATGATGAAGTCGCAGGGTTTAGCTGTTCAGCAGCCATTAGCTGCCACAGTGAGAGGAAGGGGATTTGTCCCTTCTCCTCTTATGCCCACCATGGTAGGGGTCAGGTGCCTTCAAGCAAGCAGCAGCCACTCCATCTCCCCTTCCCCAGGGAAGAAGTTGGGGACCCTCAGAAGGGGGCATCACAGCCTCAGCAGTGCCCTCTGCAACCCCAGGGAGAAAGCGCCAGTGAAGAAGACTTAAAACATCATACCCTAGTGGGAGGGAGGATCTCCCTTTTCAGTGAAGATTGGTATCATACCATGCTTTGGCCTTAGCGTTTGTGACACATGATTATTGCCTCCCCTTTATACATTGTCCTCCAGGTAATCCTCAGACTAGTCTCTTTTTGCCTCAAGACACACTCTGTCAGATTTTGAAGAAATGGCCATAGAGCTAGTGAATCGTTCAGCATGAGGCAAACTTTGGTATTCCCTTTACTGTCTAGTTCTGAACAAATACTAGGGGTCTGCACAAGGACAAGCCAAGATGGTCACTCACATTTATAAAGCCCTAAAAGAGGAGGACCCCATGGGGGCATTGAAAGAGAAGGAGAAATGGTAATTGGATATGGGATACCAGATACCGGAGAAGGAGTGGGTAAGAATATGGAAACAGGTCCAGAAGGTGTTGCGGAATGCCCGATTTCAATTGGTCCAATTTAGTATTGTGCACAGAACATATGTGACCCCAACCAGACTGCGGGCGATGAATGAAAGGCTGACGGATGAATGCCTTAGATACGGTAGGGGCTCAGTGGGATTTTGGCACATTATATGGGATTGTGGAGTTATAGTGGTATACTGGGCTAAGGTAATCAAAGGGGTGAACGAGTTGCTGGGGACAAAACTGGAATGCAATCCGAGAATATGCATTTGGGGCACCCTCCCAGGGGGGAAGAGACACAAAACACTGAACAGGCTGGTACGATTCCTATTGATATTAGCCAAGCGCCGAATGGCCATCGCATGGAAACACCCACAGGGACCAGCAATAACGATGTGGCAGGCAGACGCCCATAGATGGGGATAGCCGAATTTGGAACACTACAGGGAGCGGAGGTGGAGGGGAATTTAGTAACAGCAGACTTGGGTCAATTGCTGAGTCACCTGGCGAAGTCCAATGACCTGAAACCACCATGAGGGGCTGGACAAGGAGAAAGGGTTAGGAGGAGGGAAGGGAAAGGAAGAGCAAGGATATGACACGGTTATAGGTGATCTCAGGAGTGAAGCCAATATGACATGCCGACTACTATAAGTAAGGGGGGAGGAGGGAGCGAGTGGCTAGATAAAGTGAGAGGTCTCAGGGGACTCGGTCCAGAACAAGAACATAGGGGTTTGGTAATGTTGAACCCATTTTTGTTTTTTGTCTGTTTGTTATGAAAAATGCAGATAAAAAGTGTTTTAAAAAACAAAGATCTAGCCCAGATCCTCTAAGCCCTCAGTCGGCAGGAGTCGTTGGTGTCCCTGGACCTTCTAGATGCCTATTCCATCTCAATAACAGGAGGTATCTGTGGTTCATGGTGGGATCCTCCCACTACCAATTCGAAGTCCTGCCGCTCAGCCTTTCTTCGGCAACCAGGGTTTTCACCAAACTGCTGACAGTTGTCGCAGCTCGCCTTAGGCGTGAAAGCAATAATGTCTTCCCCTACCTGGACAACTGGCTCTTTCGAGCTCATTCCCCAGGCTAGGAGCTGGCACATCTGTACTGCACATGCAGCCTAGTGCAGTGTAAAGCAAACTATTCAGCTGATGTATTGTACCTTTGGGCATTTCCCTCATTAGTTTATAAGAACTGTTGCATGTTTTTTTCCCAAGAAGTACACCTGCTTAGTTCTAAAAATATTCACAATTATTCCATCTGATGAACGACACACTGCGCCAGTTTGTATTTTTTAGTTCATTCCATTTATTTCAAATTTAGTAGTGTTTTTGCTTGCTCAATTTAATCAGCATCATTTAACATATCTATGCATAACTCTTCTTAAATCATATTCTTTCATGTCTCATCATCATAAATTATATTAGAATGAATTGTGCCCTCCCACATATTCCTCATCTTGTGATATTATATATCTCCAGCTTTGCTGCGGACATTGTTTTCTCTCGACAGAGGGCGTTGTATGCGATCCTGTCACATTGATGTACCTCAAGGGCCTCCGTCGAGTGTCAACATCATCGTCAGCACAAATAGCGCATGCAGCGCCCGTTGGCTTCAGTTCCAATTTTCCGAGCCTATGCTTTGGGTTATTAACGGCGCGCTTCTGTTTTTCACAAGAAAAATGTCTTCTTATTCGACTCCTTCGACACCAAAGTCTGGTTTAAAAAAATGCCACGACTGCGGATCAAAAAAATGTCTATTGCTGATCCTCAACGCGTCTGCCTGTGGTGTCTGGGCTCTGGGCACCATACCGTCGACTGCCGGTCCTGTCAGGCCATGGCAGAGAAAGCTCTCAGGGGGCGCAGAAGTAAACTGGCAGCAGGGAGGGTGGCTTTGAAGTCTTCATCGAAGAGAGAGAAAAAGTCCAGCGAGTCTACAGACTCCTCCCAGTGCAAAAAATCGAAGAGGTCCGAATCAAGGAGTCGTTCGAGGCAGTCTTCGTCCTCAAAGAAGGCGAAGAAGAGACGTCATAGGTCTCCCTCTTCATCATCTGATTCCTCTGCCGAGGTATTTGGATGCCTGACAAAATCCAATTCCCCAAGGTAGTGAGATACATTTAGATCAACCCCCTCGAAAGAATCGCACAAGAGCCATGCCCCGGTCATTCCTTCGCATGACAAAGGGAAGTCGAAGGCTACTTCTTCAAAGCAGAGCATGAAGCCAGCAAACGTCAAAAAAGTTCTCAACCCGACGAGAAGTCGCCGAGAGCCGAGTCCTTGCTCAGTACCACTGAAGAAACACTTGACGACTTTGTTGACTCCATCGGAGTCAGACCTCTCTACGTCGAAGTCGAAGACAATGCCGAGTAAACCGGCGCAATTTTCGAAGCCATCTTTGACACCATCGCCGGCCACTTTGACTTTGTCGAGACCTTTGGGCATACAAGACAAGGTTTACAAACGTGTTCTGAAGAAGGACATATGTCTTCAATCTATGAGGAGGAACAGCCCTCTTAAGAGGATTCCCCTCCTTTTGGGGTACAATTGGAATGCGCCAGAAGATCTCATTTCTGAAAAGTGGAAAATGAGCGACCTTTATGATTCTCTCCAGTCGGCTAGTGGACTTGACACCGAGCCTAAACTGGATTTTTGCAGGCTTGACCGTTCTAAGCATGCAGATTCGTCCAATAGAAAACTCATGACTAGGATCACTGAGTATATGGGTTGGAGCAGAGCCCCTGCATTTCAACAGGACGACATGACTGACATCCTGGACCAGGGTCCTAACAAGGACCCAATTCTACCCTTCCATAATGCCCTTCAGAAGAAAGTCACTGCAAATTAGGAGGCCCTGGAATCTGGACCTGCAGTTAATGGAAACTTTACAAGGAAGTACAAGCCTTCCAGCAGTGATCCAGAATACCCAACGAAGCACCCCACACCTGAGAGCTTGGTAGTTCAATCTGCCATATCATCCAGGCAATCGGCTTATGTAATGTTATGTTAGTACATTTGTAAAGCGCACCTGGTACCCAAAGGCTTACGGGCGCTGACTCACATATATAAAACAGAGAGAGATAGAACATCACCTAGAGAGAGCAAGGGCCAAAGGAAGCAGAGGAGGAATCTAGTTATGTGGGACTAAGGGAAGAGCATTGTCATCATCTTCAGTTTTTTCTTGAAATCCGCTGTCGAGTAAATGATTCCTAATGCTTGCCCAAATGCCTTCTATCCCCCCAGATAGTAATGACAAGAGGGTAGATGCTTGTACACGGAAGGTTTTCACGGCAGGCAGCATGGCCTTGAAATCGACCAATATCACTTGTACTCTTTCCAGATTCCCTTATACCCTGTGGGACTGTGTTGCCATGGGGGCTGATCACATTCCGGAAGGCGAAGAAAGAGACGGCTTCCTGGCTATAGTTAAGGATGGAAAGGAAGCAATGGGAGAATGTCTTCAGTCAGGTTTGGATACTGCTGACAGCATCAGCAGATCCATGGCTGCTAGCACCGTACTACGCAGATTTGTGTGGTTGAGGAAGTCGGGGTTTGCACCGGACGTGCAGGCTAGATTTCTCAAAATGCCCTTTGACGGCTGGAGGTTGTTCGACAGAAAGGCGAATGAAATTCTGGAGATGCTGCAGACCTCCAAAGCAGAAGCTAAATCCCTTAGCGCTTCCATTCGACAACCTCAACAACCCTAATCAAGCTCATCTTCCTGGAGGGTTCGTTCTTTTCTTTTCTATTGTTCAATTGGTAGAGGAAGAGGACAGTCCGGACAAATGGGGCAAAGAAGATTCCCTCGTGGTGGACGCGAAAGGGGTGCTAATTCAGCCACAGCAGCGGCAACTTTATCCTCAGCCGCTGCTGCAGCTGCCTCTAAGCCACTCTGAGGCCTTGACCCACAAGACCCTAGTGGGAGGCAGAATTTCTCAGCATCTGAACAAATGGCGGGGCATTACTTCAGATGCTTGGGCACTGGAAACGGTAGCCCACTATTAATGCCTTCCCTTTTAAAAAAAAAAAAAGGCCTCAAGATCATCCACCGGGATACAACTCTGTCAAAATTCCGAATCCGCTCCTTTTGCAGGAAATTTTAATCCTGCTAGAGAAAGGTGCAATAGAACATGCCTGTAGCGAAGAAGAACCTGGGTTGGTATTCCCCCTACTTTCTGATTCCCATGAAGGACGGAGGATTGAGATACATCTTGGATTTAAGAAACCTGAACAAGTTCCTCAGGAAGGACAAGTTCAAGGTGGTTACCCTTTCTCAGAGCCTTCAGGCTCTCCAACTCCAATACTGGTCAGTATCATTGTACCTTCAGGATGCTTACTTTCATGTGGCAATTCATCTCAAGCACAGAAAGTACCTGAGGTTCGCGATTAGCGGTTCTCATTTACAATTATTTTTAGTTCTGCCATTCGTGCTGACATCCGTCAGAGAGTTTTCACTAAGTTGATGGCGGTGGTGCCAGCGAGTCTCATGAGAGCGGGGATTCACGTCCACCCCTACCTGTACGATTGGCTGAACAGGGCTTGTTCACCAGAGCAAGCCCAGGAACATCTCATTATCAACTGCCACTCCCTTCACAGACTGGGCTTCTCCCTCAATTACAAGAAGTACCATATGATACCATTCGAAAGACTCCAATTCATTGGAGAAGTCCTGGATACTTCCTCGAGGAAAGCCTCGCCTCCCGAGGTGAGAACTCAACACATAAAGCAGATGGTAACAAAATTCCAGAGTGCCCAGCATCTTCTGGCCTTCGATTTTCTGAGGTTGCTCGGTCTCATGGCATCCTGCATTTTTCTGGTGCCAGATGCCTGATTGAGAATGAGATCCCTTCATTGGGCTCTCAGGACTCAGTGGTCCCAATTCTCAGGCAATATGTCAGGCCAACAGCAAGCCTCAAGCAGGATTGCTCAGGACCTTCTATGGTGGACTTGCAAAAACAACATTCTCAAGGGAGAATCTTTGTGGCAACCATGGCCGTAACGGTAGTGACGGACGCCTCACTCACAGTGTGGGGAGCCCACACTAACAAACTGACAATCAGCGGTCGTCGGTCTCCATCAGAGTCCAAACTACATATCAACCTGTTGCAGCTGAGGGCAATCAGACTAGGACTGAAGGACTTTCTGCCATCAGTATAGGGAAAGAATGTCCTGATAAAGACCGACAGCACAGTGGCCATGTACTACCTCAACAAGAGAGGAGGTGTAGGGTCACTACCACTGTGCAGAGAGGCAATACAGCTCTGGTTCTGGGCAATACAGGAAGGAATCTCTCTATCGGCAGTTCACCGAGCCGAAGAGCAGAACACGGCAGGGGAAGCTCTGAGCAGGCAGAGCACAGTCTCCCACGAGTAGGAACTAGCTCAGGAAGTCCTTCAAGAGATCTTCACCCTTTGGGGAACCCCCCAAGTGGATCTGTTTGCGACCAGTGCCAACCAGAAGTGCTGCTGTACTGCTCCAGGGAAGTTCTATCAAGAGGAGCTCTAGGAGACATTCGTGGTGGACTGGGAGTTTCCACTCCTGTATGCGTTTCTTCCAGTCCCTGTCATTACTCGTGTGATCAGGAGTTTGAGAAAGTTCGGGAAATCCATGATCCTTATTGCTCCGGATTGGGCCAGGAGGACATGGTGCCCGGGCCTTCTGGACATGTCCATCTGCCCTCCAATACAAAATGAGGAACTTCTCTCGCAAGAGGAAGGTTGGGTTCTCCATCCAGAGGTAAAAAAAATCTCCGCCTTCATGCATGGTTTCTGAGAGGCTGAGATACAAGGATTGGGACCTCCCGGATGATGTAATGGAGGTTTTGCTTTCAGGCAGAAGGCCAGCAACCAAATCCTTGTATCAGTGTCATTGGAATAAATTCAGTAACTGGTACAGGTATAAGAATGTGGATCCTTTCCAATGTGGCAGACCTATGGTGCTTTCTTTCCTATTGAATTTAGCCAATCTGGGGCTCAGATTGGAACCATAAAGGGATACTTGGTAGCGCTTTCCATTTTTAAGCGCTCCCCAGAAGAGGATTCCTATTTTAAAATCCCCTTGAATGTACAATTTCTAAAGGGACTTACAAATGTATACCCTCCGGTTCCATTTAATGTACCTGTTTGGGACCTAAACATTGGATTAAAATTCCTGACATGTATCCCATTCGAGTCTTTACATTCATGTCCTTTGAGGCTCCTAACATTGAAAACAGTCTTAAGTATCGCAATAACACCAGCCCGCAGGGTAAGTGAGTTGCAGGCTCTTTCTTGCAAGCCTCCTCATACTACTTTCTATAAAGATAAAGTCATCCTCAGGTTAAAACCATATTTTCTACTGAAGGTAGTCTCCATCTTCCATTTGTCGCAAAAGATAATGTTGCTAACTTTCTATCCTCCTCCTCATTCAGGTAAAGAAGAGGAGAGATTACATAAAATCAGATCCGAAAAGGGCTCTAAGCATTTACATTTCAAGAATGGCTCAATTCTGACAGGCTGATCATCTTTTGATTGGGTATACTGGCCCCAAATTGGACCTGGCAGTCACCAAACAAACAATATCCAGGTGGATTTTACTGGCCATTGGCGAATGTTATAGACTTGCGGGTAAGGACCTGCCGCAAGTCCTAAGGGCTCATTCCACAAAGGGCATGGCAACCTCTGCGGTTCTTCAAAGGGGTGACCCAATAAATGACATCTGTTCAGCGGCCACTTGGTCATCCATTCACACATTTGTCAAACACTACTGCCTGGATTCTTCCTCCAGTCAAGGAGGACTTATTGCTAAGGCTGTTCTCCATTCGGTCCATGATTACATTGATTGATACTCCCACCTCCAAATTGTTACTGCTTTGGGAGTCTATCGCAAGCTGAGGAATATGTGGGAGGACACAATCCATTCGAAGAACAAGTTACTTAGCCTTGGTAACGTTCTTTCGATTGAATGTTCCTCCCACGTATTCCTCATCGCCCCATCCAGCCTACCCCACCGTACAATTTACATGTCTTACACTCTGTGCTTTCTTAGAGCATACGGTCTTGGGTACACCTGATTAATTCCTCGAAAAACGGGAAAGGAAAAACAGAACTGAAGCCAATGGGTGATGCATGCGCTATTTGTGTTGACGATGATGTGGACGCTCGATGGAGGCGTTCGAGGGACATCGGCATGATGGAATACAGCGCCCTCTGTCTAGAGAAAACATTTTCTGCGGCAAAGCTGGAGAGATCTAATATCACAAGATGAGGAATACGTGGGAGGAACATCCAATCGAAAGAACGTTACCATGGATAAGTAACTTGTTCTTCTCCTTATCTCTTTGGTCATGACCAAATGTTTTTTCTTATATTATATTCTCAAAAAGTGTTTCATTACTACTCTGTGGCTTATCAGGAGGAACAGATTACTGTAATATGTATAGTTGAATATATTTTTCTTTGTAAATTGTTCAATCCTATTTTCTTGAAGATGTGTCTTTAAGGACTGGTTCGTATGGCCAACAGACTGTGTGTCTTTGTGTCTGTTAAGCGGCCTCTTTCCGCCTCAATTGCACATGCATCAGACGGAATCATTGTGAATATTACACAGTTTGGGCTTCTCCCTGAGCTTCGAGAAGCCCCATGATTTGCTGTCTCAATCCCTCAGATTTATAGGTGCAGTTCTGGAAACTCGCCTGCCCTTTTCGAGGATCGAGTGGCAAACATCTTCCAGAGGGTCCATGTCTTCCAATCCCAGAAGTTGTTTCTAACCTCTGCTTTTCTGCATCTGCATAGTCTCATAGCTTCTTGTATTCTGGTCGTGCCAGAGGCCCGGTTTCACATATGATCGATTCAGTGGCTTCTCCATTGTCAGTCGGATCAGGGCAGCATGTCAGACCTTTTAAGAGTATCTAACTGCATGTCATGAGATCTCGTATGGTGGTCCCTGAGAGACACATTTCTGAGAGGATTGATGACCTGGCATCATTGGGAACATCTCATCCTTTGGCTCTCACTATCACCTTTTTGCTGATGACACTCAAATATTTTTCTCCTTTCCCTCTAGCCATCTCAGAACAGATTACCAACTATCTCACTGTAACTCTTCAAAAACAGATACCCTCTCGCTCCCATTTTACAGTGCCATGCCTTTCCTCCCCTCTCCTATCTTCTTAGCACCTGAGCTTCTTGCTCCCTCACACAAGGCTTGCAATCGTCATGTCCTCTTTATTAGTGACCTATGACTGTAACAATTCATCACTGCCTCTACTGCTCATATTAACATCCTAAACATCCAGAAAATGTGTCCTTTTCTCATCAAAAACTCTAATCTTGTGCTCAGAAAACTCAAAGATGCCCAAATCTACACAAAACTGGACCTGAGGGGGGCATATCACCTTGTTCGTGTAAAACAGGGGGACTAATGGAAAACCACTTTTCGCACCAAATATGGCTTGTACGAATATCAAGTAATGCCCTTTGGCCTTTGCAACGCGCCTGCTGCATTTCAATACTTCATGAACGATGTCCTACGGGAATTGATTGATGTCTGTGCTCTAGTGTACATCGACGATATCCTAGTATATTCCACATCAAAGCAGGACCACGTTAAACACGTCCGATCCGTATTGGAGAAACTCCGTCAACACCAGCTCTACACCAAGCTCGAAAAGTGCTCATTCCACGTCTCTGAGGTGGAATTCCTTGGCTTTATTCTCAGCCTGAATGGAATCCAAATGGATATGCACAAGGTAGATGCTATCCTGAACTGGCCATACCCAAATTCATTCAAGGGGGTTCAAAGTATGCTGGGTTTTGCAAACTTCTACCGCCGGTTCATCCCAGGATTTTCACAAATCGTGCATCCCATCACGTCATTACTAAGGAAGAGCAACAAAAAGTTCCAGTGGACAACAGAAGCCGAGGAGGCTTTCCAGGAACTCAATGCAAGATTCACATCTGCCCCAATCTTATGCCACCCTCGCCCTGATGTCCCATACCTGGTGGAAACGGATGCCTCAAGCATGGCTAGGGGAGCCGTCCTCTCACAAAAGGACCCCGAAACGGGCCAGTTGCACCCTGTTGCCTTCTGGTCACGTACATTCACACCCCTTGAACTCAATTACGCTATCACAGACAAAGAACTCCTGGCCATTAAGTCAGCCTTTAAGGCATGGCGGCACTACCTCTTGGGTGCCAGACACACAATCACCGTAATAATTGACCACCGGAACCTCCAGTACCTAAAAACGGCAAAGGTCCAATCCTCAAGCCAACTACGTTGGGCTCTTTTTTTTTGCTGAATATGACTACGTGATTACATTTCGACCAGGGGTGAAAAACAGGAAGGCCGATGCCTTTTCCCATATGGGGGTGGAAGAGCAAGGGTATCAGACCCCTGACCCATCCCGAGTGACAAGCTCCTAGGAATCACAGCAACCATAACTCAGAAAGAATTACATGAAGAAATCCAAAACCTGATGAGTCCGGAGTAATTACAAGCGTGGAGTGCACAAGGAGAACATTACATGATAAAAGATCAGTTGCCCTACTTCAGGAATCGCTTATTCTTACCAAACCAAGAACTACGAGAACAAGTCATGTCCGGTTATCATGATTCCTTGATCGAGGGTCACCCCGGAATCGCTAAAATCCTAGCCAAGGTAAAACGAAATTATTGGTGGCCCACGTGGCGTAAAGACATTATCCAATTCATCCTATCTTGTGGAGTGTGTGCTCAAAACAAGTCATCCAAGCAGAAACCGGCTGGGCTATTACAACCATTGGAAATCCCACCAGCACCCTGGCACACGTTGTCCCACGATTTTATTACTGACTTACCACCCAGTCAAGGGTTTAACACTATTCTTGTGGTCGTGGACCTATTTTCAAAAATGGCACATTTCATTCCTCTTAAGGGGCTCCCAAATGCTTCCAATCTGGCAAAGGTATTTCTTGAAGGCATTGTACGGCCCCATGGGTTTCCTTCAGTTGTGGTCTCAGACCGAGGTACTCAATTCGTATCTAACTTCTGGAGAAAATGCTGCTCTATGCCCAGATAGACATCCGGCTATCCACCAGTCACCATCCCGAAACGGATTGTCAAACTGTGAGGACAAATCAGACGCTCGAGCAGTATCTGCGTTGCTTGTTACACCAAGCTGAAGGAAGCTGGTTCAACCTATTATGGATAGCTGAATATGCTTACAATAATTCCCTACACACCAGCACTGGGCAGACACCCTTTTATACCATGTATTGCAGGCACCCATGTACTTCTGAGTTGGACGTTCCTACAACCCTGGAAATGCCAGCAGTCAAAACCTTGGACACAACCATTTCTCAAACCTTTAAAAGGGCAGCTGAACACCTACTTCAAGCTAAGAATTGCCAAAAGAAGTGTGCTGATCAACACCGAGCAAAGGCCCCCAACTACCAAGTGGGAGACAAAGTCTGGCTGCCGTCTAAACACGTGTCCA